>NC_090922.1:1502128988-1502436873 GCF_040938575.1 Ambystoma mexicanum | reverse complement strand
ATTTTGCTTCGGCTACAGCCTGACGTGCTGTATTGAATGATAACAAACCTGCGTGAGGAGCATCAGCAAAGACCTGAAAGCATGGTTTTGCAAATCTGTTTTGTGTTTTTATTTTTCAAAAGTGTCCAAATGTAAGCACATAAAATTGTGATAAGTTTGGTGCATAGACAATGGGCCAGGCCCACGGCAAGGACGAATGCCTACTCTTGAGTTACTTAGTGGGCATGCGGCATGGCTGAAGCTCTAGGTTGAAATGAGGGGAAAAAATAAAATGATTGTGGCTGCATTCCGGAGTGCTGGATGGGATTGCAGCAAAAATGTGGGAGGAGCCACACCAAAAATCTGAAAGGATGCTTTTGTGAATGTTTCCTGTGTTGTGAAACGTTAGTAGAAAAAATAGTGATATAACTTTTCTTCCATGGGCAGAGGGCCTGGCCTTCGGCAAGGAGAAATGTTTCCTCTGATTTGCCTATCGGGGTATGCTCTGCTGAGAACGACTCGCAGAAGTATGCGTTGTAAAAAGTATGTTTGTTAAAGGAGGTTTTTAGTTTCATATATGTTAAGAGGAATTATTAATAGCTTATATACAGTGATGTAACATTATGAAACATTTTCACTTATAAAAACCTATTCAATTGATAGGAAATACCCTGTTAAAGAGATTTTACGGTTAAGATGTACCCCACCCTTCGAACTCCTTTGCCCCAGCAGTTAGCTAGTCACCTCCCTTCTTGGGATCCTTTGGCACTTCCCTCCTGGCTCCCATGCACACTTATCCATCCATACTGCCCCTTTTGTTTATGCACTTCTGTCACTGCACAATGCATATGTGCATTTATAGGAGCATTATGTACCATTTTTTTTGATATACGTATGGGAAATGTAGATGCAAAAGATTTGTAGAACATTTTTAAGTGGCAGTTGGTCGGTGGAATTTTAATATGTTGATAGGCTATATGTAGAGTTTTTGTAAGTGATTGGTGGATATATGTGTGTATGGTTTAAAGCGGGCCATGAGGGAGATTTACGAACATAACAGTAAAACGAGTAGAAGTGCTATTTTGTGTGATGGTGCGCATGTGCAATCCGGGTTTTCTAATGAGGCATGTGCTAGACTTGAATTCAGAGATTGTGGATAGTTATAAACATATTGCATATGCTATCATTCTGCACCCTCTTTCCTTTTGGTATCCCATTGTATTTCCCTTCATCTTCCCCTCTGGCTGTTAGGCAGAAACCTGTGCAGTTCCCTTAGGGACCACTGCAAAATATTTAGGTCTACAGGTGGTTGGCAGTAAACCCAATTGGCAGCAGCTTGTACCACTCAGATTTACCTGGTAGCTGTGGCTGAGCAGTCAGACTTCTCTCAAGATGAGTTAGGAAGTATATAGAGTATACACAATAGGTCAGAGATACAGTAGCACAAGCAAACACTAACCAGAGCTTTGGTGTAAAAGTATATAATTATTTATTTAAAGACACTTGTAAATTACACTAGCACACAAAGAGTTAAGTAATTTCAACACAGTCACTATTACTTATTAGACAAGTCTTAATGAAAACACCACTTATTTTCAGACAGAGGTGAGCGCTTAACATAAGATGGCACTCTAATGAGTTATAGAAAAAGGGAGGAAAAAGGCAAAGTTATGAAAGCACACAAATTTCAATACTTTTCCTAGAACCACAGTGAGGCAGGTTAGGCAAAGTCTACTGGAGAGCAAGAAAGTTCAAATGCCAGGCCCACTCTTAGAGAGAGCAAGCGAAATGTGTCTAGGATCACACAGTGGGGTTATGCCCAAAGAGTCTTTGTAGATAGTTCACAAAAGATTGAGATCAAGTCAGGAAAAGTTAGTTAACAGGCCCCAGGCTAACCCAGGTTAGAAAATCGAGGATTTACTGTCACCCCGAATGATCTGTCGAAAGGGAAGCCAGGCGGGACACAGTACCTGAAAATAGGAAGAACGCTCCAGCGGGGGCAGTTGTTCCTGGCAGCGGGTGCAAGTCGGTGTTTCGTCCAGAGGAAGAGGAGGTCTCGACGTGGAGGAAAGCTGAAGGTCGTTGCACTGCCAGGGAAGAAACCAGCCGCGGAGTTTCCCGGTTACAAGGTACCACCCTTTTCTTCGCGGTAGTGGTAAACCATGGTATTCCTGTTGCCGGGGTGCTTGGCACGGGCAAGGCGGCCACGAGATGGTCCAGGAAGGCGAAAAGACGGGCAAACTGGTTATCTCCACCAGTCAAAGGAAGAAGACTCTCCGGGCAGGAGATCTCCTCTGTCGTCGAGGAAAAGTGGTGAGACGGTTCAGCAGGGCTCCACCGGTGGTGTCGTCGTTGCAGGTCGGCTCGGCTTCTCCCTCCTCGGATTCTTTAGGTCCTGTGGCGACTTCTGAAGTTCCAGTCCCCAAAGCCCTGCTTTTATGAAGAAAACCCCCATTCATTCAGCCTAGCTGTCACTCAAACATGCTAAGTGGTGAGCCGGGTGGCTTACCACTTGGGCCAATCACACCAGAGTGCGACTTGAGTTGCCGAGGCAACTCAGTCCAGGGTGCCTAAACACCCTCCCACACCCCCTGTCGTACCCAGACAGAGTGGCACCACTTTTGGAGGCTTCTGTGGAGAAGCCTGCCAAAAAGTGGAACAAAGGGCTCGACTTGGGTTGGAGTCACAGAAGCGAACACAAACGCCATTTTGGAACCAAGTTTCGACAAAAAATACCAAAAGGTGAATTTATATTAATTCAATAAACCGGCGGTATGTTCGAGGCTATATTAAAAAGTGGTAGCCTCGAACAATGGGAAAAATCCCATAGGAATATATTTGCGGTCGAATATAAAAAGTAGTATCCACTGCCACCAGCCAAAACTCGGTCGGGGGGACTTGACAGTGCCCCCTCGAACAACAGACCCCGGGGCAATCGAATTGCCCCGACCAGTACTTCCACAATATGATGGTTTGTACTGGTTCTGTTCACAATTTAAGACTAGTAAAGCCAATGGTGACTTTACGTGCCCTGGGAGACAGCAGTCAGCCCCAGGGTATGGAGTCTATGTTTGGGGGCGCTACGAAACCCCTGGGTTACGGCACGGAGGGTGCTGTGTAACCCACATACCAAAAACACATGAAGCCCTATGGCGTAAGGGACCCGATAGCCCATACAACACATATAAAGTCAAAGGAACACCTCCAATCATGTCTAAGAGTGGGAGGAAAAGAGTCTCACTCTTAGCAGGAGAAAAAAAGATAAACCCCAAAAATCCAGCAAAGCTGCTGGGGGACTCACTAGGTTTGGGAAATTAGTCTTTACGGAGAATTCTCCCTAACACTGGCTGGTCAGAAGTGTGGCTTTCCAGTCCCAAAGGTGGGCGGAAAGTCCTCTTTATTGGAAAAGCCATCATGTGTATGCTTTAATGTCTGACTCATCTGTGCTACCTTGATAAAACATATTTTTTTTAGATTCAATGAGTCGAGGCAAAACATTTTTAGATATTAAATAATGTAATTCTGATTATTTATGGCAATTGTACACATTTTCAGCAATTCTGAGTAATATTTAACAGGCTGACATATATAATTCAGTTTCAAACTACTGTTGGAGCTACTTTTATCTATAAACTATCCAAAGCTCAAATCGGTCTGAGCTTGTATTGCGATGCATTGCCTAATTTCATTTTACTAATTGTAAGTAATAAAAGAGGGCAGAGATGACACATCGCCTACATTTTCCCTTTCTATGTCACCAATGTTCGGAGTAAGATGTCTTGGAGTGCATCAGTAATCTCTTCTGTTGACATCGCATTGCTAATAGATTTGGTTTATGAGTTGATGTGAAATAAAACATGGGATAGATCCTTTGAAGTCAAAGCCTGGTGTCATGAGTGAATGCATTGAAGAAAATGTAAAGTGCTTGTATGCTTTTTTAAGCTTGCAGTGAGTTCAATAAAGGAGCATATCCGGGTGTTATAAAAAGCCATCTGGCCTGACCCTAACATGCAATTATTTTTTGAGTTCCTCATAGACTTGGACATAGTTGGCTCTCTTCAGTATGCCTTCAAGTGAGGATGGAAACTTCAAATGCAATTTGATTCTGTTCTTTAATTCCCGCTCCTTCAGGTTCCTTCTCTTCGATTAACAATGCAGACCTGTACAGCAAAACAAAATCTAATTGCATTTTCGTTCTATTCTTAAGTTTCCAACTATATAGTTTTAAATGAATTACTATCATGCTAGAATAAAGAAACACATTACATATTCATTCTCAAATTGACTGACTTGAATCTGACTTTTGCATTAATGACATTTACAGATGAATTGGAAGGACATATGAAGAAATCTTATTATAAATGTTTTGTTAAATAATTTGCAGTATTCTCTACCAAATAGCGACTTTAATTCTGGGCCTGCCCTTCACATGGAGCATGGTTCATTCTTGGAAATTAAGGCAGTTCACTTCCAATATTATTTTTCTCTGCTTAAAGCTGCGCTCCAAATGTATTATATCCTGTGTACGATGTTTTGGACGCAGCATTTCACACACGATAGGGATGTGCTTTGTCAGGAAGACCTGTGTGTGTTAAAAAAAAAATATATATATATATATATATATATATATATATATATATATATATATATATATATATATATATATATATATATATATAAATAGGGGTGTCACGGTATTAGTTTTATGACGGTACAATAACCTTCTTGCCAAATGACGGTATATCATGGTTATCGTGGTATAGCAGGTGGAGTTAACTAATTTTAACAAATATTTTCTAAAAGGTCATAAATTGTCAGATTTATCATCACAAACAAAACCAGGCACCCAGGGCCAGAATTGGGCTTTTCAACATACTTTCCACTGAAATGCCACCCCTTGCTTCCACCAAACACAAACACACGTGTGGAGAGGAGGAGGAGGGGCGGGGGGAGCCCTGCTGCGCCTTGCAAAGCAAACTGAATAGCTTTTCTTAAGTGGTCATTTCAGCTTTTAGCCCCCCCACTGGCTACTGGTGAAGATGAACATGTTGCCATCTTGATAACCTGCATGCCACAGATCAATGGAGTCTGATGGTAGTATACGCTTGTGCGCATACACACACACACGCACACACACGCACACAGGCACTCTCTCTTTACGTTACAGCCTTTAGTTTACTTGAGGGCCAAAAGGTGTCCAGTAATCACGGACATGTTACACTTTGGTATGGCAGCAGGGAATACCCACAGAGATGAGTAAATTTCCCACTGTGACTTATTATATGTAAATTCAATGATGGAACCAGGGAAATCCCCCATTGTCATATGTTTAGAAAACATTATCCATTATAAATATATAAACCCCAAACCGCCAACCCAAAGTAAACCCTTTTCCTTCTTGGCACTGTATTTATTCTTCCTATTGCTAACATATTGATTTTGTGTCAGGCATGTGTGGTTTATGGAATGGCATTAAAAACTGCTCCAACTGAAACTACTTGGCAGACGGCACATCCAACAGTGCAAGACCAAGACTGTGCAGCACTTGCTTACTGCAGCCTTTCCAAATCAGATTGAAAAGCACGGTATGAACGGTATACCGGTATAAACAATGTGACGGTTATTATTGTTCAATTAAGTGGTTCACGGTATCTTTAACGGTATACCGTAATACCGTTACATCCCTAATATAAAAAAAACATTTAAAAAACAAACACATACTGAATGGGGTCATTGATAGAAATACATTTCTGACGCACTTTCTATGGGTTGCAGAGAGACTGAAAGAATGTCACTGTACATTGCTATTCTGAATTCTGGGTTTGAAAATAAATGTGTTAAACAGTTATTTTCCAACATTTGAGCGCGCTCTGCAATTTGCCAGTTGTCCCTTTTTAACATGACAGCAAACCAGATGCCAAGTATTCCTAATAAGTCGGTACAGCTCATTTCTCTTGCCAGGAAGACATTAATTATTTTTTTCATTTTACGCCTCCCTTCCCCTTTATTATAAAATCCCTCACTGCTCTAACAGGGGCAGTGCTGGCTTTTTTTCTATACTGTATATTTCAAAAAAATGGTTCAACCAAAGGCCAGGCACCCATTGTTTTTTTTTTGCACTTTTACTACAGGTTTTTCCTATGTAGAGTTTCCTGTTTTTGTTTGACCTCAGTTTTCATTATGGTGTGCCCTCCAGTGAAAGGCATTGTGCCATATCAATGACCTGAAAAAATAATTAACACATGACTTAGACCAGACTTACTCTTGACCTACTCCTAAAAGATGACTAAATGGTGAGTAGAGAGAGTTCATTAACGTATTTGCAAATCAAATGGTTTCTGCAAGGCAAAGTTGAGACTAAATCAGGAAGACTACTGATAGTATGGGAAACGAGCATTGGCAATGACAATAGTTTAGGCATTTACTGATGTTCTTTGCATATTGCATTTATAGGTACCAGGGCTCAAGCAGGAGGGTGTAATGTTTTAAAGTAGGATGCAATAAAGGGTGCTGGTGTGCAAGAGAATGAGAAGGGCAGAGAATAGAGCAATAGCCCAATATGACACAACTGTATCTGGGAAATGGAAAGCCACGAGCCTGACTTGCTTCTTACAAAGCTGCTGATTTGTAGCAAATATTGTTAGGGAACTTCTCAAGTGCTGTACATAGCACATACAATTATCACCACAACCACTGGCTTTATGTGTCAAACTGTCTATTGAATGAAACAGTGATGATGCATTTCTGAAATAGCACAGTGCTACGTGATACTGGGTTAGAGACGGAAAGGCTGGCGGTTCGAATCCCCACCATGGAAAGCAATTTTTTGTTTAAGTGTCTTTACTCCTGGGGGGCCCATTGCTCATTTGCTGCCTGGCTGCAGGGGTGCTAAGGCACGTCCCTAGCAGGGAGAAAACAGCATATCAGTTTGCTACAAAATAAAACCAATTTTGTTTCCAAGCAAACGACAATGAGGTTGTGCCCAAGTCGCAGGCAGACAGGGCCGGTCTTGGAGGCAGCAGCGCCCTGGCCGAAACGACGCCATCCCCGCGTGCTCCTGGTCGACAGGATGAGAGGTACGTCGGGGGCGGTTGCGCCACATTTGTTTTGTTCCTCACTGCGCCTGCACCTCGCAGGGGGTTAATCACTGGAATAGGACGCTCATGCATGCTAATGCATGAGTGCCCTATTCCAATGAAAACCTCCTGGCTCCCGCGTCAGAGCCAGGGAGGTAATCATCATGTGTGTATGGAGCTGATGCTGTGCATCAGCACCCTATTGTTAAAAGCGACCCACCGCCGTGGGTGCATTTAATAACAAAAGGGTGCCTGCCACAGCTTTTCTCACTACGCCAGCTGGGGGAGCCCTTAAAGGAATGGTTCGCCCAAAAATGTTTATTGTACAAAAAGATGGGCAATAATAAAAAAAAATAGATTGCCACTTTTTTTTTAAGTCCCTATGTAAAATTTTGAGCAATTGAAGCTCCCAATTTACAAAAGCAAGCACATGGATGCCCGCCTGTGCTCGCTTTTGCTTTTGCAGCACTAATGAAGGAAAAGCCAGCCAGCTGTAGTAAACAAAAGCTACCACTGGGTGGCTTTTCCTTCATTGGTGCCGGGACTCGGAGGACGCAGACTGGAGACTACAGGCAGAAAAGCTGCAGCTGCATCTCGGTAAGTGCTATTTATTTATTTTTTTAAATGAGCACTAGCTGCGTTTTTTTTCCCTAAGTTTTCTGGGCTGAAGTAAAACCGCAGCTTTAAAAACGTATTTATGTTTGCGGTAGCTTCAAAAGCACCCATTAGGCCCAGTTAACAACACATTTTCACTGTACCATAGGCCCTCTTAGCACAGTTTGGTTTATTTACATTGATGCCAGTTAGTACTGCCGGACCACATTTTGTTAGGGCCAGTTGGCGCAACAATGATTGATTCCATTAACCTCCATACAGTGAGCCGTGATTTTGTGCTGCTTAGTCGGCGCTGCATGCTCTTCTCCCATTATGCGCTGTTAGCACTGCAGCCATGATTCCAGTATGCCTATTGAAGTGGTGGGCTCAATTCTGTAAAGTTCTGTTGGAAAATGGAAGGAAGGCATGGTATCAAAGTAAGATGGACACAAGTGACCACAGTTCAAGGGTGTTTAACTTTCACAAGAGGGTGAAAAATAACTTAAATCTACAGATGGGAGCAAGGTACGACCATCAAATAATAACAGTGCAGTCATAGTGGAGTATTGTCAAAATAAAAGGACTTATACTAAAACTTATGATTGCCAATCCTTACAGCTAATTTACCAATAGTCTGGAGGAATGTTCATGCAAAAGAAAGAATTGTTCACAAAATGTCAGGATGTTCGGCCGTTGGCCTCTTTACCCATGTTTTCAGCACTGTGCAAGGCAGTTAACTCAAGACAAGCACACTCTGGCTTCCTCCACATGAGGATACAATTCCAATTCCAGCATCAGGGCCTTTTGTGCTCTAGTCTTTCCTCATCCAAGTCACTTGATTCAGAGGGCCTGATGTACAAAACAATAATACAAAGTTCTTTTTGTCTTATAATTATGTGATTCGGGTGTCTCTCCCTGGATCCCCCTCAGCCGGGCTCAGATCCCTTTTCTATTACGGTGGGTCCCCCACTTCTGGGCTTGAGTACCTTTTTTTTATTTTAGTGTTTCAAAAATATTCCTTCTTGGGTGACTCGTGGTACACCGCGGATCCCCTTCATCCAGGCTCAGATCCCTTTTCCACTTTAAATTAGTCTCCCTCAGCCGGCTCGGACCAATTGCAGTTCACTTTATACTTATCGAAGACTTTCGAATGTGCATAGGGTTTAGCTTCACCCGTCGCAGGACCACTTAAATACAAAGTTCCTTTTTTACAATGCAGTGACCATTCAGTTGGATACCTAACAGAGACCTTCGAATGAGCACCCACGTGGCGCCAGACCACTCTGTACACAGTATCTTATTTGTCTTTTTCAAAGTAGATTCACTCCTTTTAGTTTCCACTTGTTCGTGCCTTTCGTTACATGCGCTTCAAACGCACTCCTTTGTGGATTTCTCCATACAATGTTGCTGCTTGCAACCTTGGTTCAAACACCTGCTGATTTTGAATCAGTTTCTCCAACTCACCGGCTGTGTTGCTTTTACTGGAGCGGCTTTCTTGCAAGAGCCAAGGACTGTACCACGGCGGCAATCGCTCCTCCCGGCCTGGGTTGTCAACCCTGGAGCGCCCTGGATACCTTTTGATTCACAGTGTAGGATTCTTCAGCTTCAGTTCCTGGTCTTGAGGTTCTCGCTTTCCAAGGCTGGTGAAAATAACGGTTTCTAGAGGTCAAGGGTACTAACCTCCTTACAACCCTCTCCGGTCTCGCCGCCTTCCTTCTTGTGTTAAATGCCATCTTGGAACTGCTGCTTCCTTAAGTGTGTTTCCTCGCTCACAAGGTGCTTTCGTGCTGCACCATTTATCCTTGTGGGGAAGTGTGATGGGGTCAGGTCTGTGTAATTATCAGTAATTGCCTGACAATGGTGTTGTGACATCAGGTATACGGCTCTGGTGTACGCCCATTGTCGCTCACAATGAACTGTCTCTGAGAAAGTGTTCATGTCCGGAAAGGGGGGGGGAATAGGGGTGGTGAGCTTCTAGGTATCCTACCTGGTAGGATGGGGGAAAAGGTGTTACAGGGAAGGGGATACCGCTTCTTACCCTTCGGTATCTCACTTCCACTCCCTGATGACCCCTCATCCAGGTGATCCTCCCGCACTGGTCCACCCCCAGGAACTAGATCAAATAGCGATGGCTGTGTCCTGGCCACCTGGATGACAGATCCCTGGGGAAAAGTGGGTGAGACACCTTCAGATGGTGCTTGGAGATTTTAATATGCAACTCAACTGTCTTCTTTCACCTACGCTAAGGAATTTTGCGAGGCACTATTAGATCTGGGCCTCCATCAATCTATAGCTGAGCCCACGCACATCCAGGGGGGGCTGGGGGGAAATCTTGGATTTGGTTTTCTTAGGGGTAGACACTATTCCGGTCACCTTGGTCAAGCAAGTGATTTGGTCTGACCATAGCCTTATCTCCTTTAAAGCTAAAAGGCTGGCAGTGTCCAGCAAAATCATTTCGGCACCATCGCTGAGACACAACTGGCGTGCAGTGGGCCCCCAAGGTCTACTGCTGCTAATTCTGGATAAATGTGAAAGGTCTAACCGTATTAATTTGTCCTCTCGCTCATTTATGAGGTAGCTGACCAGGTAGCCCCGTTGATACTGGTGCAAGCATGGCAGGCCCCTTCTGAGACCTGTTACACCGACCAACTAAAAGCTTCTCATCTGCCTGTGAGGCAAGCGGCGCATAAATGGCGACTATCTTTATGGCTTGTCCGAGAATGCCACCCTGCAATTAACTGTTAATAACTATCATAAGGATATCCTGTCTACCAAACAAGCATTCTTTACCCAGTCCCTCGGACCCTATTCCCCTGGCTATGATTCAAGAAATGATACCAGGCATACTGCCTTTTGTCACCAAAGCAGTGAACCATGCCTGTCAGTACGGCTCAATACCAGCTGAACTAAAACAAGCAACAGTCGCCCCCTTCGAATAGATTGTGTACTCCCACATTCCTAATCTTGGATATATCCTTACCTTCAGATTTGCTGCTTTGGAAAAAAATGTTCTCCACCAGAGGTCGCTCTGCTCGAGTCCGCAGCGTTGATGTCCCTCTGCGGTATCCGTCGAGTGTCTACGTCATCTGCTGTATAAATGGCTCGAGCCAAGCCTGTTGGCCTCAGGTCAGTTTTTCCGATAGCTTTCGCTTCGTATCAAGAAAACGGCGCTTCAGTTCTCGTTAAAATGTCTTTGTCATCGAACCCTTCCACGCCTAAAACGGGCTTAAAAAAATTTCAGAAATGCGGGAAGAAGTCGTTATTGCCATCAAAATTGCTTCTGTTGCTTGGGTCCCGACCATCGGATAAACTAGTGTGGTTCCTGTCAGTCGATGACTGATGAAGCTATAATGGAACAGAGAGGTAAACTGGCGGTGGGGGATGAGTCCTCGAAGTCTTCTTCAGGAAGAAAAAGAAGGCTCGGCTGAGTCTAGTGAAAGATGCCACAAATCGAAGAAATCAAGGCCGAGGAGTAGATATAGGAAGTCTTCTTCCTCTAAAAAGTCGAAGAAAAGGCGATACCAGCAGTCTCCCTCTCCCTCTTCTTCGACGTCTTCAGAAGAGGTTATCAACTGTCCTTCTAAATATGAATCCCAGAAGAAGTGGGAGGCCTTCAGAGCCTCAATGTTAAAAATCTTTGAGAATGCGGCCCAGACCCCCAGAAAGAAGTCTAGTGAAAGCCATGTCTCTGCTCATACTAAAAGTGACAGGGGAAGATCTACGACAAAAAGGGTGACGCCGCACAAGAAACGCCTACCAGTGCAAAAACCGGAGGCAATACTCGACAAAATGGTGTCAGATACACATCCGCCATTATAATCAACGGTTTCCTAGAAGCCTCTTTCGAAGACGTCTGAGTCCAAGGTGTCGACAGGCCACTCGAAGACTCTTAAATCGAGTACTCCTTCGAGGGTTCCTTTGATGGCGTCGATGGCTCCTTTCGATATCAAAGGCTCCTTCGACTGTATCAAAGCCGTTACCGATAATGTCGACGCCATCGTTGCAATTGTCGTCTTCATTAATTCCTATTCCTAAATTGACTTCTGTGACAAAGGCAAACTCTATGCCACCCGAGAAGATTTTTCATACGGAAAATAGACCGGATTCTTTCAAATCCATGTCCTCCATTTGAGTAAAGATCCTCAGAGGAGGAGGATGTTTCATCGGCTGGTGTAAAGTTTGGAACAAGAGAAGTTCCTGAGTAGTTGATTGACCCTCAATCAAAACTGGCAGAACTATGAGTGCCTGCAGACAGCAAGTGGTCTGGACACTCCTCCAAAGTATGAGAAATAAAAGTTGCAGCCTATAAAGCTCTCCCTTGGCGCTTCCTCTAGTAAGTTTTAGTAATGGTTTGAATGGTGGTAATAATGTTGGTCAAACACAGTTTATAGTCATGAAGAAAAGAGTGGTTGTCAAGCACAAGTACTTCCCAAAATGTGTGGCTGCCACACACGCTAATTGGTCAAAATATATTTTTCTGAGAAGAAAACTCAAATGCGCCAACCTTGTTTATGAAGTTTTTTGTTGAGGAGTCAATTTGAGGAATAATCCATAAAAGCTAACTTGTAGTCTGAAATGGAGGGGTGAGAAGGGGGGGGGGACAATTTTATTTGTTGCATTAAAAAATATATTTATAATGAATTTTTCACACTGCAGCTTGTACAGCAAATAATGCACTCAATTCTCAGCACGTGTTTCCCCATTGGTTGTGGCAATGGTTCATCAGGAGAAAGAAAAGATGTTCTGAGGAAAAAAAGGAAAAAAGAAAGAAAAAAATAGTAAATTGGCTAATATATGGCTATGGTGCATCATTAGCAATTTGCAGTTTAAAAACAAATTTTGGTAAGTTTTTGCATAAATATAAAATAATTGACTCGCCCTATTTAATTTTTTCAATAGGTTTTTCTTGTTTGGTCCATTGATTAGGTTTTATATATTGCAGGTAATCCAATTAGTTCAGTGTCCTATGCCAAATTGTGTTTGAGATCAGTCCATATTTTAACTAAGCCAGGGAAAAAGGAGGAGAAAGCAAAAAGGAAAGATAGGGTTGTCTTGTCGTTTAAAAAAAAAAAAAAATGTAATTTTTTTATTTGTATTTATATAGCGCACAACAGCCCGAGGACATCGTGGCACTTCTTACAGTACTATGCTTAGTTAGAGTCATGAATAATGCATATGTTACATAATGAGCAGTTTGAGCAGGGATACAATATATTTACAAGTTTACAATATAGTTATATTACATTTGTGTTTATATTACAATATACATGACAGGAATGGGGTCGGATGTCGCATTACTCATTGAGGAAAGTGGACTTGAGGTTGTTGCGGAAGACAGAGATGGAAGTTTCAGCTCTAAGGGTGGCCGGGAGTGAGTTCCAAAGTTTTGGTGCATTATATGAGAAGCCTAGACCTCCAGCTGTGGCTCTCTTGATGCGTGGTATGTGTAGCTGGTTGGTGTACTGAGTTCTGATGGGGCGAGTGGAAGTGGTTCTTGATATTGCTTTGGATAAGTAGGTGGGAGCAGTGTTCTTAATGCATCTGTGTGATGGTAAGGATTTTCAGAGTAATGCGGTCTTTGACCTGTAGCCACCGTGCTTCAAGTCTTGCATGGGATATGTGGTCTCTTCTTGGGATTCTCAACGCGGCTCTTAGGACATTCTTTTATGTGGTTTGCGGTCTATGAATGTTTTTGGAGGAGGTGCCAGCTAAGAGAACGTTGCAATAATCGAGTTTAGCACCTATCGTTGCTCTAGCTATGGCTAAGCGGTTGGGAGCGGATAGGTATGGTTTAATGGCGTTGATGAGTTTGGTGCCGAGAGCTGATGCAGAGGTTATGGCCCTGACTTGTCTGTTCATCGATAGATTTGCGTCAATGTGAACACCTAGTGTCTTGATGGAGGATGATACTGAGATGGTCGAGTTGTCTGTTTAAGTTGGCGTATTGGGGGCTAAGCTTCGTCGTTGTGTTTTTCTTCCCAAGGATGAGAATTTCTCCCCGTTCAGACAGAGTCCATTGATTGCCATCCGTGCTTGGATAGTAGCATAGATGTTGTGAAGGGCCGTGGCGTCTTGGTGATAGAGTCCAGATAGAGGTATAAGTACCTCTTGTTATAATATTGTTCTTTTCTCCTTAACTAGTGCCAAATAATAAATTTTTGCAGTGATACTAGTTTAATCACTGTTAACGTTATTTTTAAGGTTTAGAAAAAGCGGTGCTGGGGGAACTGTCAGCTCCAGGATGGCAGCATAACTGCTGTGCTCCTGTGCCCTATGCTGTTTTCCTATACAATATATGGAAAATGTCTGTGCCAAATACTCCAGATACTAAGAGACAGAAAGGAATGGAGAAGGACATTAAAGAGGAGAATAGAGATGACATGCTTTTGGCACTGCTGAGCGAGATCAAAATGGACATGGTAGAGATCAAGACAGCTTTACTGAAATCTGAGGAGAAGTTTGAAGCTGTGACAAAGAGGGTCACATCAGCTGAAGACCACCTGAATCTTGTTGATGAAAGGACCTTGAAGCTAATGGACCAGATTGGAGATTTGAGAATTACCAATGAGAGGATTAATTTGAAGCTGTCTGAGCAGGAAAACTTTTCTAGAAGAAATAACCTTCGCTTTGCTGGTTTTCCAGAAAATGCAGAAAAAGGAATGCTATGGATTTCCTGCAGAAGACTTTACCTAAGATGTTGAATTTGGATTCAACTGTAACTTTGGAAATGGAAAGGGCGCACCGTTCACTTGGACCTAAACCATCTTTGGGTGAGAGACCTTGCCATCTTATAGTTGGATTTCTCAGGTTTCCCGTAAAGGAATTGATCTTAAAGAGAGCAAGGGAACTGAAGGATTTGGCTTGGGGAGGTAACAAGTATGGTGTTTACTGATCTGAGCAGGGATGTTCTGGATAAAAGGAGGGCTTCTGATAAGGCTAAAGTGAAAGCCCGGGAGAAAAAGCTAAAATAATATATGATCTATCCTGCTATCTTCAGGGTTGTGGTGGATGGTAAACTACACTCCTTCACCAAATACAAGGCTGCAGAGGCTTTTTTTAACTGACTTAGGAGTGGATCCTATGGAAGGGACATCATCTGACTTTGGCACTGTAATTAGACAAAAAAAGAGACCGGATTTCAATAGGCGCTCATAATTTTGGAAAAGACTTGAAACTCTTTTATTTTTATCTTTGTTTTCCTTTGATCTGACACTTTACTCCATTAATAATATAGACTTAAAATGGTGCCCAGTGATGCTTTGTTGCTTGCATAACTGTCTTGGAATGCTGTGCTTTATTGAATAAAAACATGTGCCACTTTCCATTGCAACTGAGTTGAGTAAAGCACCCGTTGTTTATTTTTCATGTTGCGTAGCAGGAGTCACGTAATGGGACGCACAGGAACTTCCTACTTCCGGCTTTAGAATGTTCGTGTCATCAGCAGCCTTGGGGGCTAGTACGCTGTGTACGTTGATGCTGGAATCCACGGAATGGCGGATGGATGTGGCAGAGGTTTCGTTCGCGGATTGTGGGGCATGCTTGAGGAGTTTTTATTGCTTCGTGCCGCTCTGAACTTTGCCGGGCCCTTGAATGAGCTGAAAACTACATGGTCAATGGAAGTTGATAGCGGTCACTGTAAGACTGGGGCGGGGGAGGGTTCTCAGCTGTGACTGCCATAACGTGACTTGATGCTGGGAATGTGAATGCTCGTGTGCCATCTGGCAGCCTCGGAATACTGCGCTAACTACTGTGGCGCTGAAAGGAGCGGAATTTCCTTTATAGAGGAAGTGACATGCAATCTATATTGGAGGATGGTGCAGGGGAGCTGATGGGGGCAGATATCAAAATGTGGATGTTGTGGGCAGCTAGAAGAGAACGGGGTGAGAAATGCCAGTTCAGGCCAGTTGGTCGCACGCAAACTGCTTCGGCAGACCATGGAAAATGGAAACAACCCACTGACTGGGCTGTGTGTTAGAGAACACGGTTTTGACTGCCAGTTGCACACACCAATTAAAGATTACCCAGTGTAATCTTTATGCATACACTGATATGCAGCTTCATGTTTATTTATGGATTTAAGTACTGCAGGGATACAACATCGATCACCTACCTTTTTCTGGAGGGTACTACTGGCGCAACTGGAAATGCTGCTGATAACTTTTGGTGGATGAACAGCGAGTGGCATAACGTGATTCCGAGACAGATGTTAATGTGCTATTTGAAATGATTATGACTGAATATTAGTGCTTCATGTGGTTTTGGACGGGTGGGGGTTGTGGGGAGTAGGTGTAATTTATTTTCACTTACAGAAATACCCACATATAGTGTGCCTCGTATTAGATTTGAGAATATCTGCTTCATTGCTTGTTTGGAGTTGGTTACTGTCTTTCTGTTTATATATTATTTACTCTTGAAAGGTTTGGGAAAGATTGTTTGAATATATAAGGTGAATGGGCCTGTTAACCGATCATATGGCAATGGAGAGGGTAGTAGGTGAGCAGTTGGATTGGGTGATGAGGTATATGGATGTCTACCAGATTGAATGGAGTGGACTTCTGTGGATTGGCATGATTATATTGTGTTTCAGAATGATGAAGATGTGAGTGTTGGTCAGTCTGTGCATCTTTAGTTATGATACCCTGGGTTGCAACATATCGTGTGGATATAGGCTGTAGGAGCAATAATATCATGATGTAGATGGCCTAGAAATGATATGAGGGATGAGGTGTATGGTAGTGGATGTGTTTGCCGGTATATGGTGGTTATGAGTGAAGGTGGGATGCTTCATTTATTAATTGTTTACTGGTTTTCTGATTCTCGTGTCATTTAGACAAATAGTAAAATGTACTTATAATGCTTTAGACCTCATGTTGGGTTTGGCTGTTATTTAGATTAATATTGATATGTTTTTGCTTCATTATATTACTTCATCTTTTATTTATTTTAATGTTCGTGGTGGGTTGGGGAGATTGGTGTATTCTTCGCTAGTTTGCTTATTAGGAAAGTTTTTACTTGTTGTTCATTGCAGGGCATAGGGGGTCTCTCTGGTGGAAATGGTTCGGAATAATGTTCTAGTTGTATATAAATGTACTTATTTGAAGTCCGATGTATATTGGACTTTTCAATCTGTGAAATGCTTTAGTTGTGTATGTGTTTTTATTTATTATTTTCTTTTTTTCTCTTTTCTCCATTGCTTTATTATCCTGTCACTATATATTGATCACGGCGTAGCTATATTGAGTTTGAGAACTAAAGTATGCCTTTGTTGACTTTTGCTACATGGAATGTTATGGGGATTGGAGGGGCTATCAAGAGACGCATGGCTTTGGCGAGGGCTTGGAGGAGTGGAGCAGATGTGGTTATGCTTCAAGAAACTCATTTGACTGAGCAAAGTGGAGGTTACTTGGTCAGTCCAAAATACATGCGGGTAATTTCTAATTATTATGATTCTAGATCAAGGGGATTGAGTATATTGTTTAGGAAAGGCCTTCAAGTGACAATAAAAAAAACGCTAACAGATGGTGAGGGACGAATCTTACTGCCTGATGTCATTTATAATGGGAAAACGATAACATTTGGGACAGTTTATGCTCCGTGCTCACCGACTATTGATTTTCTCTCCAAGTTAGAATTGTTGCTGGATGAGATGGAGGGTGAGGTGATTATTTTAGGTGGGGACTTTAATTAAGTTATGAATAGTAGTCTAGATCGGAAATCGGATTGTGGATATTCTGGGGAAAAGTTAAGTGTTAAATTGCGTGAATTAATATTTAAGTATGGATTTACAGATGTGTGGAGGGAACCTCATCCGAATGAGGGGGAATATACATTTTATTCTCCTGTTCATAATTCTTACTCAAGGATAGACTATTTTTTTCATGAGTAAGACTTTAATTAATCAGGCGGAGAGCTCCAATATTAGGGAAAGGAGTATTTCGGATCATGCTTTGATATGCGAGTGAAATTTGGAGGGGTAGATAAGGGATCTAGGAGATGGAGAATGCAGGCTGCTTTACTTGGAGACAATATTGTTACATCGGGTTTAGGGGATTTAATTTGTCGTTTCTTTGAGGATAATAGGGGTTCGGCTGGGGTTAAAAATCTGGTTGGGATTGTTTTAAGGCAGTCCTTAGAGGTGAACTGATGAGCAGAACGGCTCATGCTAGGAAGAAGAGTCAGGAGGAACTTAAGAAGTTGAAAGAGGGGGTGAGCTCTATGCAAAATGTTTGTGCTGATAATAACCCAGAACCAAACGGGATACGTTTAAGGAAGTTGGAGTCTGAAGTAAATGACTATATTCAGATTTTGGCAGATAAAGGCATGTTTTATTCTAAACAACGGTTTTGGGAATTTGGAGACAGGAATGGGAGGTTATTGGTTAATAAGCTTAAAGGAATTATGATGGATACGAATGTTTCATCCATTCTGACGGATAGTGGTGTTTAAATAGGTCAGAAGACATTTGTGACCACTTCAGAGGTTTTTATGAGAATTTATACAGAGAAGATGTGCAGTCTAATGCTGACAGTTTATCAGCTTTTTTTTAAATAAAATCACACTTTCCAAGTTGTCTTTGGATAAGAGAAATCAGCTGGAAACTATGATTGATGTGTCTGAAGTTACCTTGGCGATCTCGCAAATGAAGGATGGTAAATCCTCTGCACCGGATGGTATAATCTCTGAATTTTATAAGAAATTTGATGCTGACTTGGCTCCTATCTTGTTTGAGGTCTATAATGTACTCATGACATCGGGTGAGATGTGTGATTCAATGAAAGAAGCATTGATGATTGTGATACCGAATCCAAATAAGTGATGTGAAAATTATAGGTCGATTTCACTGCTGAATGTGGACTTGAACATTTTCACTAAAATATGGGCCAATAGGTTGAAGTCATGTATAGGGGATTTAATCGACGAGCCTCGGGTAGGTTTTGTGCCAGGATGTTTTGGATATGACAATATTAGGACTGTGTTGGATGTAATTGGGGCACATTATGGAAAGGACTCAGATAAAATTATTGGTTTTTTCGACGCAGAAAAAGCCTTTGACAGAGTCAACTGGAAATTCATGGAGTATACATTGTTACAGATGGGTTTTGGACCTGTGTTTATGATGATGATAGGATGTATTCATAATGGTGTTAGGGCTAGGTTATTGACTAATGGAGTTATCGCAAAACTATTTCCCTTGTCCAGAGGTACGCGCCAGGGCTGCCCATTGTCACAATTTTTGTTCAATCTAGCATTGGAACCACTTGCGGCATATATAAGACAATGTGAGCTGATAAAGGGGATTTGTGTAGGGAAAATTCAGGTTAAGTTCCTTTCTTACGCTGATGATATGTTAATTTTGTTGTCCAATCCAGGAGAAGGTGGTGCTGTGGTCAGAGCATTGTTTGAAGAGGTCGGCAAACTGTCGGGCCACAGAGTTAATTGGGAATAAAATGCAATTTTTCCGTTGTCTAGAACGTGTGATAAAGGAATTGAGGACATCTGGAATTGTAGCTGGTCGCCTGGGGGAGTCACTTATTTGGGGATTTCTGTTGTCGGTGATTTGAACAAAATAATGCAATGTAATTTGGATAAAGTGTTAGATAAGATGACTTGAATTATTAGGAAATGGGAAAGATTGAACTTAACCCTATGGGCTAAAATAAAGGCCATTAAAATGGTTCTGTTGCCCAAAATGTTGTATATTATTCAATCCATTCCCTTTGTTGATTTATAAAAGACAATTGTTGAAGATTGAGCACCTCTTTCAGACCTTTTTGTGGGGGGTTGTAAAAAGACCTTGTGTTCCGAAATTCATACTGATGGAGAAAGTTGAAGAAGGTGGTTTTGGCTACCCATACCTGATAAAATATTATAGGTCCTTTTTACTTAAGAAGAGTTCCTATTACTTTAGAGCTGAGACTGTTAATGAGCCGTTCTGGTTACGTATGGAGAGAGGGATGTGTGCGCCGTTTCTTTTGGATAATATTTACTTTATGGAAAAGTTATCAAACAATTGGGGTTACTCGACAGGTTTTGGGCTCTTGGTTTGGTGAGAATGGACAAACGTATGGTTTCAGTACAGATGCCTCTATTTGGCATAATGAGGCTATAAAGATTGATGATGGATATCTTAAATGGAAAAGCTGGGTCTCGAGAGGTATTTTGAAACTGGGGGATGTTTTGGATGGGAATCAGATGCTGAGTTTTAAGGAGTTAGTAAATTGATTTAATTTGAGTATAAGGGAGCTGGCTAGGTATTTGAGTTTGGCTACTTTGATTGACCAGAGGATCACTATGGCGGGTGACTCACTTGGGAAGAAGCCAGAGGTTAGTAAATTATTGGATGGTCAGGAGTATGGTGCACAAACTTACATGAATTTCATGCCCATGAATGCAAAATGTGTGTTGGCATGGGATGGGTTGAGAGTTACTTGGTCGAAGAATGTCAGTAGAGATATTTCTGATACTGATTGGAGTGCTATTTTAAAAGTAGGTGTGAATTTTGGGAAAGATATGAACTTGCGTCTGATTCGGCAAAAGATTGTGGGAAGATTGTATTGGACTCCTGTGAGAATGTTTAAGTTACAATTGAGATTAGATGACTTGTGTTGGAGTTGTAGTGCGGATAGAGGTACTCTGTTACATCTACTGTGGGGATGCCCAAGGGTACTGTCATTTTGGAGTGAGGTGATAGATAGATAGGATTGATTTCATTTTTGTGATAAGTTTACCCAGATCTGCAGCTAATATAATCTTGCTCTCATATGTTGAAAGGAGTGTTGAAATTAGAAAACATAACTTTTGGATTAATGGAGCACTGATTGCGATTAGATTGATTCTCAGGATTTGGCAAACTAGGAAGAAACCCAGTGTTGAGGATTGGTTGATGGATTTGAGGGTTTTATCTAGGTATGATAAGGTTTCGTTGAAGAACAGAGGTAAGGAAGATGAATATTTGTTGCTATGGGGATCATTTGATGCCCTCTATGATTGATTCTGTATTCTATGGAAGAGTTTGGTGACAATTGGAGGATAGAATAAGGGATTTTTTTTCTTTTTTTTTTCTTGTTTCTCTTTATTTGTTTTTCTTTTACTTTCCTTCTCTTTGTGATGTTTTGTTTTATTTGTGATGTTTTATGTGTGTTGGGTAGAATATTTGGCGAGGTTCATTTAGTTACGTTTTGCATGATTGATTTTGTTATAGAATTTGGCTTAAATGGTTTGCTCATGTCTTTCATTTAGAAATGAGTACTGCAATGTTAGTTTGAACCTATGTAGAACTGATGTATTGTAAACCTAATAAACAGCAGTTCAAAAAAAAAAAAACGCGGTGCTGTTTCAGTTTAAAGTACTTACCTTTTGAGTTTAGAAAGACGCCATGATAAGCGCTGAGAAACTGGTGTCTCAGTGGACACACGACACTGATTCTGCTGTGGTCTTTATATAGGTGCTGAAAACGGCACGAACGCGTGATCTCATGCTCACCGTAACGTCAAGTAGCGTCATGATGTCACTGAGTTCCCCCATTTTTCGCTGCCATTTTGAAAGTGGCAAAAAAGACGAAAATAATGGATGGTGTCTGGCCATAATGTTAATGCCGGTCAGAAAGGTTCTGGTGCTGTTACTGGTTTGTTTATTGTGGGCCTCAAATTTAAGCTACTCGAAGAAAAATATTTTAGGAAAAATATTGATCTAATTGAAAACGAGGCCATCTACTTTAATTAAATCGCTGAAGGCAAAATTTGAATAAATAATTGAAAAATAGATCATTAAAAAAAAAAGAACAGAACATGGCCATTTTTAAAGAAAAAAAATGTGAACAAAAGATAGGTGAGGTGTGCATAAAGAAAGCAAAAAAGCATTGCACAGATGAATCCAAAAATCATTCAAAACATCATATTGCAGAAAACACATTATGTAGTTAGTTTGGTTACTGATTTATAACCAATTAAACATCTCTGTGTCACAATTTGAACCCGAAACGCAGGTGTCCATTATACAAATCCATTTAGATTCTCGGTTTCGTAGAAGAATTTCCTTGTTGCCTCCTCTCGGAGGTGGTAGAACTTTTTCCAAGCCAAATATTTTTAAGTCCTCAATATTGAATGTTGGATGATCTGTTATGATGACATGTACCGAAATGGGGGATCTTAGGTCTTGATTTCGTATAGCTCTCAGATGTTTGAATATCCTAATCTTCAGTTTTCTAATGGTGCTATCAATGTACATCCTATCGCAGATGCATTCAATCCTGTGGATTGCATTTTTGAGTCACAGTTGATAAATTGATTGATAGTTTTGGTGTTTGCCATTGGGAAGTTGTATTTCAATTTTGCCATGTTGTAAAAAGGGGCAAAGTTTGCAATGTCCACATTTATGGGTACCCATAATTGTTTTCTGAAAAAATATCTTTTTCATATTAGGGACTGGACTGAGGAAGCTGGGACTGATTAGATTTTTGATTGTTGGAGCTCTCCTGAAACAGATATTTCGTATGTTGTCAAAGTGTTTTTGTAGACTAGGATCTGTAAGAATGATGTTCCAATGTCTGGTCAAGATTTGTTTTTTTTTGTTTCCATACTGAAAGTATTAATGAATTTTGTGGTGGTCTCAATATGAGTTTTGAGTTTATTTATTAAGAGTCTCTTGTGATCTGTTCTGCTTTGTTGATGGCTTCTTTGACATTCTTTTGTTCATAGCCTCTTTGTTTGAATTTGATTAGAGTTTTTTGTAAGTTGTCTTGGTAAATTGAAGGTGTACTACAATTTCTGTTAATCCTAAGAATCTCCCCATACGGGATATTTTTTATCGTATGTTGTGGATGATGCAATGTAGCAAAGAGAAGACGGTTTCCTGCTGAGGTTTTGGTAAATAATTTGGTTTGAATTTGAGTTTTCTACAAAAAATACAAGATCAAGAAATTCAATACTTGTTGTATTTGCTTGTTTTGTAAAAGATAAATTGTAGTCATTGGTGTTTAGGTAAGTTACATACATTTCCAGTTGTTGAATGTCTCCTTCCCAAATAAGAATGTCAATGAAACGACCCCAGAATTAAAATGGTTTTGAAAAAGTGAAGGTTTCCAAGCATGCTTGAGTTAAAAAAAAAAAAACATAAATAAGTTGGCGTATGAAGGGGCAAATTTAGACCCACATAGCGTTGCCTTGGAGTTGCCTATATAGATTGTTGTCAAATGTGAAAATATTGTTGTTGAGGCAGAGGTTTAACATTTCAATAATCATGTTGTTTTGTTGAGAATAGGAGACTGATCTGGATTTCAAAAAAAACATGACGCTTTCCAGTCCTTTGTTGTGTTGGATACTGGTGTAGGGTTGGACTACATCCAGAGTAACAAATAGATACTTATGTTCCCACAGGATTTGGTTGATTTGTTGAATTATGTGTTCCGTATCCTTTACAAATGACGCTAAGCCTGATGCTAACGATTGGAGATGTGAATCAATATATTGCAAGATGTTTTCTGTTATGGAACCAATACCATTAAAGATGGGACGGAAAGTTGGAAATTCTATGTTTTGTGAACCTTAGGTAAGAAGTATATTGTCAACATGATGGGAGTCTTTAAATTTTAAACCTTGGTATTCATTTTCAGCAAGAAGTTCTTCATCAAAGCAATTTCTAATTCTAATGTTCTTTTCTTTTTTTAGTTCCGGAATAGGGTTGGTAGGTAATTTTTCGTAGCTGTCATCTCCAGAGTAAGATCATGCAGATGCGGGGTACAGGAGATTAATGAGTAGGGTAACAGAATGTATGGGATGGAACAGAAATTCCTCTACTTACCAAGAGGATGACATGCCAGACATCCTTTCGGGGGGACCTCAACAAGACCCCATAATTCCTTTTCACATAGCTTTGCAAAGGAAGGTGATGACTGCATGGGAAAACCCTGAGTCAGCTCCTGCAGTTAATAAGAAATTCACATCTAAATACAGGCCCTCTTCTTCAGACCCTGAATATTTAAGGAAACATCCATCACCTGAAAGTCTAGTGGTTCAGGCGGCCACGTCTACTAGGAATGTACATACCCTACAATTCCCCCAGAAAGGGATGATAAAAAAAAATGGATGCATGGTTCCGTAAGATTTTTCTTCGGGTAGCATGGCATTGAAATCTACAAATTTAACTTGCACCCTTACAAGATTTACATACACCCTGTGGGACTGTATGACAGCGGCAGCTGGGCATATCCTTGATTGTGAGGAACGGGAAAGTTTCCTAGCCATAGTAAAGGATGGAAAGGAGGCTATGGGGAATGCTTCCAATCGGGTTTGGACACTGCTGACAGCATCAGTAGGTCCATGGCATCTAGTACTGTGCTACGCAGATTTGCGTGGCTGAGAAAGTCAGTTTTTATACCGGATGTGCAGGCCAGACTTCTCAATATGCCATTTGATGGCTTGAGTTTGTTCGGCAGCAAGGCAGATGAAAGTTTGGAGAAGCTGCAGACCGCTAAAGCAGCAGCAAAGTCATTTAGTGCCGCAATACAACAACCTCAATAACGCCCCAACACAAGCTCATCTTCCTGAAGTGGTCGTCTTTTCGATTTTATTCCTCATTTAGAAAGGGAAGGGTGCAGGCCAGTCAAAGAGGACAAAGGACATTTCCTCAGGGCGAGGAAAAGGTGCTAGATCTGCCCCAGCAGCTGCAACTGTCCTATCAGCCGCTACTGCAGCCCCTGGTTGGAGGCAGAATCTCTCAGCATCTGGAAGAATGGCAGGGCATTACTTCAGATACTTGGGCACTGGAAACAGTATCCCAAGGTTACTGCTTCCCCTTTCAGAAGAAACCTCAGAATCACCCTCTGGGATACAACTCTGCCGAAATACCAGACCCGCTTCTGTTGTAGGAAATCTTAACCCTGCTAGAGAAGGGTGCAATAGAACATGTACCTATAGCGGAGAGGAACAAGGGTTGGTATTCCCCATACTTTCTCATCCCAAAGAAGGACAGAGGATTGAGACCCATCTTGGACTTAAGAAACTTGAACAAGTTCCTGACTTAAGAAACTAAGTTCCTCAGGAAGGACAAGTTCAAGATGGTTACCCTTTCTCAGATCTTTCAGGCTCTCCAACTCCAGGACTGGTTGGTATCATTGGACCTTCAGGATGCTTACTTTCATGTGCCAATCCATCGCAAGCACAGAAAGTACCTTAGGTTCGCGAGTGGTAACTCTCACTATCTGTTTCGAGTTCTGCCATACGGGTTCACCTCTGCCCCGAGAGTTTTCACCAAACTGATGGCAGTAGTGGCAGCGAGTTTCAGGAGAGGGGGAATTCACATTTACCCCTACCTGGATTGGTTAATCAGGGCACGTTCTCCAGAACAAGCCCAGGAACATCTAAGCAAGACCTGCCACTTCCTACATAAACTGGGCTTCTCTCTAAATTGCAAGAAGTCAAAAATGATACCATCGCACAATTTATCGCAGCAGTTTTGGATACTTTCTCCGGCAAAGCCTCGCCTCACGAAGAGAGAGCTCATCACATTCTGCAGATGGTAACAAAGTTCCAAAATGCCCAGCATCTGCCAGCCTTCGATTTTCTAAGGTTGCTCGGTCTTATGGCATCCAGCATTTTTCTGGTGCCAGAGGCCAGATTGAGGATGAGATCCTTACAGTGGGCCCTCAGGACTCAATGATCACAATTTTTAGGGGAAATGTCAGATCTTTTGCACGTCCCGACCTGAGTGGCACAAGATCTTCGATGGTGGGCTTGCAACGAACATATCCTCAAGGGAGAATCTTTTTGGCAGCCATGGCCGGAGATAACGATAGTAACGGACGCTTCACTCTCAGGGTGGAGAGCCCACACCAACGATCTGGCAATCAGCGGTCGTTGGTCTCCATCGGAGTCCAAACTACACATCAACCTGTAGGAGCTGAGGGCAATCAGATTAGCGCTGACAGCATTTCTGCCCTCTGTACGGGGAAAGAATGTCCTAATAATGACGGACAACACGGTGGCCATGTACTATCTCAACAAGAGAGGAGGTGTAGGATCACTACCACTGTGCAGACAGGCAATGCAGCTCTGGTTCTGGGCAATACAGGAAGGAATCTCTCTAACAGCAATTCACCTAGCCGGAGCGCAGAACACGGCGGCTGACGTTCTGAGCAGGCAGAGCACAGTATCCCATGAATGGGAACTAGCTCAGGAAGTCTGGGGGCTGTTCCATCCAGAGGTCAAGACACTCAGCCTTCATGCATGGTTTCTGAGAGGCTGAGATACAAGGGTTGGGACCTTCTGGATGATGTAATGGAGATTTTGCTTTCGGCCAGAAGGCCAGCAACTAAATCTCTGTACCGGTGTAATTGGAACAGGTTCAGAGATAAGAATGTGGACCCTTTTTCCGCGTAATATTCCTACAATATTGTCTTTTCTTTTGCCTTTGGCCAATTTGGGGCTCCAAGTTGGCACGTTAAAAGGTTATTTGGCTGCGCTATCCATTTTTAAGCGCTCCTTAGAGGAGGAATCTTATTTCAAGATAACTTTAATTGTACAGTTCTTAAAAGGGCTTATTAATGTGTTTCCTCCAATACCCTTTCAAGTACCTGTGTGGGATCTAAATTTAGTGTTGACATTTCTCACATGTATTCCATTTGAGCCATTGCATTCTTGCCCGTTAAGGCTCCTTACTCTAAAGACAATACTGCTAGTGGCAATTACTTCAGCCCGCGGGGTGAGTGAGTTGCAGGCACTTTCTAGCAAACCTCACACCATCTTTCACAAAGATAAAATTGTTAAGGTCAAACCCTCTTTTCTACTGAAAATTGTCTCAGATTTTCACCTGTCACAAAAAATTACATTGCCTGCCTTTTTATCTTCCTCCTCCTCACGCAAGTAAGGAGGAAGAAAGATTACACAGATTAGACCCTAAAAGGGCTCTTAGTTTCTATATATCGAGATTGGCGAAAATTTCGTCAGTGTGACCAACTTTTTGTGGGATATACTGGCCGTAAATTTGGGCTGGCAGTGACAAAACAAACATTGTCCAGATGGATAATTTTAGCTATAACTGAATCCTCCAGATGGGCTGAGAGCTCATTCAACCAGGGGCATGGTGACTTCAACAGCTCTTCAGAGAGGTGTCCGGTACAAGATATTTGCGCAAAAGCCACCTGGTCGTCCATGCACACATTTGTAAAGCACTACTCCCTAGATTCGACTTCTTCACAGGGGTCTCTTTGCAAAATCAGTACTTATACTGTGCATGATTAATATATCTGGTACTCCCTCCTCCAATTCAGATTGCTTTTGGGAACCTATCTAAGATGAGGAATACGTGGGAGGGCACAATCCATTCGAAGAACAAATTAATTACCAACTGTAACGTTCTTTCAACTTGGATGTTGCTCCGCCGTATTCCTCCCCATCCCTGCCAGCCTACCGCACAGCACAGATTGTGTTTTTAATTTTACACTCGTGGTTCCTTTAGAGCTTTTTGGTCAAAGGGACCCACCTTGTCTATTAATTATTGATTACAGTATACGAAAAAACAGAACTTTGGCCAACGGGTGCGGCTCAAGCCATTTATACAGCGAATGATGTCGACACTCGACGGATACCGCCGAGGGACATCGACCCCGCAGACTCGAGCAGAGCGCCCTCTGGTGGAGAAATATTTTTTCCGAAGCAGCAAAGCTGAAGGTAAGGATAGATCTAAGATGAGGAATACATGGGAGGAACATCCAGTCGAAAGAACGTTACAGTTGGTAAGTAACTTGATCTTCTTAAGAAACCGTCCTTGGACTCATCAGCGTTAGCTCATTTCTATCCGATCTCCCTTCCTCCTTTTTCGAGGAAATTACTTGAATCACTTGTCTAACCTTTTACTTTCCTCTTTTTTGAAAACTTCTTCATTTTTTGACTCCTTTCAATGTGGGGGCACGGAGAGTGTCCTGCTGTCCATAGTGGACTATCTGACTATGCTGGTCAAGCAGGGTGTAGTGGGGGCCCTGATTGTACCACTCCATCCCGGGTCCATCCTGGCATGGTTCACTTCTTTTCTGTCCGAGATGAGCCAGTCTCTGTTGCTTTCGCCTTTTCTATTGCCAGTATGTGTTCTCACTTGTGGTGTTCTGCAGGGCTCTGCCTTGTCCCCTATGCTTTTCAACATCTATGTTCAGTCGCTAGTTCGCCTCATCTGCTCCCACGGGTTTAGGTGTTACTTACGGCAACAACACTCAAGTACGTGCTTCCGCCGCCCCCTCCCGCAAATATGGGCCTATTGTTGGTGCCTTGTTGTCTCCTTTGTGGGCGCCCGCCATTTCATCATGCCTGCCTCTACTGGGCAAGTGACGGGGTCCACATGGTGTAGTGCCTTCGCAGCCACTGGCTGTGTGCTTCCCCAACATGTCCTTGCTGAGGGATGGATGTTTGAGGACGGCAGATGACAGTGAGGAGGGGGGGGGGGGGCGATGCCTCTGGCAGGCGAGGTGGAAAGCGCCGGTAATGTGCTAATAATACATGGCGCCCTCTGTGCAGCCGCCCCTGGGGAGGGGGGGGGGGGGGCGCTGGCCGCACCCGGAGCTCCTGAGCATGAGCGGGGCTCATGTCCTTTGGAACAGACAATCCTTGCGTGCGAATGCTTCCAGCAGGCGCTCCATGTACAACATGCTGCGGTTGTGGGCTAAGAGTAGTCCAGGTGATTGGGTAGAGATACTCATTTGGCTCCCAGTCCATGGCAGTGATGAGCAAGTGTGTGCAGCGTTGTTAGTCTGTGTTCTCACACTCCGCGGAGTGAATAGTGCATTGAAGCTTTAATAATGACCCTTGCAGCTTATCTTGTTTCTGGCATTTAGAGCTGGTCCAACTCGCTGTTCATACTGTGGAAGAATGTGAGCGAGTTTAGCGCTTCGCCAAAGCCAGACTTAAAAAGGCGCTTTTTTGTGAGACAATTCCTCCCTTGTGATTCTCCCCTGCCTGTGGTTGTGCGTTTATGGAGGTTCCTGGACTGCCCTGCATCTGGTCAGATCTCTGGGGAAGCAATGTAGCTTTGCCCTCCCTCTGCCCTTACATGAGAGGGAGCACTGATGATCACCTCCGGGCGAGGGACTAGAGCAGGTATGCCCGATGGAAAGTACTGTGCATTTCCCACCCTAGCTACGCTACTTAGGTTTGCTGGGGCACTTGTGGCCCAGCAAACCACTTCTGTAGCTCCTTTTTATTCCAGTGACATCCCTCGGCAGCACCTTTTTTAGCCCAATGACTTTCCCCGGGGCTGCAGCGCCTTTTAGCCCGGCGACTTCCCTCTGCGCTGCCTTTTAGCCCGGCGACTTCCCTCTGCGCTGCCTTTTAGCCCGGCGACTTCCCTCTGCGCTGCCTTTTAGCCCGGCGACTTCCCTCTGCGCTGCCTTTTAGCCCGGCGACTTCCCTCTGCGCTGCCTTTTAGCCCGGCGCAGGGGAGTTGCTAGGTCTGGAAAAGACCCGGGGCTAAGCTGATGTCGGAACTGTTGGGACTGGGGGCTAGCTAGTCTTTTGGCTGTAGCTCCTGAGATTCTATCCGGGGCTACAACCAAAAGATCAGGGGCTGTAGCCCGCTTAGCCCCCCCCCCTAGCAACGCCCCTGGGGCCCCGGCGACTTCCCTCTGCGCTGCCTTTTAGCCCGGCGACTTCCCTCTGCGCTGCCTTTTAGCCCGGCGACTTCCCTCTGCGCTGCCTTTTAGCCCGGCGACTTCCCTCTGCCCTGCAGCGCCTTTTAGCCCGGCGCCTTCCCTCTGCCCTGCAGCGCCTTTTAGCCCGGCGCCTTCCCTCTGCCCTGCAGCGCCTTTTAGCCCACTGGCTTCCCTCTGCCCTGCAGCGCCTTTTATCCCACTGGCTTCCCTCTGCACTGCAGCGCCTTTTAGCCCACTGGCTTCCCTCTGCACTGCAGCGCCCTTTATCCCACTGGCTTCCCTCTGCCCTGCAGCGCCTTTTATCCCACTGGCTTCCCTCTGCACTGCAGCGCCTTTTAGCCCACTGGCTTCCCTCTGCACTGCAGCGCCTTTTAGCCCACTGGCTTCCCTCTGCACTGCAGCGCCTTTTAGCCCACTGTCTTCCCTCTGCACTGCAGCGCCTTTTAGCCCACTGTCTTCCCTCTGCCCTGCAGCGCCTTTTAGCCCGGCGATTTCCCTCTGCCGTGCAGCGCCTTTTAGCCCGGCGTCTTCCCTCTGCACTACAGCGCCTTTTAGCCCAGCGTCTTCCCTCTGCACTGCAGCGCCTTTTAGCCCATGTCTTCTGCACTGCAGCGTCTTTTAGCCCATTGTCTTCCCTCTGCACCGCAGCGTCTTTTAGCCCATTGACTTGCCTCTGCAGCATCTTTTCTGGGTCTTGTCTGGGGTTGTCTGTAGAGACGAGGGCACGGGGCGTTATTCTACGACGTATGAAAGATCGGGGTTGCCACTATTGATGGGCTGCCTGTACATTTCCGAGGGAATACGGTTTGACCTGATCAATAAGTGCAAATGCGGCTTGCTGAGCCCTTCCCATGTTTCTCTCTTGTGTAGACGCTTGGACAGGGAGAACCCTCTGACCTCCAGCATCTTCCCAAAGGGACGCTGACCCTACAATGCAGCTCTGGTCCGGGTCTGCTGCTTTGCAGACTAGTAACACTGCACTATTTACCATGTGTGCCTAGTGGAGTCCTGCCTTGCAGACTAGCAACACTGCACTATTTACCATATGTGCCTAGTGGAGTCCTGCCTTGCAGACTAGCAACACTGCACTATTTACCACATGTGCCTAGCGGAGTCCGGCCTTGAAGACTAGCAACACTGCACTATTTACCACATGTGCCTAGCGGAGTCCGGCCTTGCAGACTAGCAACACTGCACTATTTACCACATGTGCCTAGCGGAATCCGGCCTTGCAGACTAGCAACACTGCACTATTTACCACATGTGCCTAGCGGAATCCGGCCTTGCAGACTAGCAACACTGCACTATTTGCATCATGCGCCTAGTGGAGTCCGGCCTTGCAGACTAGCAACACTGCACTATTTGCATCATGCGCCTAGTGGAGTCCGGCCTTGCAGACTAGCAACACTGCACTATTTGCATCATGCGCCTAGTGGAGTTCGGCCTTGCAGACTAGCAACACTGCACTATTTGCATCATGCGCCTAGTGGAGTCCGGCCTTGCAGACTAGCAACACTGCACTATTTACCACATGTGCCTAGTGGAGTCCTGCCTTGCAGACTAGCAACACTGCACTATTTACCATGTGTGCCTAGTGGAATCCGGCCTTGCAGACTAGCAACACAGCACTATTTGCATCATGTCCCTAGTGGAATCCGGCCTTGCAGACTAGCAACACTGCACTATTTGCATCATGTCACTAGTGGAATCCGGCCTTGCAGACTAGCAACACTGCACTATTTGCATCATGTGCCTAGTGGAGTCTGGCCTTGCAGGCTAGCACCACTGCACTATTTGCATCATGTGCCTAGTGGAGTCCTCTTGAAAGGGGCCCCTAGGGGACCCTGACGTCTATGGAAACAAGGCGAGTCACCACACACGATAGAGATGCCAGACACGAGGTTGTATTCCCAAAGCTAGGGTTTTATTGCAAAGCAAAAGTCTCAGTTGGCCAACTTGGTCTCACGCCCCGCGACGTGCATCTCTAGACCTCGAGGGACGCAAGAGAGTGAATTACGTACATCAGTTACATATACAAAATGCATATCAAACTATCAGCTATGACATGTTTAACACCCCCCCTTTATTGGGTTTCTTTGAACTTGGTGTGATGATGGACATCTCCGACACTATGACACCTTCAAACATCTATTCTAGTAACAATTTGCAATTTGTGAGTGCGAAGGCATCTTTCGGTTATTGAATAGAACACGGCGCTTCTGTTCTTGGAAGCGAACTACATACGGGGGGGAGTTGCATTCCGGACCTTGCTATCTATCAGGTGCTATTCGCGTCCTGGGAGCCGACATGCTCTAGTGGGCTCAGCAAAAGGGGGTTGTAAGAAAAGCATAATTCAAGCCTTTAGCGGTATTATTCTAACATATTCTATCATATAACGAGACTGGCTGGCAGCTGTGAAATGATTAAATGCCCTGCAGCTCTGCTTCAAGGCTACATTCGGGAGGGAGCCGGGCATTCTTCCTGGCGCTGCCTACGTTTGTGTTTCAGCGAACTCTTGTTATCCTCACGGCCCTGCGGCCTTGTCCTTTTCACATACAGACCACAATGTTCCACAGTCGAGCAGTGTAAGCGGAAAATATACTGCGAAGCAATAGGAACAGAAAGCAATGAGCAATGGTTAGAAAACAAAATGGCGATTCTTGTTACATCAAAATGGCCGTTCATTGGCAAACTCGAAAACCTATATTCTGTCATATTGTGCATGAGACGGTTGGCCCACGGCCACCAAAATGCGTTTCCGGTCTCAAAGTAGAGGTATCCGTATTTCTAGACTGACAAACCCTCTTTTGGCCGTATGCCAAACGTCTCATCTATTTATTGAAACCTCCTCTAGTGATGATGAATCTGAAGTACTTGTGTCTGAGTCTTGCATGCTATCGTGGACATCATTGTCTTCATCAATATCTATTGCCATCAACTCTTTTACTGCTCATCTCATTTGGGTCTGGGCTAGTCCGATCATGAGGTTGTTTTTTCTTTGTTATCATATGCATGCATCCTTCCGTACATCCCTCAGTTACCTCAGCGCAAACTATGGGTAAACAATGTATACAACAACAGCACGTTAGGAATATTCCGAACACCACTACTAATATTGAGATCAACTTCCATCCTCAAGATCGTAGTATTCCCCAAAACCACGATCCTATTCCCCAGCTCCCTTCTCCAATAGGGAGTTCAGAGCTTAGAACGTGATTTTCTTTATTGCTTCAAAGATGGTGGGGGAATAGTCATCGACATAAACGCAACATGCTGATCCCACTATTTTGCAAATTCCCCCACGATCAACCAGGATCACATTGAGAGCCATTATATTTTGCAGCGTCATTAACCTGATTCCTCTTTCTTCCAGCGTCATGTTAAATAATATATCTGTTGTTGTGTTTATTGTATTCTTCAGGATTCTGGACAGTTGCCTTATATTATAGGAGTTCACTATCTGTCCTAAGAATGGAATGAATGATTTCACTACATCAGTTGCTATTAAAACACCTTTGTCAGTCCTTTTCACTCTAGTTCTGGATAATCTCGCCATGGCTGCTGTTTCTAAGAGGAATACTCCTGGGAACAGTAGCCCTAGGTAACATGTACCTCCCCAGTTTCTGGGCAACCAAGGGTATGCTTTCTCTCCACATATTAAATAAACTGGATCACCTACGTATACTGGTTCTATTTCCCATTTTAGTACCACTGTATTCATACAACCAGTATATGTTCCGACTGTAAAAGAGCCTTTCTTTTTTAGACAAAAAGGGACAGTTCTTTGGCTATAATTCACCGTGTAAGATGGGGGAATTGCATCTTTGTCCCCTTCTGTTCTTACACAAAACGTCATTACAGATGTTTTTTCTGGTGGGGACAATCTATCTCGTCTATTTTGTTGTTATCTTTCGTGTACTTTTCCTCATGGGCTCTGGGGTTATTACTTGTGCTTTATGGAAAATGGAACAACCCACAGGCTTCATTATTATCTCCTCAAACTCATTCATGTTGGTTCTGTCTAATTGACCCGTAGTACTCTCATTCCATTTCCCATAGAACATTGCACCTAAAGATGCACTACATGCAGAACTTAATGGTAATGGCTGCACATACCACCCTATTCCTTTTCCGGCATGCTCTGGTAAATGGGCACATACCCAGCAGTTTGTTTTCTTCAGGATTGCATGTGTCATGTTCATTATCAGCAGTAAGGTGTTATTTCCAAAACCTTCCCTGTGTTTTTCTTCCATTGGGGGTAGGGTATAAGTCATGGGTGCACAACATACGGCCCGCGGGCCAGTTGCGGCCCGCCATGCTCTTTTGTCCGGCCCGCGAGGCACAAAGACTTTCCCAATGGAGGGGGGCCCATTAGGAAAGTCTTTGTTGTCTTCCGGGCCAGACAAAACACTGGCCTTCATTGGCTCAGCACACACACGCACCACGTCGCTCCTACGAGCCACGTAATGCGTGTGTGCTGCACCAATGGAGGGCCAGCACTACGGCTGGCGTGGTCCATAAGGCTTGATGCCGGAAGGCATTTCAGCCTTGCACCACGCCAGCCGTAGTACGATTCCAGCGTTCCAGCTTACCTGCCTGCCTTCCAGCACGTCTCCGGTAAGTGGTCTGTTTGTGTTTGTGTGTCGGGTTTGTTTTGCTTTGTTTGTGTGTGTATCTTGAGATGCGGGGGGGGTGTCGGATGTGTATGAAAGTTTGTTTTGAATGTTTTTTGTGTGTATGTTGAGATGCGGGGGTGGGGGGGTGTGTCGGATGTGTATGAATGTTTGTTTTGAATGTTTTTTGTGTGTATGTTGAGATGCGGGGGTGGGGCGGTGTGTCGGATGTGTATGAATGTTTGGATTTGAATGTTTTTTGTGTGTATGTTGAGATGCGGGGGTAGGGGGGTGTGTCGGATGTGTATGAATGTTTGGATTTGAATGTTTTTTGTGTGTATGTTGAGATGCGGGGGTGGGGGGGGTGTGTCGGATGTGTATGAATGTTTGGATTTGAATGTTTTTTGTGTGTATGTTGAGATGCGGGGGTAGGGGGGGGGATGCTCATGAATATTCCCCGTTGTCAGGCCGGGAATCCTCGGTATAGAAAAAAATCAGTATCAGTTTCGTTTCTGATCTGTCTTTCTTAGTAGTAACCAATCGCTGGTCTCTGGATCATACTGCCCCCAGCCAATGACTGCCCTCTCACTAAGCCCCGCCTCTGGCAGCCATCCTCGGATTTTTACCACACGTTCAAGTGTTGGGAGTCCTCGTGCTGTAGCTCTCGAGCTATTGCTGCGTTTTCACGCTTTTTCAGGAGATTTTTCTCATTTTTCAGTTAAATAGAGCCTCAAGCTCCACCGTTTCTACATCCGATCAACGGGGATCCGTTTCGGAGTTTTCTACGCCCCTCAATGGTGAAGATTTTGTCAAGTTACGCTTTTGGAGGATTCCAGAAGTTCCGAGGCCTACCCCGAACATGGCCCAGGAGAAAGGAAGCTCGACGCCCGGGAAGCTGTTCAGGACCTGCCCTGGATGCCAGCTTCAGAATGTTTTCAAGGAGGACCAGCTTTCGTTATGCCTCTACTGTCTCCATGAGGACAAGATGCACACGGAGAAGGACTGTGCGTTTTGTGGGAACATGTCGGAGCGGACCATGAAGGATCCCCACCTCCGTCTCGCCAACTGGCTGGAAGGGAAGAGCCCGTCAGGCGAGAAGAAGAAAAAGAAGTCTGAGCGGTCTTCTAAGTCCTGTGAGGGCGCCCCGGCGACGGGGGCCTAACAAAAGGCTAAGCACCGCCAGTCCGAGGGCACCGGGAGCGCCGAACGGTTTGGCTCCTTGGCTGCCAGGCAGGGCGCATCCTCCCCGGCGCCATCAACCACGAGCCAACGCTCTGGTTCGGGTAAGAGGAAGTCCGAGAACCCGGCGAAGCTTCTGGATAGGCCCCGGTCGATCTCGAAGATTCCGGCAGAGGGGGAGCGAGGCTCGGACCCTCCCCCCCCCCCCCCCCAAGGTGAAGGCCCCAGGCGTACAGAAGGTGACGATGGCCTTAATTCACCCTGCTAAGACCTCGATTGAGGATGTCGCCGCGGCCCTGGCTCAGCCTGTGGAGGCGACCTCAGGACGCAGAGTCTCCCTGCCACCGCGGAAGGAGTCGTCTTTCAGGCCCATTGAGAAGACCCCCACGAAGTCCCCGTTGGAAAAGGAGGGGGAGGGGCAGGTGGCCATCGTGGATACGGACACGACCTCTGAAGAAGAGCTCATCGAAGTCGTGGAAGAGGCCCAGCCCATCAGGAGGGATCCCGACGAGGGCGACGACGAGAGCGACGGTGTCGCCGACGAGGCTGCTCAAGAGCCCTCGCGCCCGTTGTTTCAGGCACCGCAGGACACTTCAGCGACCATTTTGTCAGCGATTCAGTCCTTATGCTCGGAGATAAGGACAAGGTTGCCCCTCCCCCCGACGGAGGTACCTGAACCAGACCCGACGTGGGAACCGGAGCCAGGACATTCGGAAAGTCCACTGCATAAGAGGAGGACGACGGATCCTACGCCACCTCTCCGGCCTGCTCTCCCTTCCCCCGGTCTACAACATACGGGGGTGATACAGGCACGGCTACGACAGGTACAGATGACGACGGAGTCGACGACGGGACGTGTCCCCCGTCGCCCCCTGCTTGGGCGTCCCCGCCCGACGAGATTGGATCCTTTCATGCCATGATTTCCAGGGCATCCGAGCTCTTCCAGCTCTGCCCAGAAGAGAAGGAGGAAGGGTTCCTTTACCAACGGCGGGAGGCTAAAAGGAAGACGGTCCTCGCCGTACCGCTTCTTGATGACATCTGGGATGAGGGGCTCGCCCTCCTCAAGAACCCTGCCACGGCGCCAGCAAAGAGGGACCGGTACGAGAAGAAGTACCGGGTCCCCGACGCTGCCCCCTTGTGCCTTCGGGCGCAACCTACCCCGGATTCGGTCGTCTCGGCGGCGGCAAAGAAGAAAGCTGGGGGGGCATCGGCCTCGACATCAACTTCCCCGCCGGACGGCGAGGGCAGGAAGCTGGACACGATGGGACGACGGATCATCTCGTCCGCAGCGACGACTATCAAGGCGGCCAACGCCCTGGCTATCGTAGCCCGCTACGACAGGGAGTTGTGGTTCAAAATTGCCCCTCTGTTGGACTTCCTTCCGGACGCCAAAAGGGCTGAGGCCCTTGAAATCCTACAGGAAGGTGAGATTGCTTCGGACCACGGCATCACGGTGGCAACGGACATCGCCGACACTGGTTTCCGTCAGTTGGGCAACAGCGTTTGCTTGAGACGATGAGGATGGCTCAAGGCCACGGATTTCCGCCAGGACGTACAAACCAAGGTTTTGGACATGCCCTTCGACGGGAACAACCTGTTTGGGAAGGCGGTTGATGAGTCCCATCAGGCCATGAAGACAGACAGAGACTGGAGTCTCTGGGAGTGCTCCAACAATGATGGCCGTCCTTTCGGAGCTTCGGAGGCAGACAAGGTGCCTCCAAGGGATCCGGCAGTGGCTCCTCCACGTACCAGCCAAGCGGCAAGATCTTCGTCCCAGGAAGCCTACAGGGGACGCGGCAATTCAGGTGGTGCCCGTCGTCGTCGACAGGGAGGTCAAGGCGGCAAGGCGGCCTCCAAACAAGATTGAAACGACCGTGGGGACGGGCCACCGCCAAAGCTCCCCGGTGGGAGGCCGGCTGGCGAGGTTCGTCAGCGTGTGCGAGTCCATCTCCACCGACCGTTGGGTGCTGGACGCCCTGGCCCAAGGGCACGCCCTCGATTTTCAGAAGAAGTGCCCTCGCGTTCCACCCGTGGCCAGGAAGGAAAATCACGTCCCTCAACTACTGTTGGAAGTAAGGGCGATGCTCAAGAAGGGTGCCATCGAGCTCGTCCCAAAGAGGCTTCGGGGCTCGAGTTTACTCAAGGTACTTCCTAGTAAAAAAGAAGACCGGAGGATGGCGCCCGATCCTGGACCTGCGATGACTGAACAAGTACATCAAGGCACAGAAGTTCCGTATGGTCACCCTCCAGCACGTGCTGGGACAGCTGGAGGAGGGCGATTTCTAGTCGTCGTTGGACTTGGAGGATGCGTACTTCCACATCCCCATTCTAAAAAGACACCGAAGGTTCCTCGGGTTCGTGGTCCAAGGGCGGCACTACCAGTTCAAGGCCCTCCCGTTCGGATTGAAGTCAGCACCCAGGGTGTTCACCAAGTGCCTCGCACCGGTGGCGGCGCGGCTGCGCCTACAGGGGATCCACGTCTACCCCTACCTGGACGACTGGCTCATCCGGGCAAGGACAAGGGAGCTCGCTGTGGAGCACACTGCGAAGACCGTCCAGCTGCTCACGGACCTGGGATTCTCCAACTTTCCAAAATCCCACCTGGTTCCGTCACAAGTCGCCCTGTTTCTGGGAGCCAATCTCGACACAGTGGCGCGGCTGGCCTCGCCATCGGAGGAAAGGACCAGTACCATTCTGGGCAAGGTGCAGCGTCTGCTGGCCACGGACATGGCCAGGGTAAGATCTATCAAGTCCCTCCTCGGGATGATGTCCTCCTGCATTTATCTGGTGAACCTTTTGCAAGCTTCGGATGCGCCCCTTACAAGAGTTCCTCGACGCCCGCTGGGTCCAGTCGACGGGCAGCTTCGAGGACAGGATCCCTCAACGAGACGTTCCGTCAGGCGATCCCGTGGTGGGGTACCTGCTCCCATTTGTCGGTGGGCACGGACTTTCAGACCCCAGCTCACCAGGTGACGGTGACGACGGACACCTCCCTGGAAGGTTGGGGAGCGCACTCCGGAGATCTTCACGCCAGAGGCCTTTGGCTCCCGGAGGAGAAGTCACTCCACATCAACATCTTGGAGCTCCGCGCAATGTTCTGGGCCCTCAGGTCCTTTCTTCCGTCCCTCAAGGGCAAGGTGGTGAGGATCTTCACCGACAACACCACCGCGATGTTCTACATCCGGAAGCAGGGCGGAACCAGGTCCCCGGCCCTATCCAAGGAAGCCCAGGAGCTGTGGCATTAGGCCGTCGCCCAACGGATGTTCCTGGTGCCTCTTCATCTGGCAGGAATAAAAAAACACGATCGCCGACTCACTCAGCAGGGAGCTGCGCTCGTGCCACGAGTGGGAACTACGCCAGGATCAAGTGGATCGACTCTTCCGACGATGGGGCGAACCCCAAATCGATCTCTTCGCGACGGCGACGAATTTCAAGTGCCGGAGGTTCGCCAGCAGGTTCCCCCAGCCAAGGAGCATAAGCGATGCTTTCTTGTTCCCCTGGGAAGGCCTATTTCTTTATGCGTTCCCTCCTCTGCCGTTGCTGCTCCGGCTCATCAACCAGCTCAAGAGGTCCCGGTGCAGGATGATCCTCGTCGCACCAGCGTGGCCGAGACAGATCTGGTTCCCGTACCTTCTGGACTTGTCAACGCCCACACCAGTCAAGCTGCCGACGGACGCAGACCTTCTCTCCAGAGAAGGAGGCGCCATCCTTCACCACAACCTGGAGTCGCTGAACTTGCAGGCCTGGCACCTGCAGCACTAGAGTTTGGAGGGTACGACATCCCAGCCGACTGCAGAGAGGTTCTTGCAAAGGCCAGGTCGTCCTCAACTCTCAAGTGCTACGGACATGAATGGAAGAGGTTCTCGGTCTGGTGCCGTGCACAGAAGATTAACCCTCTGCGGATTACGGCCCCTCAAGTACTGCCGTACCTACTGTTGCTGGCCAAAGCTGGACTGGCTCACGCCTTCATCAAAATACATCTGGCTGCAATCTCCCGATATACCAGGAGTACGGGACGGGCGTCCTTGTGGTCGCATCGCCTGGTGAAAGAATTCATGAAGGGACTATTCCGATCATTCCCGCCGGTGAAGGCTCCTGCCCCGGCATGGGAGCTTAATGTGGTGCTGACCATGGGGGCCCCATTCGAGCCTATGCATTCGGTGCCTTTGAAGTTCCTGTCATGGAAGACAGCTTTCCTCGTGGCCATCACCTCCGCACGACGAGTGGGAGAGATCCAGGCCCTATCTTGCAAGCCTCCATACTTTACTTTTCATGACTCGAGGGTGGTGCTGAGGATGCACCCCTCCTTTATGCCCAAGGTGCCGTCGGACTTTCACCTCAACGAGCCCTTGGTGTTGCCAGTTTTCTTCCCGTTTCCTTCGTCGCCGGCCGGGAGGACTTTGCACTCGCTGGATGTAGCTAGAGCGCTGAAGTTCTACGTGGACCGCACGAAGAGTTTTCGGAAGACGTCACAGCTGTTTGTGAACTTTGGGACTGTGAATCAAGGGAAGGCTCTCTCGAAGACTTCCATTTCCAGATGGCTCTCCGGCTGCATCATGCACTGTCAACGGTTGGCAAACCGACTGCTGCCCGGCCGTCCGAGAGCCCATTCGACCAGAGCGATCGCTGCTACCACGGCATTCCTGTCTGGTGTGCCCCTGCTGGACATCTGCAGGGCTGCGACGTGGAGGTCGACGCACACCTTCACAAGATTCTACTGCGTCGATCGGGACTCCAGGGAGGAGTCCAGGGTCGGCCAAGCAGTGCTGCGCAACCTGTTCGCCTAAGGTGAGCCTGGTGAGGAGGTAAGAGATGCTTAATGTTGAGTTGTTGTATTGCTTAATGTTGAGCCTGTTGCCACCTCCCGTGGTTGTGCATGTGTGTACTGCTATATATTCTCTTATTCATGAGCATGTGAATCCATGCCTGACCCCATGCTGGAGAAGGAACAAGTTACTTACCTGAAACTGTTGTTCTCCAGCATGGGTCTGGCATGGATTCACATGCGAACCCTCCCGCCTACCCCTCTGCGGCTCTTCACTTGGTCATACTGCCACTTTACGTGCTACCAAATCTGAGGATGGCTGCCAGAGGCGGGGCTTAGGGAGAGGGCAGTCATTGGCTTGGGGCAGTATGACCCAGAGACCAGTGATTGGTTACTACTAAGAAAGACATATCAGAAACGAAACTGATACTGATTTTTTTCTATACCGAGGATTCCCGGCCTGACGGGGAATATTCATGAGCATGTGAATCCATGCCAGACCCATGCTGGAGAACAACAGTTACAGGTAAGTAACTTGTTCCAACTGACTCATTCTCAGCGGTGATGGTGCAGGAGGAGGCTGGAACCGGTCCCGGCATGTTTCTCATCGTCCTTCTTTTTTATCACAGTTCGTTGTGGATATCTTTCTTCGTCGCGCTTGCTTTGATGTTAATAAGTTCAGTGGAATTGTCACGGTTCAGTTTTGCCTGTCCTTTTTTAGCCTGGATTCGATTATTCGTTTTTAGGCGAGATCACTTGTCCCTTCTTATACTGCTCAGAAGATCTTTGATCAGTTATCGCCTCAGTACCATGTGCGCCCAGCTTGTCCGCTCTGGTTCCGGACACATGTACTTTTTATGATTGCACCGAGGAGCCGCGAGTCTTGAATTGTCCGACTTGCACAATTCTCACGCTTCTCTCTTCTACACCTCTGGTTCCTTCTCCGTCCATGAGCTGAACCAGAGGTTGACATAAACACCAAAAAGACTGCGGATCACTTTGTCTCCCGAGGCCGCAGGTTGTATCGCCTTGCTCCTGGTATCGTATGATCCGTGAACAGTGCCGGTGCACTTCCAGATTCAGGCTTGAAGTCAGCCTGTGGTGCTACTGCAGGTGCTGGTGTGCGCTGCGCCAATGATGCAGATCCGTTCTTTGGCGTGCTGGTGGGCGCCAAAGGGGTACACAATTTGGTTTTGCTGGTATCTGCAAGGCAGATTTCGCGTCGGTCAGCAGTGATGCCGATTTTGCTGGGCAACGTTGGGGCACTCTTTGCCCTTCCCCCTCTTTGGCAATCGTCTCAGGCTTTGTTGCAAGTTTCACTTCTCGTTTTGGCAGATTAGGTGGCTGCTTACTGGCAACAGTTTCTTTCGTTTCTGGGACCGCTGTCTCTTTCCGGTCATCAGTGTCAGGCAAGTCTTTCAGTGCAGTTGGAATCTTCTTGGCATGGGTGGCATGGATCCACGACTTCCTTCCATCCACCCGTATTGCCGTCTGCGTTGCCAAAAGTACTTGATGGGGCCCGCGCCACCTGGGTGCTAATGATGACTTTCTTTCAACGTTTTTTAGCAGCACCCAGTCTCCTGGCTCCAGCGTGTGCCCCGGACCGGTGTATCTCACTGGTAATGCCTCCTGCACCTGCTAATGAATCAAACGCAATTTATGCATTAAAAGGCCACAATAAGTACTAAGCACAGGATGTTATATCTCACTAAGTCGTTTTGGCTGAGGTGCGCACCAAACATTTGCCGCCCCCCCCCATTACGATTTCGTACGGGGAGAGCCCAGTTTTAGCCTGTACAGACGTACGCATGCATAATAGTGCTATTGGTAATGCATCCACCCAACTCAACTTGCTTCCTGCACAAATCTTACTAATCTTTGATTTAAGAATCCCGTTGTGCCTCTCCACAAGACCGGCAGAACTCGGATGCCTTGAACTATGGAATATCATCAATCTGGAGACCAGCACATATCTGTAATACCACTGCACCCACAAAATGCAGTCCATTATCAGACCATAGGACTCGGGGCAAGCCAAATCTGGAAAAGTACTCCTTCAACATTACTTTTGCCGTACTCATTGCTGTGCAATCTTTCAAAGGATATGCCTCCACCCACTTACTGAATGCACAGATCACCACCAAGACGTATTTCAAGTTTTGGCACCTCCATCTCCATGAAATCAAAATGAACTACCTCAAACGGCATGGAGGGCGGGCCAAAACTGCCTGTTGGAGTCACTGTTCCCTTTCCTACATTGTGTTGTAAACACGTGATACAGTTCTGCACCAACCTCTCTGCATTCTTTTTTATGTTTACATTCTGCCATACTGTAGAAAGGTGCTGTATTTCTTGGCACAGATGTGCGTAGGGCTGTGGGCCATTGTGACCATTGCAGTCACATACGAATTTGGCAACATCCAGTTTCTAGTTCCCTTGTCCACCAAACAACCCTCCAGATCCAACTCGGCAGATCCCTCTGCCCATCCCTGTATTTCATCAGCCGTAGCCTTGGCCTGCATTTCTTTGACAGTCGCAACTCCATCTTCTATCATACAGGGTACTTCCTCTGTCTGAACCGTCATCATCTTGGTATCCAAATCAGTGGCAGTTTGTTTCGCAATTCTGTCTGCAAACGCGTTTCCCTCTCCTGCTTTGCATGTTATTTTTTTATGTGCCTCGCATTTCACTATTGCTAGGCGCTTTGGAAACGTGAGTGCAGACAGCAATCGTACAATCAAAGAGCCATGTTGAATTCTGGCACCATGTGATGTCAGAAACCCTCTCTCAGCCCAGAGTCGACCAAAGTTATGAACCACTCCAAAAGCATACGGACTATATATATATACTGGTACTCCGTATGCTTTTGGAGTGGTTCATAACTTTGGTCGACATATATATATTCAAATTTTCAGAAATCTCGCAGGCTCTGGTCAATGCTATTATTTCCGCGGCTTGTGCTGAATTATAGGGGATTCTTTTACTTTCTACAACACTCTCTAGGGTAGTGATAGCGTATGCGGCAGTTGTCGTGCCATCTGGTAATTTAAAACATGAGCCGTCACAAAATAACTCTCCATCCGGCTCTTTCGAAGGGATTGTGTCCTCCGACGTATTCCTTATCTTAGATATCTCCTTCCAGCTCTGCTGGCCTCGGAAAAATTTTCACTAGAGGGCGCTGCGCGTCGACTTCCTCCGAGTCGATGTCCCTTGACAGCCGCCGTATCGACGTCATCCTGCCTATAAAGGCCGCGCGCAGCGTCCGTTGCTCAGTTCTGTTTTTCCGCGCTTACTCAGTGCCTCGGAATACCGTTGCTCAGTTTTGTCAGGTTAATCCCATTTACCTCGAGTTATTCGATCCGTACTCGATGGCTTCTTCGTCGGAACCGACAACTCCTCGGTCTGGCTTCAAAAAATGACGAGATTGTGGGAAAAAGATGTCGCTGACTGACCCTCACAGAGTTTGTCTGTGGTGTTTGGGAGCTGAACACCATTGTTCGGAGTGCGAGGACTGTATGTCCATGACGGCTAAGGCCCTGAAGGAGCGTAGGGGGAAGATGGAGAAAGGTAAGACTTTTAAAGCTTCTTCTTCCTCGACGAAGTCGAGACATTCGTCTCCTCGTCACCATTCGCGCTCCAGGTCTCGGAGTGGGTCCCATCACTCCTCGAGATCGAAGAGGAGACGTCGCAGATCCCCCTTCTCCGTCTTCCTCTTCCTCTGTTTCTCCAAAGAGAATCCCTTGCCCCACGAAACATAGTTCCCGGGCTGAATGGGAGGAATTCCGCAAAAATATGATGTGCGTCTTCGAGAAAGCGGCCTTGACCCCCTCGAAGACTGCCGAGAGCGATGCTCTGGTCGAAAGACCCGAAGGTCAAAAACGCCGCGAATTCGCAGTACCCGGCGAAGGAAACTTCTCGAGCGCGTCTCGAACCCTCGAGTAAGACTATGACCTCAAAACCTTCTTCGAAGGTTCCGTCGACGAAGGTTCCGTCGACGCCGAGGTCGGTGTCTTCGACGCCGTTGTCGAAGGGACCTTCGACACACGGGTCTGTCGACTCGACGCCATCTTCGACACCGGCATCGACGCCAAGAAAAGTCACGGTTACGACACACCCAGTGGCTATCCCCAGGTCCTCGATGACGATGGCGTCGAGATTGTCGACTTCCTCAAGCAGAATCCCAATTCTGTCGAGGTCATCGAGGCCTCCGCCTTTGTTTTCGACGCCACACCCGAAGCCTTCGACATCGGCGTCGACGACATCGACGTTTTCGAGGCCGATTATGACAAGTTTGGCACCCTCTGCCTTGGAGATGGGGTTTACACCCTTTATGAGTTCAGAACAATTGAGAACTATGTCCTCAATTATGGAAGAGGGTGAATTGTCTGAACAGGAAGACACATTTGAGTTGCAGGGACCTGCAACCCCAGTTAGAGAGGAGTTATCCTCTGAAGAACGCAGGTTAAAGGATCTTCATGATTCCTTACATGAGGCAAGTGGGTTAGACACTTCCCCTGAGGTGGAGTTTGCTAGGCCAGACCCGGGGGAGCATGCTGAAATCCCCTATAGAGCCTTAATGGCCAGGATCACAGAGTTTATGGGGTGGTCTGCACCTTCAGTCTTTCCAACAAGATGACCTCACGGATATTCTTGACAAAGGCCCACAGGAGGATCTTGTAGTGCCCTTTCATAAAGCTCTTCAGAGGAAGATTATGACGAACTGGGAAACCCCAGATGTCGTCCCGGCAGTAAATAAAAAACTGTCTACAAAATACAGGGTATCTTCTGCAGATCCGGAGTTTTTGTCAAAACACCCATCCGCAGAAAGTCTGGTGGTACAGGCAGCATCTTCTACTGATGTCAAGACTGCTTACCCTACCGTCCCACAGGACAGGGACGATAAAAAATATGATGCTATGGCAAAGAAAGTTTTTTCGGCATGTAGCATGGCGTTAAAATCTGTTAATGCTACTTGCACCCTTGGTAGATTCAGCCATACACTTTGGGAGTGTGCTTCTACAGCGGCTGACTGCATCCCGGAGGGAGAAGAAAGGGAGGCATTTCTGAATATCATACAGGACGGTAAAGACGCTATGTGCGAATCCCTCCAGACGGGCATTGATTCGGCTGACAGTATCAGCAAAGCAATGGTGGCAAGTACAAAACCAGGAGATTCGCTTGGTTGAGAAAGTCTGGTTTTGCCCCAGATGTGCAAGCCAGGCTCTTGAACATGCCATTCGATGGCTCTTCTTTGTTCGGGAAAAAGGCGGATGACAGTTTATAGAAACTGCAAACTTCAAAAGCAGCAGCAAAATCCCTAGGCGCTGCAATCCGTCAGACACCTTTTCGTCCCACAGGAACCTCTGCGAGGGGCAAGTCCTTTCGCTTCTACTCCGCATTCGGAAGAGGTAGAGGACGACCGGCTTAAAGGGGACAAAGAAGAACTACCCGAGGTGGACGGGGTAGATATTCAAAAGCAGCAGCAACAGCAGGTGCCTCTTTACCATCGGCATCTGCATCAGCCGCCCCAAAACCACTCTGAGGACTTCCCTCACAGGACACCTGTAGGAGGCAGGTTGACTCAACATCTGGCGGAATGGCAGGCTATCACGTCAGATGCTTGGGCATTGGAAACAGTTGCCCAAGGTTACTTCCTGCCTTTCCTACGCATACCTCAGAGTCATCCACCGGGGATCAGCTCTCAGAAAGCTCCAGATCCGCTCCTCTTGCAGGAAATTTTGGACCTGCTAGAGAAAGGTGCCATAGAACCGGTACCTGTAGCAGAGAGGAACAAGGGCTGGTACTCCCCTTACTTTCTCATTCCAAAGAAAGACGGAGGACTGAGACCCATCTTGGACTTGCGAGAATTGAACAAATTCCTCAGGAAAGACAAATTCAAGATGGTCACTCTTTCTCAGATCCTTCAGGCCCTTCAGTTCCAGGACTGGTTGGTATCTCTGGACCTTCAGGACGCTTATTTCCATGTGCCTATCCATCACAAACACAGGAAATACCTGAGGTTCGCAATTGGCAACTCTCATTATCAATTTCGAATGCTACCATTTGGGCTGACCTCCGCCCCGAGGATCTTCATCAAGTTAATGTCGGTAGTGGCAGCAAGTCTAAGGAGGGAAGGGATTCACGTCTACCCCTACCTGGACGATTGGTTGATCAGGGCTGTATCTTCGGAACAAGCTCAGATCCAGCTAAATCACGTTTGCCACTCCCTTCACAGACTGGGCTTCTCCCTCAATTTAAAGAAGTCACAAATGATACCATCGCAGAGACTCCAGTTCATAGGAGCGATCCTGGACACTTCCCTGGGAAAAACCTCGCCACCAGAGGTGAGGGCTCAAGATATTCTACAGATGGTTACCAAGTTCCAAGATGCCCAACATCTCCCAGCCTTCGACTTTTTGAGGTTGCTAGGCCTCATGGCATCCTGCATTTTCCTAGTGCCAGAGGCTCGCCTTAGAATGAGATCCCTCCAGTGGACACTGAGGACTCAGTGGTCACAATTCTCAGGGAGAATGACCGATATTCTTCAGGTTCCCGACAGGGTCCCTCGAGACCTTCAGTGGTGGGCCTGTCAGGAGAACATTCTGAAAGGAGAACAGTTTTGGCAACCCTGGCCAGAGATAACAGTAGTCACGGATGCCTCACTCACGGGGTGGGGAGCCCACGCCAACGACTTGACTATCAGTGGTCGTTGGTCTCCATCGGAGTCCAGACTACATATCAACCTGTTAGAGCTGAGAGCCATCAGACTTGCGCTGAAGGCGTTCCTGCCAGCTGTACAAGGGAAAAATGTCCTGATAATGACGGACAACACGGTGGCCATGCATTACCTCAACAAAAGAGGAGGCGTAGGATCACTACCCCTGTGCAGAGAGGCGATGCAGCTCTGGTTTTGGGCAATCCAAGAAGGAATCTCTCTATCGGCAGTTCACCTAGCCGGAGAGAAGAACTTGACAGCGGAGGCTCTGAGCAGGCAGAGTACAGGCTCCCACGAGTGGGAACTAGCTCAGGAAGTCCTTCAAGAGATCTTCGCCCTTTGGGAAACCCTTCAGGTGGATCTGTTCGCCACCAGCGTCAACAGGAAATGCGATATGTTCTGCTCAAGGGAATTTCCCCCGAGAGGAGCTCTGGGAGGCGCGTTAATAGTGGACTGGGAGTTTCCGCTTCTGTACGCGTTCCCACCTGTCCCTGTCATTCCTCAAATGATCAGGAGGTTGAGAAGATTCCGGAGAACCATGATCCTAATTGCCCCGGATTGGGCCAGGAGAACGTGGTACCCGGACCTTCTAGACTTGTCCATCTGCCCTCCAATTCGACTTCCACTCAGAGAGAACCTACTCACAGAAGGGAGGTCAGGTTCTCCATCCAGACATCAAAACCCTCAACCTTCACGCTTGGCTTCTGAAAGGCTGAGTTACAAGGATTGGGACCTCCCTGATGATGATATGGAGGTGTTGCTTTCGACAAGGAGGCCAGCAACAAAGTCTTTATACCGCTGCCGTTGGAACAGATTTTGCAGCTGGTGTAGAGAACAGAATATCGACCCCTTTTCATGTGGTACACCAATGGTTTTGTCCTTCCTACTCTATTTGGCGAATTCAGGCCTTCAAGTTGGCACCATTAAGGGCTATCTCGCAGCGCTATCCATCTTTAAGCGCACTGCGGAAGAACCATCCTATTTCAAGTTACCCTTGGTAATACAGTTTCTAAAGGGGTTAACCAATGTTTATCCCCCAAGACCATTCCAAGTTCCCCTATGGGATTTAAACTTAGTCCTAACTTTCCTGATGGGCACACCTTTCGAACCACTCCATTCTTGTTCGTTAAGATTCCTTACCCTTAAAACTGTTTTATTAATAGCACTTACATCTGCTGGAAGGGTGAGCGAATTAGAAGCTCTTTCTTGTAAACCCCCTCATACAATCTTTCACAAAGACAAAGTTGTCCTGCAAGTGAAGCCTAATTTCCTCCCAAAGGTGGTCTCTGAATTCCATATCACTCAGAAGATTACCCTACCATCTTTCTATCCTCCTCCTCATCCGGGGAAAGAGGAAGAGAGGTTACACAGGCTGGACCCTAGAAGGGCTTTAAGTTTTTACATCAGTAGACTAGCCAGGAAAAGACAGGCAGACCAGCTGTTTGTAGGTTACACAGGTCACAAGCTGGGGTTACCAATAGCTAAGCAGACCATTTCCAGATGGATCATTCTAGCCATTTTGGAATGTTATAAACTGGCAGGGAAAGAGCCCCCTCAAAACCTTAGGGCTCATTCGACCAGAGGTATTGCAGCTTCATCGGCCCTCAAAAGAGGTGTGCCGGTTAAAGACATCTGTGCGGCCGCTACATGGTCGTCTGTCCATACCTTTACACGATTTTACAACTTGGATTCCTCCTCCAGTCAAGAGACTAGGTGTGGAAGGGCTGTACTGCACTCTATTCATCAATAGGAGACGGCGTGAAGTCAGTACTCCCTCCTCCAATAGTAGAATACTGCTATGGGAGCCTATCTAAAATAAGGAATACGTCGGAGGACACAATCCCTTCAAAGAACAAGTTACTTCTTACCTTGTAACGTTCTTTCGACAGGATGTTCCTCCGACGTATTCCTTATCGACCCTCCCATCCATCCCTGAAGTTCTTCTTCCCTTGTTGTTGCAGCTTACGCTCCTTCAAGGTGATTAGTCTAGTCCAGACAGAAATACTGTGGGCTACAAAACGGAACTGAGCAACGGACGCTGCGCGCGGCCTTTATAGGCAGGATGACGTCGACGTCGATATGGCGGCTGTCGAGGGACATCGACTCGGAGGACATCGACGCGCAGCGCCCTCTAGAGAAACATTTTCCGAGGCCAGCAGAGCTGGAAGGAGATATCTAAGATAAGGAATACGTCGGAGGAACATCCCGTCGAAAGAACGTTACAAGGTAAGAAGTAACTTGTTCTTCTGTGGAATATCACTTAAATCAATTCTTCCCTTGGTTTCTTCCTCAGTGACCATTAAGCAACCGTGGAGGGGTGATTCATTCTTCACAATTTCTTTTAAGGTCCGTGGCATTCATTCTGCAGGATTCAAAGCGCTACACCTCATAATTTGGATATGGGGCGCGAACAAGATAATCTCATATCTTGTCAATCTAGCAGAGGTGAGGTGTTGCGCCTGTGTCCTATTTAATAGAACGTCTATGGCATGTGGCACCATCAGAATTAAACTGTGCCCCAATACCATCCCTTCCGTTTGTTTCACTGACGCAGCAGCCCCCGCGACAGATCGCAAACATCGTGGTAGTGCGCGCTACAGGGTCCAGCGCAGAAGAAAAATAGCCGCACGGCCCATTTCTTCCACCTTGTTCCTGTGTCAAAACCGCCAATGCACATCCTTCACTTTCACACACAAATAGTCTCAAAATGTTCTCATAGTTCCGCGTACCCAAAACTGGAGCCGAGGATAATGCAGTTTTCAATCCATAAAATGCTTTGACATTCCTCATCCCACTGCAAAGGCATAACCGCATCTTTTCTAGTTAAATTTACTAATGGTTTCACAATTAACGCAAAATTATCAATCCATTGTCGGCAATATGAAGCCATGCCTATTATGGCTCTGACTTCTTTTTGGGTCTTTGGAATAGGCATACAAGAAATACTTTCTATGCGTTCTGGCGTTAGTCTTCTCCCTCCTTTCGAAAGTAGGTAGCCCAAATAAGCCACCTCCTGTCGATTATACTGAAATTTCTTCAAACTAGCTTTATGGCCATGTGCCGCTAGGTGTGACAGTAGTAATACAGTGCTTTCTTTACAAATCTCCTCTGTGTCTGCAGCTAGCAATAGATCGTCTATGTATTGCAAAAGTACACAACCCATGGGTAATTCCAGCATGTCTAGCTGTTCTTTTAATGCTCTACTGTAAATACTTGGACTTTCTGTGTAACCTTGCGGCATCCGCGTAAATGTAAATGATCGTCCTCCTAATGTGAACGCGAACAAATATCTACTGTCCTTGTCCACTGGAATACTAAAGAATGCGTTTTCCAAATCTACTACACTAAAATATTCTGCTGAAACAGGTATCATTGTCAATATTGTAGTGACGTCTGGCACTAGAGGAAATTGCGGATCTACTACCTTATTCAATGTGCGTAGATCAATTATGAACCGGTATGGTACCTCATTGCCTCCTTTTTTATAAACCGGAAGAATTGGGCTGTTGCATGTACTGCCTGTGATTTCCTCGATTACCCCTAATTTCACCAAATCAGTAATAATACTCTTCAATCCTTTCTCACCTTCAAACAAAATTTTGTATTAGGGTATTCGCGATAGGGTAACCCCTTCTTTCAAAATAATCTTTACTGGCTCTCTCTTTAACCATCCCACATCATTGTCATGCATTGCCCATATACAGGTTGGTACTTTACTTAGTTCCCCTGGTAACGCTTCAGACATGAATTCTGACACAGGGGCATCGTGTGGCCATATCGTTAGAAACACTCCGTCTGCCGTGCAATGTATAACAGAACCTAGTTTTTTCAACAAATTTAATCCCAACAAATGTTCTCCACAATTTTCTGTTAGAAGGAAAGGACAATGTTCAGTAAATGGTCCTATGGTAACTAGGACTGGTTTGGACACTGGGTTTATGACTGGTGTACCTGCGAACCCTACGGAATTATTCTTTTGCCCCGACAGTGGTATATCCGGAACCAAGTGATGGTCTATTGAACACTTCTGTGCTCCTGTATCTACAAGAAAGCGGTGCTCCTCATTCCCGACTCTCATTTCTACGTAGGGTCCTCTCTGATTCACAGGAATAGACACTGGTTCCGACCCCTGTCCTGGGCTGTCCTATTGGGGAAATAACACATTGTCCGATGTGTAATCATTACTATTACTGTAATACGTGTTTGGCTGTGTATCGAACATTTCCACTCTTCCCTCCATTTCCCCCACTCTGATTTCCATATTGTTGATTTTTCTGTCCCTGACTCTGGTTTGGGGCATTTTGGTTTTGGCCTTGGTTTTGATTACCTCTGTTATTATTATGCTGCTGCATACTATTCCTATTTGGTCCATTCACTCCTGGGTGTCCTCTATGCTGTCTCCTCTGACCAGACCCATTTCTATTCTGTAGATGCGGACATTGCGTTCGCCAATGTCCTTCCTCTTTACAATATGCACACTGATTCGGTCCCACTGTTCCCCCATGCATATTCGAATTACTCCTTCCTTGTGCGTTCCCTCGCCCTATATTATGTCCTGTTACTTGCTGTAATAGTACCTGTGTTCTAATTAGACATTCCTTCAAGTCTGCCCCCACCTGTTTTAGCAACGATAATTCGTTCACCATCTCCTTCTGCCCCAGCGATGGTAACTGCTGCCGTTTATTATGCGACGTCTTTTTCCCCTTTCCAGGTCTCCCGACTTCCCTACTCCTGTACGCAGGTGTAGTAAACACTTTGACAGGTGCAGTAAATGTTTCGACATGATCATTATCTAATTCATCTCTAAGCTCAAAGAGTCTATACACATGTTCTCTCACTTCTTCATCCCTCTTCCTACAGCGTGCTAATGCATTCAAATCTAACAATCGCTGCGGTGGCAATTTCCCAATTAGCTGTTTCCATTTCTCCACCAAATATTCACCCATGCATTCCAACACTACCTGTCTTTCGTTGCTTCTACGGAAGTCATATATCGAAGCCAATGTTGCCGTCCCATCATTCCCGTCTATATACATCTCTGCCTGTTGCTGCAATTCCACCTTCCTTTCTTTGCTGATTGCGCTGCGGGTTACCCTCGTGCACCCCCGTTGGTCAGTCCCGCCTCCTGCCCCCGCGGTTTCAGCTTCAACCCGGGAGGAACGGACGGTACCGAGTCTGTGTCTAAGGGGGGAGGTGCAGATGGGACAATGGGAACAGGGAGTGTCTGTTGTGGGCCTGGTTGGCTAATAGGAAGTGTTACGCGCGCAGTCTGTGGCTGTGGGAGGTCTTGAGCTACCGGAGGGGGAGCTTGGGCTACGAGCGGGGTCTGGGCAATAGCTACTGACGTGTCTGGTCTAACTTCTGATCTTGGGCCTCGTTTTGTATGGGTCAATATATTTTCTATCAATTCATCTGCTATGTGTAATTCTCGTTGTGGGTATATCTTTTCTATATTCAACTGGTCACGCCTACCTGCCCTCCTCTTCTTTTTCTTCCGCTACCTCACCTTTTTGATTTATGCCTGCACGCATGCTTTGTTCTGCTTTTAAATCGGAGCTTTGCTTCCTTTCTCCAGTCTTTAATAGTCTTAAATGCTGCAGGATGCGCTTTCTTTCTTATCAACACCCTTTCCAGGATATCTATCCTCGCCATCTCAAAACTACCATTAATCGGCCACTGATGGTCTTGTTGCTTTCTGGTTTGCCTATGCCAAGTCTCACAGAATATTATCGCACCCACTCCATACTTCACATACATCTCATACGCCGGTGTTCCCCCAGGTGGTACAATTTGGCCATCTTCCAAAGATTGTCTACCACAGCGGAAAAACCCAGCTAGGGTGGACAATACCCCAGGCATGTTTCAACCTTCCCCCTGGTTAATCAACCTTACCTAGGGCGTTTGATTTTGCAAAGTCAACTCTCAACCAATATCAGGATGCTTTGAATCGGGGAATGACTCGCCTGATAAATCAAGTCTTCTGTATACTGACGCACCAAAGGACGTCGTGTCTGCGTTTCTTGGCTTCCGCCTCGTTTCGGGACCCTCGCCTCCTTGTTCTCTAGCCAGGCACGTCGATCAGGGATTAGATGTGTGCAGATCTGCAAAGGAGTCTCATCACTTTTACAGGGCGCCCCGAACACCTCTTGATCCCGGCTCGATCGTCCCGTTCTCTGCCTTTCTCAATTACAACGTTATGCGATGGAACAAGTGGGGGAGGGTCCCTATTCGGGCGCCATCTTGAAAGGGGCCCCTAGGTGACCCTGACATCTATGGAAACAAGGCGAGTCACCGCACACGATAGAGACGCCAGACACGAGGTTGTATTCCCAAAGCTAGGGTTTTATTGCAAAGCAAAAGTCTGTTGGCCAACTCGGTCTCACGCCCCGCGACGTGTATCTCTAGACCTCGAGGGACACAAGAGAGTGAATTACATACATCAGTTACATATATACAAAATGCATATAAAACTATCAGCTATGACATGTTTAAACCCCCCCCCCCCCTTATTGGGTTTCTTTGAACTTGGTGTGATGGACATCTCCGACACTATCACACCTTCAAACATCTATTCTAGTAACAATTTGCAATTTGTGAGTGCGAAGGCATCTTTCGGTTATTGAATAGAACACGGTGCTTCTGTTCTTGGAAGCGAACTACATACGGCGGTGGGGGGTTGCATTCCAGACCTTGCTATCTATCATGTGCTATTCGCGTCCTGGGAGCCGACATGCTCTAGTGGGCTCAGCAAAGGGGGGCCGTAAGAAAAGCATAATTCAAGCCTTTAGCGGTATTATTCTAACATATTCTGCCATATAACGAGACTGGCTGGCAGCTGTGAAATGATTAAATGCCCTGCAGCTCTGCTTCAAGGCTACATTCGGGAGGGAGCCGGGCATTCTTCCTGGCGCTGCCTACGTTTGTGTTTCAGCGAACTCTTGTTATCCTCACGGCCCTGCGGCCTTGTCCTTTTCACATACAGACAACAATGTTCCACAGTCGAGCAGTGTAAGTGGAGTCCTGCCTTGCAGACTAGCAACACTGCACTATTTACCACATGTGCCTAGTGGAATCCGGCCTTGCAGTCTAGCAACACTGCGCTATTTACCACATGTGCCTAGTGGAGTCCTGCCTTGCAGACTAGCAACACTGCACTATTTACCACATGTGCCTAGTGGAATCCGGCCTTGCAGACTAGCAACACTGCACTATTTGCATCATGTGTCCAAGGATACTTCGCCTAGTCCGCTGATGTTGTCTCCTAAACTGTATGTGTACCAGTTACCCTGTTCTGTAGAATTCTGACCATTTAACTCTGTCTTCCAGACAGGACTGCTGCGTGGCCAGCGCTGCTCTCACTTGAGTGATAAACTGAGCACGCTTTATTCATTTTTTATTATTGTGCAACGACCAAAATGTGGCCTTTCACAAAATACTAATTATAGTCGACACATTTCAAAGCAAGTGCACATTTTACAAATGTATATAGATTCATAAAAACAATTACACCTACAAAAACACATTTTTAAAATCTCATGAGAATAAAAATACAATGTATGAAATTATTAAAAATGTAATAAACCTCTTTCTTTAAGCATCCACAGACCCCTTTTTAAAAAAAAAAAAGTTTAATTTCCATCACGCAATCGCATCGATTCCAATAATCATCAGAGATCGGGTTACCAGAAGTACAAAAAAAATCCCAGGTACTTCAGACGAAGTTCGCTTACTCCTTGACACTCAACCTTGATATGTTTTAGAATTAACTTTTTATCTTGTTTCAAGCAAATTTGACATTTATCAGTCCGAGTGTCAGAGCTTTGAGGTACATGCCTTTTGATCAATAAATTCAGATGAAATCTTACATTTATTTCATGTAAATAAGTATTAGGAAATCTTTACAAATATTTAGAAGGTCGAGTGCCAAACGATAACTTCGCGTTCTATCAATGGTCTCGATCCAATCCAATTTCGGAACACATCTCTTTACCCAAACAGGATTCTCTATTTGTATTTTATATAGCGCATTAATCCAAAGCGCTGCACAAAGTTGCAAATCAAACGGTACAGAAAGTAGTGATCAATGGTACATGTGAAACATCAATTCTGAAAGCCAGCAATCGGGGGCAGTGGACGAGATGAGTTTTCTAGATGCACTGTAGATGGGGCTAAATTACCAACCGGGCCACGTATTTCCCACCAAATTACCACTCGCAAATCGACCTGTAGAAGCAGTACTAAAGGTAATGCATGTTTAAACCTGGGGGAACCCGTGAAGCCAAGTCCCGATTGCTTAAGGCATCTATTTTCACATCGACCTCACGTAGTGCCATTGTGCAAGCCTCGTCTTCGTCTTGGATGTTATCTAGAATTCAGCTCATGCACTGAGCATAGAGTTCAAGGCAGAGATGAAAGGGGAGGTCAGGTTAATTTAATTGTCCACTTCTTTTAATGTCTAATGCAACACCCTAGATATCGGGAAGAGAGAACACATCTCGGAGGCCAGAAAAACCGCCCACTGGCTCCCAGTCAAAGACTGGGTACATTTTAATATCCTCTCCATTCCCCCGCCCCCCCCTCCCTCCCTCTCTAACAAGGCTCCATCCTATCTTGTAAGCAAACCCAAAAAACATTCTTTCAAGACCTTTAGGAATGTCCTAGAAACACTGCTTCATCACCCTGAGATTGAAATGGAAAAGGGAAGGTGGTTCCAGATTCCGAGCCCAGGCTCCCACGCTCTGGAATGAGTTAACCATGGACTTGTGCAATTAACCGTCCTACAACTCCTTCAGGAAGAAACTAAAAACCCACCTCTTCCACCAACACTTGACTTTGCATTGTGACTCTAATGCTCCTCTTTATTTTTCACCCTACTGTAACCAGCGCCTAGTTGCCCATGGAGTGCTTTATTAATAATTAAAGTAAATAAACACCTCATTATTTCTTGCACTAATATTTGGTCCTTGTGCAAGATTACTTATAGTGAGCAGTTCTGTTAGCTGTGTGGGTGTTCCAGGGAAAGCCTCATGATCAACTGATGAAATAGATCCTTCAAATACTTTCAATCTCACCACACTCCCCTTCTCGCCCTCCCCCTTCCATGTCCAATTCTGAGACATAGCCCGTAACACCTACTGCTTCTAAAAGACTTTGATCGTTCAGGTTTGACCATCTGCCATAAAAGCTGCATGCAAGCGGCAGCGCTGGCCTGATTTCAGTACTTGCGCCTGCATCTTATAGGCTTTGTTTTTCTCTGTATTCTTGCTAGTCATCTTGGTTTTTGTACCATCCGATAGAGGCAGCTGGTCCTGTTGAACGCCTAGCTTTGCACAGAGCTTGCTGACCAAATCCACTTCGGAGGATCTGATTTCAAATACCCCCTCCAGGGCAGCCGTTTCATAGAAAAGGTAATTCCGCAGCTGGCCTAGTCTATGGTCTACTACCCTCATCTGGTGGTCTACCCTCTCTCCGCATACAATTCCTGTATGCAACCCCCACCTGGGCCAGCACAGTGCAAGCTGTACACGTGGTATAGGGTCACGCCACCTGTGCACCCCTAAACCCCTACATATGCACTGAATACACTCTACTCTAGCCTTGCTAACGTGTTTAGCTTAAGCAAATTGCTTATCAGAAGCCCTTTGTTTAAGGCAAACCCTTGTTTTTAACCCTTAAAAACACACCCCAAACAAAATTAACCCTTTACCCCACAGAAATATGCACAAATATGCATTCGATGCACATTTTTCGTTGGAAAAAATTTGATGGAAAAACCCTCGATGGAACATTTTTCGATGGAAAGTCTGCATACCAGTCAAAAACATGACGTATCTTGACAAATGACGCATTGCATTTGATACACAGTATTTTTACATATATTGCTGGTTGTAGCTAGGACTATTTTTGTCTGGCATATCTTGCTGGTTGTAGCTATGGCTATTTTTATATCTCGCATATATTGCTGTTTGTAGGTGGGACTATTTGTATGTCTGGCATATGTTACTGGTTGTAGGTGGGACTATTTGTATGTCTGGCATGTGTTACTGGTCGTAGGTGGGACTATTTGTATGTCTGGCATATGTTACTGGGTTTAGAATGGACTATTTTTGTGCCTGGCATATATTGCTGGTTGTAGTTATGGCTATTTTTATATCTCGCATATATTGCTGGTAGTAGCTGGGGCTATTTGTATGTCGGACATATTGTTGATAGTATCTGGTATTATTTTTATGCCTGATATATATTGTTGGTTTATTTATTTAAGCATTTATATAGCACCTTAGGCCCATGGTCATACGAGCGCATATGCAAAAAGTAAATCCAGAAAGCAAACACACAAACAATAAACACACAGTGCACACATATGGGCCTAAAGGTAGAAGGATAGCAGTATAAATACATTGGAAAAGAGAGCTGCAATAAAAATATTATACCAACAGGCCCCATTATACATAGATCATAAAATCACATCAATAGAAAAAGGACCAGACCTAAGACTTAGCATTAATTAAGAAGAGCACGGAAACTGGACGTAAAAGCAGTAGTCGGAAGATAAAATAGAGAAAAAGCACTGTAAAAAGAGCAAACCCATGATGCAGCAATATAAATAGATTATAATATCACTGCAAACCTAAAAAGACCAGGAACGAGGTTCACTCGCATAGCAATATCAAAGACTGGAGCCTTCGTTCAGCATAAGACGGGCAAGGAATAGAAAATACATTTATTGACTCTGCAGCGTTCCCTGAAACAGTTATAAAACCCCTGGCAAATCAAGCACTAGTTTGAACTTGGAAAGCGCATTCAACAGACTTTTGCGTATGCGGAGATAATGGGGACGATTGCTGCTGCCACAACCTACGACTAGGCAGTCTCTATTGCGAGAAGACCACCATCCACACGTCTGTACCCTTCTCAGGACTCGTATGCACCCATGACCTGCTTTCTGATGGAGCCAGTCTGAGTTTCTTCCTCAGAACTTCTCGTCGCTCATTTCTTAGTCTTCTCCACGTTCGTGATAGGATTCGTTTTATCCAAAGCTAAACTCCTTAGGTCGCTATCTGTATTTACCAGCTTTTGAGATTTTCCCATGCAAATGCCACTGGCAGAAGACAACCTAAATGGTGCACTTGCCGTTTTAATCATGCTTTGAGATCACCATATAGATGGCCCCAGGGGTTTCTGTTCAAGCAGGTTGTGGAGCTGAATCTGATAGACAATGAGCAAGTTCTGTTATCCTGCCCTTCAACACTTTCGCCCCTAGCCCCCATAGGACGACAAACTTCTTCAAGGGCTGTTTGGCAGTATATCAGCTCTTCCCAGCGGGGCATCAAACACTCCTTACTCCAAAGCTACGATCCATATGCGGAACTTGTTAAAGTTGACAAACGGATTAAGATTGCCAATGATGCATTCCTTAGTGAGTTGACGGCTTACAGTGTTAGTCAGAACTCAATCTGTAATAGCTTGTGTTAACATAACACTATGAAAGAGCTGCACTGGGATTGGGAGTCGTTCCTTCTGCCTTACTCTCGAGAGAAGGTGGGCCACACACAGTTGTGGGCAATCTATGGCACTTCCGTGAGTTCCTCTTTATGAATCTCCTAAGCAAATTACAGCCCTTAGAAGAAGCAACCACACAGTGAACTTTAGAATTGAGCTCTTCAAGAACATCCGACCCCGCTGTCTTGGACACAGGTTAGCCATGTTTTGGGTTAAAGACTTTTATTGTCTTATGTGGCCCACAATAGTACTGTCACAAAGCTTTCTAGCTTTGTATTTATTTTTTATCAGGACTCTGCTTTTCTTTATATACTTAACACAGTTCTGATATTTCTGCACTTAAAAGATCTTATCACACTTGTCATTGCCTGGAATACTCTCCTGCCAGGACTTCTGCTGTTACGCACTTGTAACTTTTCTGATTTACTCTCCTGCCAGGACTTCTCAGATTCACACAATCTTGTTATTGCCTGGTATACTTACCTGCCAGGGCTTTTCATATTCACAAACGTGGAATTTCCTGGTTTTTCTCTAGCCTGGGGCTTCTTCAATTTACACAGGGTTTCTCACCATGTCCACAACTGTATATTAACTTGATTGGATATCGCATCCTCTTGATATACATTTCGTTTTGATGGTCCCATGTATTTACATTCCATTCCTTTACACACGGATAAGGGCTTAACTTTTCTTTCCCTTTTTACAGTTAGTTCCTTTGTTTTCTTACTGAGGTTGTTATAACAGTTATTGGCATCTGGCACGGTCGCCGATACGCCCAGGGGTCCCCACTGCCTTTGGGCTGATTCACTGGGTCTTGCTGGCGTTCTCAAACTCGTTCAGTGATGGTTTCCATTCTGGGCGGTTTCCTGTTCGGCTTCTTTTTTCCCTGTGGCGTCTCTCCCACACGTCTGCTTTCCCTCTGGCTCCGGCAAACAAGGATTTGCTTGCGGCGGTCGGTGTATGCCCAGATGTCTTCCTCTTGCTCCCGGCATCTCGGCAGCATGCCCTGCCCTGTCGGCATCTTCATTCTCTGGCATATATTGCTGATTGTATCAGAGACTATTTCTATGTCTGTGTTAGGCAGAATCCTGTGCAGTGCCCTTAGGGACCACTACACACAATTAAGACTACAAGTGGTAATACAAGGTCACCTTTGGTACAATCATGTACTACTATGTTAAAGTGGTATCAGTAGCAGAGCAGCCAGGCTTATCTCAAGAGTATTATGTGAGCAGTAGCAGATATTACACAAAGGACCACAATAACTGTGACTCAAGCAAACACTGACTCAAGGTTTCAGGTAAAAAATATAAGGACATTTATTTTTAAACCATCTGTTATAACACACAACACTTCTATAAAATCAAAACCACACGTAAAATACACTACACAACCAATTCCACTTCTTCCAGAAAATTCAAGGTAAGTACATTAGGATTTGACAGATCGGTGTTGCGATACTAACACGTACCCACGGATTGAAGTGTTCACGAAGTTAAAACACACTTTGTACTTAAGAATTTAAAACAAGGGAAAAGTGAATAAAAATCAAAGGCAATACTTTTTCAAGGCAAGGAGACTCGAGGACAAGTTCAAAGATACAGATTAAAGTCAATAGGCCTGCGCCAGTGTCAATGGAGCAGATGCTTAGTTGCAGAGGATCACACGTTGAACAATTCGAGATTCGAGATGCCGTAAAGATTGTCAAATGGAAGGAAAAGTTATAAGAAGGAAGGAAGGAAGAAAGAACACCTTTTCGTGGCGGAAAAGGGTTCACCCTGATTCTGGCTGGTCAGGCGGATAGAAAGACCAAGTGTGCACAGTACCTTATTCCGTTGGAGAAAAGCTGGTGCCACGGCAGTTGTTCCTGGCAGTTCCTGCAGACCCACGGTTCCTGTGGCTTCAGTCGTGGGGACAAGGACGACGTCCGGAGCGATCTGCACTACCCAGGGATGAGGACAGCAGCAGCGAAAAGACAACAATGAATAAAAGGTGCGCCCCTTTAAATCAGGAGCGGGCTCTTCTGGTGGCTATCCGGACCACTACAGCACAGCACAGCACAGCAGTGATTTCGACCCAGGAGAGGATTCTCTGACTGAAGAAAAGACAAGCTGGTTGATCCCACCAGGCTCAAGGGAAGAAGACTCAGGACTGGATCTTCTCTTGTCGTTGAAGGGGTAGATAGCTCAAGACTGCAGCAGTGCTTCACCGGGACTTGAGATTGCTGCAGCCGTCTTCTCCGCTTCTCTTTGGTTCCTTGTAGTTCCAGAGGCGACTCTGTCTTCTAGCTCAAGAGTCCTGCCTTTTATGCCAAAATCCCCCATCCACACAGCCTGGCTATCAATCACTCAGCGGGGGGTTGTCCAGCCCGGACAACCACCTCAGCCAATCAATACAAAGTGTGACTTGGGTCTCCAAGGAGACCCTGTGCAGGGGGTGGCTACACCCCTCCCTCACTTTCCGCCCACCTAGACATCCAGACGCCAAAGGAGGGCTTCTGGTTAGAAGCCCACCAAAGGTCGGCGAACAAAGGAGGCAAACCTGGTTTGCCGCGCAAAGAAAGATCCAAGAAAGATGTTAACAAAAAGAAATGGCGATTAAACCCAACCAGTGCCGAAATAAAAGTATTTGGGCTAGCAAAAGTTTGAGGCTACTAAAATAGCCTAAAACAATACCACGTTATGTAATATAATCGCGGTAGGAAAATTAGGGTAGATACCACTGCCACCAGCCAAGTCTTAATGTTAAGGGAGCGAAACAATGCTCCATGAGGTACAGATGAAAAGGGCTAAGAATCAACCCTTTTCAATACTCCATGTAAAATGGGGTGTACTGGATCTGTGGTTAAATGACTATGTAAAGTTAATGGCAACTTTACCCTTTTCTGGGGGACAGTCAGCCCCCGAAATGGGGTCGGTGGGAAGTCGAAACGACAACACTGTGTCACTGCACTGAAGGTGCTGTGTAACACACAAGTGTGGGGCTACTGAAGTGGTGTACTCCAGAGTCCCCAATCACAGAAACAGAGGAAATACACATGGCAAAACACAGGTAAGAGTGGGGGAAAAGCTCACACTCTTACCAAGTGGAAAAAATAAACTCCAGAAATCCAGCAAAGCTGCAGAGGGACTCGCTAGGTAAGGGAAATTAGCTAGCCATAGAATGAGAATTCTCCCTAACACTCTGGCATATACAGCTAGTTGTATCAGACTATTTCTACGTCTGGCACATATTGCTGGTTGTAGCTGGCATTTTTGTTGTAGCTGTGATTATTTTTGTGTCTTGCATATATTGCTGTATCATTGGAAGTCTATGGATATTTAATACAGATTACTTTCCCCAGGAGCACCTGCGTGCTTGGCACCCCCTGCTTCCAACCAAGTGAGGGGGTAACCAGTGTACCCCGCCACTTGCCAAAATCGGTAACTCACCCGGCTGGCCAACCATCTGCACCCTGGGATATAAGTAACCAACCTGGGTGATGAACCATCTGCACCTTGGTGTACGGGGTCAGCCACGGTTACTTTGATAGATATGATGGGGGCAATCATTGATCGTGACATCAGTGTTTGGATTTGAGCTCTTTTGACAACCTTCAACACTGTTCACAAAAGATGCTCCTGAGTCACTTCCTCAAATGGCCACAATTCATGTGACCCTGGGCAAATCACTATAGTACACATTGTTTTGTTTAAAGTGGAGGCTATACATTGGATCGCCTCCTGTAGCAGGGCGTTCTTGATCAAGCAATGATTTGCTAGAAGGCCATACCATGCACCCACCCACACCCATCGCTCTCCAAACACTGTCAAAACAACGATCCTGCATTATGTCATGGTATGCTACCAGAAGCAACTTTTAGAGAAATAACAAACTTGAAGAGCTGCAATTCGTACCCTTTTCTGATTAATTTCTTAAGGGTTTGCACCATGTTTTCGATTTCCAACGTGCACAATCAGAAATATGTTACAGAAACATTCCTGTGCATGGTTTAGTTTAAACGGGGACTCTGCATACATTTGACTAGAATGTTATTTTTTGAAAATAAGCTTTGAGGTGAGTGTTTTTACTCCTACGTCCCGTCCCCTTTCCTCCATACTTGTGCGACATTCCATCGGGACGGGACAGGAGCACTTTTTTTAAAAGCATTCAAAAATGAACTTTTTTGTCCTTTTTTATCTTTACGCCACTACAGCATGTGACCGCAGCCCTGCCTTCCTGAGCTCTGCCCGGCACATCGCCCTTCAGTCTTTTTATTCGTGCGGTCGGGGTCAGACGTACTAGCATCACAGGGAATATTTTTCTTTTTCTTCTCTTGTACTTCATGTCTGCTCCGGTTCCACAGTCATCTCTACTTCCGTATATGCCGTCTGGGATTTGTGCCCTGTTCATCCTGTTAAAGTTGCTTCGTGAGGGCGGATCCCCACTCTTTGCCCGGAGTTCCTAGGCCCAGAACACTGTTGGGATGCGTACTTCTACTGCGACTCCCTCTCACGTCCAGGCACTCAATTGTGGCTTGTCAGGTGGGAGGAAGTGTTTCAACGCGTTCCTCCGCCTCACTTGCAGCTCTTCATTGAAGAAAATGATACAGCCGCTAAGTTTGTTTCTTCCCAGGATCTTCTGGGTTCGGGAGGGGCTCAAGCTGCTGTATTATCGGGGATATCCCTGAGGTGGCAAGGGTTCTAACAGGTGCACTGGAGCATCCTACGAGGACCTGTAAGGGGGCTGCCAAGACTTGGATCTTCATCCCGGCCCCCCCCAGCCCCCCTTGGGGGCTAAAGTTGGGTCCAGTTCTTCTGGCGCCTTTTTCACTGGGGTCAGCCCTGAGGTTTCCACTCTTGGAACTAAGTGTACCGATTCTCGGCTCGAAGGCCCTATCAAGGTGACTAAATGTATTGGGGTTACCCTTCTTGGGGCTATTTCTAATAGCAGCAAGCTTGGGGAGTCCACTGCAAGGGCCCTGGCTTCGGGGTGTGTCTCCAAGTCTCCCCACGCACAGTCTGGTGGTGGAACTAAGCCTGCTGAGGGGGCACAGAAGCCAGTCACGCACCATAAGTCTTCTCGTACCGGCTCTGCCAAGGCCCCCCTTTTCGTGGCTAATTTACCAGCCGGCCCTAGGGTGTCCCAGAAACACCCTTGATCTGCTAGCACCGGCTGTGCTGAGGTTCCTTGTCACAAGGCTGAAATGGCACAAAAGTCCCTGATTCGCCAGTGGTGACCATTACCTCACTTACACCTGTGACAGTTAGTCCTCAGGCGTTGACGCTGCGGTACATGGCGGCTTTTTTAACTACCTCTCTTACACAGGCTCTGCTGCCACATACAGTCCCGCTTCCTCCTACGTCAGCTCCTTTGATCTACGTGGATCCAGTTGGTGGAGGACCATCCTGGCAGCCATCCTCCTTGCGTTCCTGGGGGATGCCCCTCCCGTGTGGCCTCTGCCCAGTCCAGTGCCTAGACCTTCGTTGGGGGATCGTTTCAGATGCTTTTGCATTCTGATCCCATGAAGGCGTACTTTAGGGATTTATTTAGGGAAATGTATCCTAAATTGCCCCTACGGACCACTGCTCCGGCAAGCCCTATGCAGGTTCTGGTTGTACCACATCCTCCACCACTCGCTGTGGGGCCTCAACCTCCTCTGTCTCCACTTTCCCCTGTGTAAAAGACTCTGGTTTCTCCGTCAACCATGCCTTCTGGCCCTGAGGCGCCACGTGCAGCGGATCAGGCTTCTGCTCCTGCCTCATTGGATGAGTATCAGGTGGACCAGGACTGCGATGACCTGGCCAGCTTTATTCTAACCTTTCATGACCGGGTGCTGGATTTGATGGCATTGCTAGACATCCCAATACCCGAGCGCCTAGCTCCCCAAGAGGGGGTACTTTCTGGAGCCTTCACTTTGTCGACACAGGAGCGCACCAGCCTGTTGACGCTCATTACATTGTTCACATGTCTGGAGACATATCCTCCTCTGCATGTCCACTCCCCTCATCAACGGTAGTGGTAGCAGCTACGCTTCAGCCGAAGCTGGCCTCCACATCCTCCACTGCAGCATCCCAGATCCTTTCCAAGGAGGGTAAGCTTCTTGACGCCATTGGAGTTTATCCTGGCGGCTACTAAGGTCAAGCTGGGGAAGGAGCTTGCCAAGTTCAGGAATGTATTCCTCCTGATAAGCTGGAAGACTTTAAGGGTGGCTTATCTGATGCCAGAGTTCTGGCGCAGGATCTACTAGAGACTGCGGCCCCTCATGTAGACACGTCCACTTGAGGTTTCATAGTCGGACTAGACATCTCCCGCCAGGCGTAACTAGGGGCTATATTTAAAACCGGCAAGCTCTATGGGCCTCCTCCGAGAGCTCTAGCTACGGGGTGGGGGGGGTGAACCAAAGCCTTCCTGCGAACTGATCCTGCTGAGGGGGCAAAGGAGGAGGGCAAAGTCTTCAAGTACCGGCTCTGCCGAGGTTCTCTTACCGAGGACTAATTCTTCTGCAGAATCTAAAGAAACTTAAAACTGCTCTAGATCTGCCATTACCAGCTGTGCCGGGGTTCCCTCACTGAGGGCTAATTCTTCTGCAGAATCCAAAGGAGCTCAAAAGCACCCTAGATCTGACAGTACCGGCTCTGTCGAGGTTCCTTGTCACAAGGCTAAAAGGGATGATTAATAAAGCCCCTGAAGCCCCTGTGATGACAATGGCCTCACTGATACCTGTGATGCAGTTCACTTCGGGCAGTGACAAAATGGCGCTTCAACCCACGTGGTCTGAGGCGGCCATTTTGATGAGCTCTTTCGCACCAACGTTCTCAACGGCTGGTGCAGAGGGGCCTATATTAGTGGTCGTACAGCATTTTCGACAGAATGTGGACAATGGGAATCCTTTCAGCCCCTCCAATGAATTGGTGTGCTCGGTTTCCGCTGCCGTACAGTCTCGCTGCCTCGTGTGTCATCCTTGCAGCAGCAAATATCAAGCTGTGAAAGGAGCGCCCAAATTTCAGGAATATAGCCCTCAGAACAGGCTGCAAGATTTTAAAGAGGGCCTATGGCAGAGTGCGGGCTCAGGACTTGCTAGTGCATCATGTTCTAGCCCATCATGTAGACACTTCTGCTCAGGGTTCTGAGGTTGGAGTAGACATCTCCCGCCAAGCCTGGTTGCATACTACTAAGTTCTCGAAGGAGGATCGGGATCAAGTTTTTGATCTTCCCTTCGAAGATAAAGAGCTGTTCCACTCCTTCACCAATGAAGAACTCAATAAAATAAAGGAAAGCATGGAAATGGCTAAATCTTTGTCGATCCTTGCCAAACACCCAGCTAAAGCGGCCTATACGCAGAGTTCAGGGACCCAGCAAGGTCCTTCTCATGTTTCAGAGTGTCCCAGGAGCATCCAGCATGCCGGGCAAGAGGCTCCTCTGGTGCAACTCTGTGCAAAGGCAAAGTGGACGGTTTTTCTCTTGGTCATCAGCCTCCTCTTCGGAATCAGGTGGTCATGCCCCCGATAAGTCATCCAAATTAGGTTTTCCATCGGTCGCACAAGACTCCAGCGGGAGGACGGATATCGTCTCATCTGGAGGCGTGGCGGACCATCACAGAAGATCAAATGGGACCACAAACGCCGGATTTTCCTTTGAGGTTCCCCATTTGGGGGTTAAGACTAAGCCCAAGGCTTCCCAGGCTGCTTCAACTTGGGTGATTCCCGAGGTTTCTCAGTCTGGGACTAAACCTACAGAGCCTAATCTCGAGGTTTACTGTCAAGTGACTAAAGTACCAGAGTAAGACACAGAAGTACCCCCCCCCCAATTCAGGGGCTTTTTCAAAGACCTGTGGGATCGAGGAGCTCCTTTAGGAGCTCTGGCTACCGCACGTGCCCCTAGGTTTTACCACAAAAATAAAGAAAATCCGGTCATACCGGTGAGGGGCCAAAGGCCCCAAGTCAGCACCGGCTCTGCCGAGGTTTTCTCATTGAGGGCTAATTCTTCCGGAGAACCCAGAAGGGCTGAAAGGTGCTTAAGGTCTGCTAGCACCAGCTCTGCCGAGGTTCCCTGTCGAAGGGCTACAAGGATCCAAAAGCCCCTATAATCCCTGTAGAGACAATGGCCTCACTAAAACCTGTGATGCCAATCACTTTAGGCAGTGACAAAATGGCAGTTCAACCCACTGGTCTGAAGTGGCCATTTTGACAAGCTCTTCTACACCAACTATGCCGAGAGGGTTTTACTGAATCTAGACATCAGACGTGCTCTGAAGTTTTTCTCGACACAAGAAGCGAACTTAGAAGTTCTCCACAACTATTACGTTTTAGTGACCCAAAAGAGAAACGGGCCTCGAAAGCGTCAATCTCTCGGATAGCTTCATGTATTTCTGAGGCCTAAAAAACTCAAGGCCTTCAGCGCCTAAAGGGCATTCATGCACGTCTGGTCCGTGGCAAAGCGGCTGCTGTTGCCTTCCAAAAATATGTCCCTTGGGAGTCCGCCAAGGCTTTTGCAGACATTACTGTCTCGACCTGCGCTCCCGGGCTGATACCCAATTTGGCCAGGCAGTTTTCACAAATTTGTTCCCATTTGTTCCAATAAGGGAAATTTCCATCCACCTGTAATTCCTATGGTCAGTGCTTGGGAATCTCCCAAAAGTATGGAGGAAAAGGGACGGTATGTAGGAGTGGGACAGTTACTCACCCTAGTGACTACCTTACTCCTAGTCCATAGTCCCCTTTCCTCCATATGCCCGTCCGCCGTCCCCTCTTAAAACGATCCTCTTTTATTTTTAAATGGTCCTAGACCTGGCGATAGAAAAGGACTGAAAGGCGAAGCGCGTGGCAGAGCTCAGGAAGGTGGGGCTGCGGTCACGTGCTGTAGCCATGTAAAAATAAAAGGACAGAAAAGTTCATTTTTTGATGCTTTAAAAAAAAGTGCTCCAGTCTCGTCCCGATGGACAGAGTTCCACAAGTATGTAGGAAAGGGGACTATAGACTAGGAGTAAGGTAAGCACTATGGTGAGTAACTTTGTCAGTCTATGTCATGTATATTTTGCTGCTTGAACGCATACTCATTTGCAATTGCTCATTTAATGTTTAATCATGCATTGCCTATTCTCTCTCCCGCAAGTAGGGGTGAACAAGGTGTCTCGGTTGTTGAACGATGGGTGTGCAGTTTGCTATAAAGGAGTCCAACTGGAATTTAAAACAAAATATTGGGTACCTTTTTAAAAGCCTAAGCGCTGACTAGGCTTGGCGGTCCTCCAAACGGGTAGTGAAGTGCACAGTTCAGTCAGACCTTTCTCTCACCCCTTACCCCATTCTTTTCTTGGTGCCCATCACATGCCACCGGATTCGGTCTTTTTTCCCATATATAGATTTTGTATTGGCTTATTGAGGGATCAACGCATTGTTCGTTTGTCAAACTCTTTTGTCTTGACAACTGCAGATTGGCCCTGATGAAGGATGTATTTCCCCAATGCATCGGCCCTTGTATACAGATCTGCTTAGTAAGTGTGAAGTTCAAGCTAAATTAATTTATGAAAATTACAAGACTGGTGTAGAACCTGTTTTGCTTAATTGTAAATATGTATTATTGATGATGTCTGGTATGCCGGAGGTCTGGGGGTTACTACAAGCTTACCCGTTGAGCTCCCAAGGGCCCATCAACCCTTCCCCAGAACAAACGGAGAACTCAGCCAAGGGCAAGTTAGACTGTCGTTTATTGTAAAAACCGACAGGGATCATACAGGACATTTAAATATCTCCAGAGTGAAACGCTACAAAACCTGTGTCAAGTTTGTTGCAGTGTCTTCACAAAATGTGCTCTCCCCGAAAAACCTGTCCCACTTTCTGATTGGGTGATTGGAGTGCTATACAATATAGATTGCCCATATATATTAGTCAATTGGCCCTCACATGTCAGGTGGCTGGCCCGCCCCTTCCCCAAGAAACCACCTATTACATTGTTGCAGGGTCGTAGGATTACCATTGGCCCTTGCACCTGCCATCCACCCCTGGATTTCTGTCCCCCGATTTGCTGGAACTAGTCTCCCCAGGCCTGGGACCCAGCTCTGTTCTCAGCACTCTGTGCACCTCTTCAAGGTGATGAGAATGACTGTGTTCCCAATGTGCACCTCTTCAAGGTGATGAGAATGACTGTGTTCCCAATGTATCTGTTGCCAGTACTACTTTTGCCTGAGTGTGCTCTCCATGTTGCAACGTTAACTTGTTCATGTTTCACTTCATATATTTGTTGCTGAGTCTGGTTCGTCTTCCCACCGCGGGTGAATAACCGTTGTCTAGCTCGCCCGCATCACGTGGTTGAGGACCACATAATAGAGTTCTTCTGGGCTGCAATTTATAATTATTTATTCTGTTTTTCTGCATATGCCCCCTTGTCATTTTAGGTTTGGAATGTGCTGCTTGTCTCTTTCCCATATGTTAGTCGTATTTGGTTCTTCCAGGCTTCTTATGTGATCTTGTAGTTCCATAGGCTTAGCTGCCATAAGCATCTTCAAGCTTGCTCTGCATCTCTTTTGTTGCCTTGCATTCAGCGTTTCCCCACTTGGCTAATGAGAAAAATAATAAAAGCTTTCGACAGTATGCATATGTATGTCCTCTATCTACAGAACTGTGTAAGCATGTTCTTCATGTATACGAGTGTGTGATTGCGTAACATTGTGCATGGTTGCGAGTGTACTTCAGGACTAACTTGGCGATGTCGTGATGTCACTTACAATGTCAGCACAGTGGTTTCTCTGCATTAGTCACATCACTCATCAAGGCATTTGGGTCTATGACCAGTGTTGAAGCACCTGTATCTTTAAAGACATTCACTGGGTAAGGTTTGAATGGCTGTCTGAGAGAATATCTTTCTGCATATGCGTCAGTCACTGGTCCTCCCAGGGGCTGTCTGAATAGTGAGTGACTGTGTGTTTTTGACTCTTCTGGCCGTCCTGTTCATGGGAGCGAGGAGGGCCATTCCAGGGACCCCCTCTTCGGGGTAACTTTACCAAAGACTATTGTCTTGAGGAGTGAGCACATGGTACTGCAGACTTTCTCCTGCAGTCTTCATTTTAGGCACAAATTTGTATTTCGAATGGATTGTGTCCTCCAACGTATTCCACATCTTTGACATGTAATGTCCACAGCTGTGCCACTTCGGAAATTTTTCGGCAGAGGGCGTCCTGCGTCGATGACGTCGGGCCGATGTCCCTCGAAGGCCTCGGTCTAGGGCGACATCACCGGATGTTATAAATAGGACGCACGGTGCCTGTAGCCTCCGATCAGTTTTTTTCGCAAACGTGTTTGCTTCGAGAACTTAGAGCGCCTTGTGTATTCCTCATGAATATATCTTCTTCTTTGACCCCTCCGACTCCGCGGTCTGTCTTTAAGACTTGCCGGGACTGTAAGTCTAAGATGTCAATTACGGATCTGCACCGCATTTGTTTGTGGTGTTTGGGCGAGTGTCATGACACCGACGACTGTTCGAAATGCCAGTCTCTGACTGCTAAGGCTTTGCCGGAGCATAAGGGGAAGTTACAGGTAGGTAGAGGTTATAAACCCAGTAAGTCCCATAAATCTGCGAAGGGGATATCCTCTCATTAGAGGGGCCATTCTCCTCGTCGGAAGGACTCGCGGGGATCTCGGTCCCGGAGTGGGTCCCCCCATTCGTCCTCATCTCGGCATTCCCAGAAGCGCTGTCACCAGTCGCCTTCCTTGTCCTCCTTGGAGGATGGCACCACGTGGAAAGTGGCTGGTCTCACTAAATCCTCGACTCCGGAGGAATGGGCAGCCTTCAGGGAGCAGATGCTGGCGATTTTTCAATCCCAAGGCACAGTTCCGTCCGTGTGTGAAAACAAGGAAATATGAGGCTGGGTAACCAAAAAGGAAACACACCAAACACAGGTTACAAAGGAACATACAAAGTACTTTATTTTATACTGAATCCAGTTACAAAAGAACAGAACAAAATTCAGATAGCTATCGACCCGCAGTACAACACAGCAAACTCCGGCGTGGTTCGGTGTGCTCAGTGAGTGCAAATATTCATTGGGTAAAACCTGTTATAAATCCTGTTGGGTAGAATCATTCTACAATTAGAAAAACAGCAAAATAGAATGTATTAGTGGCAAACATGATGCCTTTGTACTATCATTTTGTTTTGGATCAATGTTAACACACAGCACGTGCCTGTATGTACTGACTCTACTTTTTGTTTCATATTTTGCACAGATACCTGTTTGTATTTTGTTGTGTCATTTGGGTGAAATATGTGCACCCTGATGATATTTACAATTCTTTCACAAAATGTTTAAAGAAATAAGGACAGCCACTTAATAAAAGCTGGTCCTTTACAAACCAATGATTGAGCACAAGTGGTTTATTACCGTTCTTTTCATGTACTGCTATCTTTGGTAACTATATACATTGTGACACCCTTAGATAGCGGATTGTCTTTAAAATCATACTGCAATGAATAAACTGCAGCCAGCTTAGACTTCTCCAGTCAGGACAACCCCCCTTTTTGTACACATTTGTTAACGGCCCTTAGTCCTGAGTCTGGTTCGGGCTCCCCCTCCTGAATAAATCACCAATTTGGTCAGGCTGTTACTAAACAGACCTTGTCCAGGTGGATTATCCTCACCATTTCTGAATGTTACAAATTGGCGGGTAAGAACCCCCCCTGAAGGGTTGCAAGCTCACTCCACTAGGGGCGTGGCTACTTCAACAGCCCTGCAGCTGGGAGTTCCTATTAGGAATATTTGTGACGCAGCTACATGGGCTTCTATCCACACTTTTGTCAAACATTACTCCCTGGATACGATCCATGGTCAAGATATGGCCTTTGGTAAAGTGGTTCTATATTCTGCCATCTGATTGCGTATTCTAAATTCTTCTCCCTCCTCCATTGTCTGGTACTGCTTTGAGAGTCTGTCAAAGATGCGGAATACGTTGGAGGACACAATCCATTCGAAGAACAAGTTACTTACCAACTGGAAACGTTCTTTCGACTGGATGTTCCTCCAACGTATTCCACATCCCCCTCACAGCCTACCCCGCTAAAGAATTTCCTTTGCTATTGCAGCTTGCGTTCCCTCAAGGCAATATGCTCGTACACAATGCCTGCCTGACTGCACATCACACTTTATGGAGGAAAAAACGTAAACTGAGGCTACGGACGCTGTGCGTCCTATTTATAACATCCGGTAATGTCGCCCTTGACGGAGGCCTTCGACGGACAACGACCCGACGTCATCGATGCAGGACGCGCTCTGCTGAAAAATTTCCGAAGTGGCACAGCTGTGGACATTACATGTCAAAGATGTGGAATACGTTGGAGGAACATCCAGTCGAAAGAACGTTACCAGTTGGTAAGTAACTTGTTCTTTTGTCACACAATCCCTGCCATAATGTTGAGGGCCTAGGGAAGCAAGTAGAGGGCTTTGTCACCTGTGTTTCTTTGGGGTATGGCTTCAACATGCTCCATCTCACTGTGCAGCAAGTAGATTCCTGATGTACCCCCTGGTGCAGCGAACACCTCTTCTCCAGCCATTTCCCCTTTCGGGCGCTGCGCCCACATAGGATGAAGTTGGGTCCCACGATAAATTCTGTCCAATTGTACACACAGCTCTTTTACCTTTTTTTCTTTCTCATGCCTTCCTGATCAATTTATCTATCCTCGCTCTCATCCCGACTATCTACACGAATTGGCTCCTCCTAACCACTACTGAATGTTCTGTCATACTCATCCTTTGCCTCTCTGACAGGCAAAAGCCCATCGGCGCCAAGAACTATGGCAGTAGGTGCTATACAAATGTTTACTTATATAGCGCCTACTGCCATTGGTACCTTGCAGGTATTCAGGTCCTGTGCTGTGCTAAGTGGGTGATTCTCTTTGCCTTGAAGCTGGATCGTTGCCCGATTTAAGAGCTAGTGAACGACCCTGAGAGCAGGTGGGATGTTTTCTCTGGGGCCTAGGGCTAGGAGGAGCCTTGTGGCTGTGTTTTGTACCCGTTGGAGTTGCCTAAGCTGTGATGTGGTGGCTCCCAGGTATAGGGCGTCAGCATTATCTAAGTGTGAAAGGATGATTGCCACGACTGCAGAGACTCTTTGAGGGACGGTCAGAGAGTTCATGTGATGTGATAGGGTTAGGCCGTGTCCATAATGCAGCCACAATTATTTTTCTATGTTGGAGGAGGTGGGCGGTGGGTTTAGGCAGACAAAATGCTATATAACATAACCTAACTTCCACCTGTTATTGTGCCCATAATCGACCCCATCAGCTTGCTATTGTGGCAGCTATCGTCCTCCATTAGACATATGGGCACTGAAACCTATTGAATTTCCTGGTTTCCATGGAGGATATGGCACTTGTGAGAGGTTAAAAGCTGCCCCCACGCCTCTCCCTTGCAGAGCCAGCATATGTCTGGCTGTTTGAAGTTATACCTAGAGTAAAGAACTGTCCAGGTGTTGAATGCTACCTCCTGTACTATATGGAAGCTCTCCGAGGGCGGAGTGCTGACGGTACACTCATTCTCCAGCACTGACTATCATGGCCGGAACAATGAAGCAAGCCATGCTACTTCTGTACATGACTGGGAGCTGCCCTTCCCGCCCAGAAAGGAGCAACTATGGGTTCTAAAAACCCAGGATGTAAATCACCGGAAAAGGAATAAAGATAAAATGGAAGAGCACAGCTGAACGCTGGGCCTGGAATATCTTGGGTATTCACAGTAAAATAAACCAATTGAAAAGGGAAGAACAGAACTGTACGTGGGGTTGGAATATGGAATGTCGTAGACATTCACAGGAAAAGGGGACAAATTCAAACGAGAACACAGCTGAATGCTGGGTAGGGAATGTTGTAGGCATTCACACATAAAAGGGACAAAATTCAAAGGAGAATAACACAGCTGAACGCTGGCTATGAAATATGTAGGCATTCACAGAAAACAAAGACAAATTCAACGAAGACAACAGTCGAATGCTGGGTTTGGAATGTCATTGGCATGCACAGGAAAAGGGACATATTCAAAGGAGAAGAACACAGCAGAACACTGGTTAGGGGATGGCACAGACATTCACAGGAAAAGGGATGTATTCAAAGTGCATCTTGCTTGATCTCTCTTCTGCCTTTGACACTGTCAACCATGCCATACTGCTCAACCGTCTCTGTGATAACCTGGGACCCACTGGTCAGGCTCTGGCGTGGCTAACCTCTTTCCTCACCGACCGACCCTCCCAGGTCCAACTTGGGTCCTTCCTCTCTGATATCTTTTTCTCTACCTGTGGTGTCCCCCAGGGATCTAACCTCTCTCCCTGGCTGTTGAACCAATACCTGGCACTCCTAGCCCACCGCATCGCTGCTCTCTGCCCCAATTTTCAGTGCTACGCGGATGATGCCCAGCTTATTTTCAGGCTACTCTCGGCCTTCTCCTCTCCTTCCCTCATCTCTGACTGTCTGCTATCCAGGAGTGGTGTGCAACCAATGACCTCTGCCTCAATGCCAGTAAGACTGCGATTTTACTCATTGGCACACCCACTCCCTCCTTCCCTGCAGCTCTCTGGCCAGCCTCTCTTGGACCTCTTCCTGCTCCCGCTGCAAGGCTAAAAACCTTGGGGTCATCTTCGACTCCACACTCCCCTTCTCTCCTCACATCTCTGACGAATCCAAGAAGTTACACTGCCAGCTACACCTCAGAGGTATTCTTCCTTTCCACTCCTTCCCCCAGAAGCTCACCGTCTCCAGAGCCCTGGTTCTCTCCTAGCTGGATTATTGTAACAGCCTCTATCTAAATCTGCAAATCTGCCTGCTTCTACTCTCTGCCCTCTGCAACTTATCCAGAACAGGACTGCGAGACTTGTCCTTGGCCTCAAGCCCAGGGATCGTATTTCTCCAGGACTGAAATCTCTGCACTGGCTCCCAGTGGCTGCGAGGATTAAGTTCAAAACCCTCTGCATTGTCCACAAGGCCTACTGGGGCCTCGGGCCGCAATACCTTCAACTCTCTCTTCCCAAATATCTTCTTTCTCAAGCTCTTCGCTCATCCGCCTTCAACTCCCTCAGGGTCATTCGCTTCTCCAAGCAACGAGTTGGTGGTAGATCTCCCTCTTCAGCAGGAGCCTCCCTCTGGAACAGCCTTCCTGCCTCCCTGAAACTTGAGGAAAACCATCTCTGGTTCCGGAAGCACCTCAAAACCTTCCTCTTTGCTTCTGCTTTCCCTCCCCCTCTCCCCTGCTGACTTCCTGGCTGAATCTGCACTGGTTACCTGGCCACCCGTTCTGATCTCGGCCCCAGGCGCACTGCCTCCCTGGCAACCCCCACACCTGGGGACTGTTACTCTGTATTCCCACAGTCCCCCCACCAACACCTATGTTGCTTTTCCCTTGCACTTGCCACCTTCTGGCCATTTTATTTATCTTATTTATTCTACTATCCCTATACTGCACTTTCCCCTCTCCCTTCCCCCACGCACTTTTCCCTTTCCCATCCCATGCACTTGCGCGATCTGAATCACACCTGGCCTAGTAGGGTCGCTGTCGGTCTTCCCTCTGTTCCCCCCCCACCCCCCTCACTTGCCTCGAAACACTTTTGTATAGGCGCAGTAAATGCCATATATCATATATCAAAGGAGAGAACCCAGAATGCTGGGTAGGGGATGTCGTAGGCATTCACAGCAAAAGGGAACGATTCGAAGGAGAAGAACACAGCAGATCGATGGGTAGGGGATATCGTAGGAATTTACAGGAAAAGGGCCATATTCAAAGGAGAACACAGCAGAATGCTGGGTAGGGGATGGCGCAGGCATTCACAAAAAAGGGACAAAATTCAAAGGAGAAGAACACAGCAGAACGATGGGGTTGGAATGTCGTAGGTTTTTATGAATGGCAGAAGTGGTCAGCCTCTAGTTGGCCCTAGGATGGGGCAGGGCCCCTGCTCACCTGATCCCAGGTTCCCAAAAAAGATCTCATTTTGTTGTAGTATCAGCGTTTTTTCATTATGAGTAATTTTGTGATGAGCAATTCTTGCTTGGTGTAATAAAATTGACGGCCTACGTTTACCCACCTTACTTCGCATTGACTGTTATTGTAGATGTGCGACATGTATTGGGTATGGGGTGGCCAGTCACTGCATACACCCATCTGCTGTCTATCACTTCCCCGCACTATGCCACTTACAGACTGATCATGTCCCTGGAAATAAAGCAAGCCATGCTAGCCCTGTGCATCACGGTGAGCTGCCCGGTTGCTGATGGTACAATCATTCCCCAGCACCGACTGCCATGTCCCGGGAAATAAAGCAAACCATGCTACCCCTGTGCATCACGGTGAGCTGTCCAGGTGCTGAAGGTTCGTTCATTCTCCAGCACCGACTGCCATGTCCCGGGAAATAAAGCAAGCCATGCTAGGCCTGTGCATGACGGGTAGCTGTCCAGCTGCTGAAGGTTCGTTCATTCTCCAGCACCGACTGCCATGTCCCGGGAAATAAAGCAAGCCATGCTAGCCCTGTACATGACTGGGAGCTGTCCAGGTGCTGAAGGTTCGGTCATTCTCCAGCACCGACTGCCATGTCCCGGGAAATAAAGCAAGCCATGCTAGCCCTGTGCATCACGGTGAGCTGCCCGGTTGCTGATGGTACAATCATTCCCCAGCACCGACTGCCATGTCCCGGGAAATAAAGCAAACCATGCTACCCCTGTGCATCACGGTGAGCTGTCCAGGTGCTAAAGGTTCGTTCATTCTCCAGCACCGACTGCCATGTCCCGGGAAATAAAGCAAGCCATGCTACCCCTGTGCATCACGGTGAGCTGTCCAGCTGCTGAAGGTTTGTTCATTCTCCAGCACTGACTGCCATGTCCCGGGAAATAAAGCCAGCCATGCTAGCCCTGTGCATGACTGGGAGCTGCCCGGTTGCTGATGGTACAATCATTCCCCAGCACCGACTGCCATGTCCCGGGAAATAAAGCAAGCCATGCTAGCCCTGTGCATGACGGGTAGCTGTCCAGCTGCTGAAGGTTTGTTCATTCTCCAGCACTGACTGCCATGTCCCGGGAAATAAAGCAAGCCATGCTAGCCCTGTACATGACTGGGAGCTGTCCAGGCCCTGAAGGTTCGGTCATTCTCCAGCACCGACTGCCATGTCCCGGGAAATGAAGCCAGCCATGCTAGCCCTGTACATGACTGGGAGCTGTCCAGGCCCTGAAGGTTCGGTCATTCTCCAGCACCGACTGCCATGTCCCGGGAAATAAAGCCAGCCATGCTAGCCCTGTGCATGACGGGGAGCTGTCCAGGCCCTGAAGGTTTGTTCATTCTCCAGCACCGACTGCCATGTCCCGGGAAATGAAGCAAGCCATGCTAGCCCTGTACATGACTGGGAGCTGTCCAGGCCCTGAAGGTTTGTTCATTCTCCAGCACTGACTGCCATGTCCCGGGAAATGAAGCAAGCCATGCTAGCCCTGTGCATGACTGGGAGCTGTCCAGGCCCTGAAGGTTCGGTCATTCTCCAGCACCGACTGCCATGTCCCGGGAAATAAAGCCAGCCATGCTAGCCCTGTGCATGACAGGGAGCTGTCCAGGCCCTGAAGGTTTGTTCATTCTCCAGCACCGACTGCCATGTCCCGGGAAATGAAGCAAGCCATGCTAGCCCTGTACATGACTGGGAGCTGTCCAGGCCCTGAAGGTTCGGTCATTCTCCAGCACCGACTGCCATGTCCCGGGAAATAAAGCCAGCCATGCTAGCCCTGTGCATGACGGGGAGCTGTCCAGGCCCTGAAGGTTTGTTCATTCTCCAGCACTGACTGCCATGTCCCAGGAAATGAAGCAAGCCATGCTAGCCCTGTACATGACTGGGAGCTGTCCAGGCCCTGAAGGTTTGTTCATTCTCCAGCACTGACTGCCATGTCCCGGGAAATAAAGCAAGCCATGCTAGCCCTGTGCATGACGGGTAGCTGTCCAGCTGCTGAAGGTTTGTTCATTCTCCAGCACTGACTGCCATGTCCCGGGAAATAAAGCAAGCCATGCTAGCCCTGTACATGACTGGTAGCTGTCCAGGCCCTGAAGGTTCGGTCATTCTCCAGCACCGACTGCCATGTCCCGGGAAATGAAGCAAGCCATGCTAGCCCTGTGCATGACGGGAGCTGCCCGGTTGCTCATGGTACAATCATTCCCCAGCACCTACTGCCATGTCCCGGGAAATAAAGCGAACCATGCTAGCCCATGACTGAGAGCTGTCCAGGTGCTGAAGGTTCGTTCATTCTCCAGCACCGACTGCCATGTCCCGGTAAATAAAGCAAGCCATGCTAGCCCTGTGCATGACGGGTAGCTGTCCAGCTGCTGAAGGTTCGTTCATTCTCCAGCACCGACTGCCATGTCCCGGGAAATAAAGCAAGCCATGCTAGCCCTGTGCATGACGGGTAGCTGTCCAGCTGCTGAAGGTTCGTTCATTCTCCAGCACCGACTGCCATGTCCCGGGAAATAAAGCAAACCATGCTAGCCCTGTATGTGGCTGGGAGCTGTCCAGCTGCTTAAGGTTTGTTCATTCCCCAGCACTGACTGCCATGTCCGAGGAAACCATGCTTACTCCTACCTCCCCTCCCCTTTCCTCCATACTTATGGGACATGCCTCCATCCTGTGGGACGGGACCGAAGCACTTTGTAAAAGCATCAAAATTTTGTAAACATTTTAGTCCTTCCTCTCTATTACACAGGGTACTGCACGCGGCCGTAACCCCGCCCATCGTAGCTCCGACACGCGCATCACCCATCAGTCCTTTTCTCCGCTCGTTCGAGACTGGATGTACTTGCATCTGCTGAAGTTTTTTTTTTTCTTCCAAATTTCCTCCCCCCTGGCTCTCTTGCGATCGATCGCGTGATAGTCTGTCTATGCCTTTTCAGCTAGACTTCCCGAATTGTTGTTCCTGTCAGCGATGCTTCGCTAGGGCGGATCCCCATCCTCTTTGTCTAGAGTGTTTGGGTCCTGACCACCGGTGGGACTCGTTTTTTTTTATTGCGATTCCTTTTTTCGGTCCGGGCGCTTCAACGTCGGTTAGAGCGGTGGGAGGAGGTGTTTCAGCGCACTCCTCCTATGCATTTCCAATCCTTCACCGACGAGAAGAAACGCCTGGTAAGTTATTTTTTTTACTTTTTAGGGCACCCCAGCCGGGGGAATCCTTTCCAGGGTCTTCCCGGTCTGGGAGGAGCGTCAAGGGCTTGATTACCGGGGCTTGCCCTGAGGTGCCGTCTAGGCCTAAAAAGTGTACCAGAGTTTTCTCCGAGGGTCTCCGTAAGGGGCCTGTTGTCACCGGATCACAGTCAGAGGCCCCTCCTGTGGGGGCTGTTTGTAGACCTAGTTCTACTGAGTCGTGGGATACCGGAGCTCGCTCAGAGGCCTCCTTGATTGGAGCTTCCTTCATTTGTACCGGGGTGCGCTCCGAGGCCTCGGCTTTAAAGGCCAAGTCGACCAACAGTTATGAGAGGCCTGTTAAGGCCTTGTCGGTGGAAGGTGACCCCAGAACTGTTGAGGGGGCAAGGAGTGAGGTTTCAAACCATAATTCCTCCTTTACCGGCAGTGCCGAGGTCCTTTCTACGAAGGCTAGTTTGGCTATTAGCATGTCACAAAAACATCCTAGGCCACACAGTACCGGCTCGGCCGAGGTCCCTTGTATTAAGGCTAAAATGAAGACCCCTGACCCACTTGTGGGGACCCCTGCCTCACTGCCACACGTGTCGCAGTTCTCCTCAGGTGCCGACAAAATGGCGGATGTTCCCGCCAAGACCACGGTGGCCATTTTGGATACAACCCTTACAACTACGCCATCGGCCTTGGGTGTAGGGGGTGCTCTTTCAGATGAACATCGGTTTCCTTGTGCATATCAGTTTCGTCCAGTTTGACTGGAACAATCAGATGCCTCTACCGCACAATGTCTCGCTCGCTGCCAACGGCATCGGCACCCTTGATTTATGTAGACAACAGTGGGGAAGGGCCCTCTTGGCAACCCTCTCCCCTGCGCCCTTGGAATTACCCTCCTCATGAGAGGCCTCCTCCTGTCGCACCTAAATCATCGGCGAAGGACGTCTTTTCGCCAAGATTCAGAAACGTATGCGTTCTGACCCCATGAAGGAGTACTTTAAGGGCCTGTTTAGGGAGATATGCCCGCCGGCGCCAACGGTCCCAGCTACGCTGCCTGTGCCTCGGCTGGACCTTCCCCAACTCTTCCACCCCCGCCTCCATTGTCCCCAGTGGACAAGGCGATTGTGGTGCCGGATGTGTCTCAACCTAATCCGGATCTATCGGATGATGTACAGGGCGATCAGGACGGTGAAGACCAGCCCCGCTCTATCAGAGCCTTTCACGACTGGGTGCTGGTCATGATGCGTCTGTTGGATGTTCCAGTACCCGAGGCACCGGCTCCGCAGGAGGGCGTGCTTTCGGGGGCGTTCACCTTGTCTCATTCGGCTGCGTACCGGCTTATTCTTGCAGAATGACGTTTTGGCCGAGGTCCTTAGAGTATGGCAGAAACCACACTCTGGACTGTTTGTCAATAAGAAAATTGACGCACGCTACAGGCTTCATTCTTCGGAAGAGGTGGCCTTAGCGTCTTGTCCACCGCCTCCTCCAAAGTCGTGGCTGTGGCCACTTTGCAATCCAGCCTGCGGCACCCTCCTCTACGACAGCTACACAGGTCCTGGGCAAAGAGGATAAGCTTCTTGACTCCCTGGGGAGGAAGATTTGTGCTAACTCTGCCCTGCAATTGCGTCAGGCCAATGCAGAACTGGTTTTAGCGGGGGCGAATATGAAAATGTGGAAAGGTCTGTCGCAGTTTAAGGAATTTATCCCTGCTGAAAAGCTTGAGGACTTCAAGGCGGGTTTGTCAGATGCCAGGGTCCTGGCTCAGGATCTGCTGGAGGCGGTGGCTCATCACGTCGACACTTCGGCCCAAGGCCTTATGCTTGGAGTGGATACTTGTCGTCAGGCTTGGCTGCATGCCACCAAGTTCTCTAAGGAGGTGCAGGATAAGGTTCTGGATCTGCCATTCGACGGCAAGGAGCTTTTTCATTCCACAACGGATGTCGAGCTGACCAAAATGAAGGATAGCAACCAGACTGCCAAGTCCTTTTCTGTCCTGGTGAAACCTCCTTTTAGGGCACAGAGGCCGTTGTCACAGCCCTGGCCCTCCTCTGGCTTTAGGGGTTTTCTGGACCGAAAATCCTGCAGAGTCGATACCCCTTTGGGTAATTCCCGCCAGAGGCAGCAACGGAGTCGATATTTCTCCCACTCCTCAGCCTCCTCCTCAGGTTCAGGTGGTGCCACCACCGAAAAACCAGCCAAATGAGGGTTCTCTGCGCTCGCACGAGATCCCAGTGGGAGGACGCATTGTGTCTCATTGTGAGGCGTGGCAGACCATTACCGAGGACTGGTGGGTCTCGTCAGTCGCTCGGGCGGGCTTCCGCTTACCCCTTTCACTACACCTCCCATCAATCCTCCTTTTCAGCAGTCGGGGTCGCCGTCCCTCAGGGCCGAGTTCCAGAATCTCAGAGCGGTGGAACCTGTTCCCCCTAGGGGAACGAGGGGAGGGCTTCTACTCCCGACTGTTTACGGTGCCCAAATCCAACCAGGCTGGCCTGCGCACCAGTCTAGACATTTCCCAGTTCAATCTTTCCCTACCCCAAGAGAAATTCAAGATGCTCACGCCTGGTCAGATAAAGTCTCCTTTACAGATGGGCGACTGGCTCAGCTTGGTGGACCTTCAGGATGCGTACATGCATATTCTGATCTGGAATGCACACCGGAGATAGCTGCGTTTCTCTGTGGGAGAGGAGCAGTTCCAGTTCTGAGTGCTTCCTTTTGGCCTCAGCTTGGCACCGCGTGTCTTTACGAAGATGTCAGTGATTGCAGCCCATCTTTGTCTGCAGGGTATCCATGTGTATCCTTATTTAGACGATTGGCTGTTATGCAGCCCTTGCCCGCTGAAAGCCACGTGAAATCTTCAGTCTCTCCTCAAGCTCCTGTTCCACCTCGGGCTATCGGTGAACTGGCGGAAATCTTCCATGTCGATCTCTCAGGACTTGATTTTCCTGGTTTTTTCGCTGGAACACGATCGACTGCAGAGTTTACGTGATCGGGAACAGAATGGTGGATCTGTTGGCCACGTGTCCGATGTTTGCGCAGTCGGAGAGCATGTTGGCCTGGTGGTTCCAGAGGCTTCTGGGCCTCATGGCCTCGTGTGTATTGGCTCTACCTCTTGCTCGACTGAAAATGAGGCAGACTCAAATGGCTCTTCGGAGTTCTTGGCGTCAGGCTGTGGATCCGGACTCGTTGATATTGATTCCGGCTTCCATGATAGCGGACCTGGCGTGGTGGTCGTCTCTCAGCAACCTTTCAGTGGGAGAGGGGTTTCAAGACCCAGCCCCGATGGTGATGGTCATGACGGACTCCTCCCTTCCTCCCGACGTTGGATCTTCTTCAGGTCTTGGACCTTTGGTCGCCTCAGGACAAGCGCTTCACATAAATCATCTGGAGCTTCTGGCGATCTTCCTAGCGCTCAAGGCGTTCAGGCTGGTCATTGCCAAGAACGTGGTCCGTATCCGCATGGACAATGTGGTGTCAATGTATTACATCAACAAGCAGGGGGGCATAAAGTCTCCTCCTCTTGTGGACCTGTCCATCCAGATTTGGGAGTGGGCAGTTTGTCATGGTGTCTGGCTGGTAGCAGTACACATCCCGGGCCAGCTGAACGTCACAGCAGATGCCCTCAGTCGGCAGACAATGGTCCGCTACGAGTGAGAATTGAAGGCGGAGATTCTCTCTTGGATATTCCTGTTTTGGGGCACTCCGGAAGTGGACCTCTTCGCTACGGCGGCAAACAAGAAGCTTCCTTGGTGTGCCTCCAGAAATGGTCTGGAAACCTCCTCTCTGGGGGATGCGCTCGAGATTCCTTGGCACAGCATGAGGACCTATGCTTTCCCGCCTCTGCCTCTGATTCATCGGACGATTTGCAAGCAGAGGAACGCGGTGAACTGTTCTCTTCTGCTCATAGCCCCGTGGTGGCCGGCCAGGTTCTGGTTCTCAGAACTTCAACACCTGTCGGTGTGTGCACCATCAGGCTACCGGTGAGTCCCGATCTGCTTCACCAGAGGGATCGACAGCTGTGGCACCCCTCCCCACAATCGTTCAGCTTGGCAGCATGGTGCCTGAGTTCAGATCTCTAGAGCATCTCAACCTATCTGCTGATAACATGCGAATAAATCGGGCAGCCAGGAAGCCTTCTACGAGGTCTCAGTATAAGAGCAAGTGGCTTTGCTTCTGTCACTGGTGCTTAGCCAAACAGCTGGATCCCAGGGTGGCTACGATTGACACTGTGCTGTCCTTTGTGTCTCACCTAGCAGAATTGGGCATTCATGTTCTGTCATGCAGGACTTATCTTTCGGCGGTAGCTGTCTACCTATCCACGGACCAGTGCTCTTATTCACTGTCAAATCCAGTGGTTAAGAGGCACTTCGCAGGGTTGACGCGTCTTTATCCTCCGGTTCGTAAGCCGCACCCGATGTGGGATCTGAATGTGGTCCTTACGGCGTTGTGCCATAAACCGTTCGAACCAATGGCCACGGTGGACCTTAAGCACCTTTCGTGGAAGGTGTCTTTTTTTTTTTTTTTGGTTGCCATTACTTCAGCAAGGCGTGTGAGTGAGCTCCAAGCTCTGTCGGTGGAGCACCCCTTTTTGGTTTTCCACAAGGATAAGGTGGTCCTATGGACAAATCCTTATTTCCTGCCAAAGATGGTCTCTGATTTCCATCTGAATCAGTCAATCTCCCTGCCAGTCTTCTTTCCAAACCCAGCTTCGGAAGCAGAAAGGGTTCTACTTGTTTGGATGTTAGAAGGGCTCTTAAGTTCTATCTGGACAGAACATCTGAATTTAGGAGCTCTTCTGAACTATTGGTGACCTTTGGTAATCCACAAAGTAAACAGGTTCCTAAGGCGACTATCTCCAGATGGATCGCTGCCTGTATTACAGAGTCTTACACTGTCCAAGGACTGCAGCCTCCTAAAGGTATTCAGGCACACCTGGTGCGGGGTAAGACAGCCGCAGTTGCCTTTCAGAAATATGTCCCCTGGGACACCATCGTAAAAGCGGCTACATGGGCCTCCCCGTCTGCTTTTTGTAAATATTGGCTAGACCTGAGCTCCAGATCTGATGCTCAGTTTGGCCAGACTGTACTGAAGAACCTTTTTCAGTAAAGGGGTTTTTCCATCCATCCGTAGTTCCTGTAAGGAGTGCTTGGGAATCTCCCATAAGTATGGAGGAAATGGGACGGGTACTCACCGTAGTGACCACCTTACTCCTAGTCCATAGTCCCCTTTCCTCCGTAAGTCTGCCCGCCGTCCCCTCTAATAAGGTTCCTCTATTGCTTAAATGTCTCTGACCTGGCGATAGAAAAGGACTGATGGGTGATGCGCTGGGCGGAGCTAAGATGGGCGGGGTTACGGACGCGTGCAGTACCCTGCTTAAAGGAGAGGAAGGACTAACATTTTTGCTAAATTTTGATGCTTTTACAAAGTGCTCCGGTCCCGTCCCACAGGACGGAGGAATGTCCCATAAGTATGGAGGAAAGGGGACTATAGACTAGGAGTAAGGTGGTCACTATGGTGACTAACCTGGTTAATCCATGTGCATGACTGGGAGCTGTCAAGCTGCTCAAGATTCGTTCTTTCCCCCAGTACTGATTGCCATGTCTGAGGAAACCCTGCTACCCCTGTACATGACATTGAGCTGGCCAGGTGCTGAAGTGTTCATTCTCCAGCACTGATTATCATGGCTGCAGCAATGAAGCAAGCCGTGCTACCCCTGTACATGAATGGGAGCTGCCCAGTTTCTGAAGGTACAGTCACTCTCCAGCACTGACTGTCATGTTTCGGGAAATAGAGCAACTCATGCTACCATTGTATGCGATGGAGAGCTGTCCACGCTCTGAAAGCGACTCCCTTCGCCGTAGAGCCGAGATCTGCCAGGTGTAGTACTGTCCTAGCTCACACTTAGCAGTTTGAATGTAATGGGGCAACATGATCCTATGGCCATTTTATATAGTGCTTTTGTGTCCTGCAAAAAGTTTCCCCGAGGCACGAAAGGTTACTCTAAGGTACGTGTAAGGCCATAGTGCGTTCTAGGACCTCCATAGTATAGTAGAACATGTGTTTACTGCGTTTTTTGGCAATCATTACCTTCATCTTCGGTTTGTTTATTTTTCAATGAACCATCGACTTCAGTATCTTTCTAGGACACCAACACCTTTGTGTAATTTTCGTGTAGCCCTTTGTGTAGTTATTCTTATTCTGTTAACAGAAAGCCCAGACCAAAAGCAGTGAGGGGGAAGTTTATCTCTGTATACCCTCTCCCCACCCCAGTGCTAGTCCTGGGGGGTTGGGGGATATGAATGTTTTTTGGGGAGGGGCTCTACAAATGGAAACCGGATGGGGCCAGAGCAAGTGCTCTAACGGCCTCCAGTCGATGGGACAGTCGGAGGCTTCTGCAGTTAAGCGATTACCTTGTCACAGAGAGGGCTCGTTGCTGGACCCCCCCAGAACCCCTGATTTCAGACTTCCGGTATCCAGTCGTGTCTGTGGATCCTTTATGACCTGCTCTAATGTTGTGTACTGTCCGGAGTTGCACTTTGCTCTGGCCTCAGCTGTCCCTTTGACATACTCCAAAGTGTTTTTTCAAAATGTTGCCAAGTTTTTGGACAACGTTGTATTTTACCAAGAGGTTTATTCTATTTGCGCCCGTTTTAGGCCTTTTGCTACTGTGTGAAAGGGGCCCAGAGAGTCGTGGTGCTGCTAATACTTTTGATTTGAGTGACTCCTCAGATTGTTGTGCATGACCTTCCAGTCCTAAGTGAAGCCGGTATTTGGGGATCCCTCTTCTGTGCTTTTGTGGCTCAGTGTCTTCCGCAGGCGGGGCTGTACTTCTGCTGGATGCGGTCCTTGCATTGTTGGGACATTTATCTGGAGGAAGTCCTCTTGCTGCATTCTGATCTCGAGGGAGGTTGGTGTTGATTTACGGCCTGGCAGGTCTGGCTCCATTGTTAGGACATTGATCTGGAGGAAGTCCTGCTACTACATTCTGATCTCGAGGGAGGTTGGTGAAGATTTACAGCCTAGCAGGTCTGGCTCCGTTTTCTGTTGTGTAGCATTTCGGCTGCAGATGTAGAATCCTCTTTGGGATGATCCAAGAAGTCAGATACATTCCTTAAATACAACAGTATCTCAAGTGGCAGGGTGACTAGCTTACAGCACCAGGACTGCTCTGGGTGTGCAGGGAGGGAATCTACTTCAACTAGGGCTTTAAATGGGCTCGGGATAGTTGGTACAGCACCCAACAGTCACCAAAACTGTCCCCGAGCTAATCGTTTTCGGGGCTCCTCCGTCTTCCACTAACATGAATGAGAGGCGAGTTCTCTTGTGAATTTGCCCGAAGTCTGAAAGTGCCTGCCAGGAGACTTGCACGAATTGAGCATTAAAGGGCCAGAGCGATCCATGTACAAACTTTGAAAGGAATACACAATCGGAAAAACCAGGCGAGGAAGAGTGCAAGATCGACGATCCGTTAAAGGCGGAAAGGGAAAGGTGGAACTGGCTCGCTTAGACACTAAACTGTAATGTAAAAAATTAATGCCAAAAAGGATCAAGGACTGAAGTTCTAACGCTGTGTTCTTGGAACACACAAGGATTTTGTCACTTATACAATACACAACCAAACAAACTCTTAGATATAGACCTCATTTGTCTACAAGAGACATGGGTATTCAGCAAACCCAGTGCAGGAAACTATGAGATAGCACATAATCCGGCAATAAAACAACGCAAAGGAAGACCAAAGGCAGGACTATTAACGTTAATAACCGGCAGAAACATAAAGTGAATCTCCTCGAGAAACCCGTCCCCTTATGTTCACGTGTCACAGATAACTGTAAAACCATATGGCGACATTCCACCTAACAATCTGCACATAATCAACATTTACTGGCAGCACAGAGCCTCAGATGAATCTGTTTTCCTTGACATGATATGTGAAATAATTGATCAAATCAATGAGGAGGAAGAAAGCACAGCAATTATTTTATGTGGCGATCTGAACATGGACGGCCTTGTAAATGACCAAATGGCCAAGAACAAATTAGTAAGACAAAAAAAAAATAATACCCATTACCAAATAAACACAGTTTGGTCAGAAGAGATTGAAACACGGAATATGATGCTACTAAATGGAAACATATTTGGAGATATCGCTGCTAATTACACCTGGGAAAGAGGCAACAGCTGATCGATTTTAGATTACTTTTACATCTCCACAAACCTACTGTGCACAGTGATTTCACTAAAGGTAATCTCGATGAAACAAAGTTACCATAAATTGGTCAAACTGGCCCTAAAGATGGCCCGAATAGAGACCCTGGACTCATGGAATAACCAAATAGAAATTGGTCCAGGACGAAACAAGGTCCGGCTAGACGAGCGAAAAATCAACAAAATGACAAACTCAATCGGCAAGGTTGGAACTTGCATGATCCACGAGTCAATTGAATATGACGCCTTGCTTGAGGAATTCATTGAAAACATCAGCACATTTATGATGCGAAAATAGTCCAGAAAAAACGAGAGCTACGTAAAAAGATCAGAGCTCTAAAGAAAAGCAAATATCCAGATGTTGGAGCTGAAATTAAAAAAAGCAAGAAATATTATACAGCCTGACTAACCTCCCACAAACACGCTATTTGGCAAAAAGATGGCGAAGAAATGCTGAGCTTGATAACTTCAAGAGAAGTGAGCATATTCTGGGCTATAATAAATAAAATGGAAGCCCCCCAAGGGACGCTCCTTGCAAATGCTGTGACTAAACAAAAGTGGATGGACCGTTTTACAGAACTCTGCAAAAAACAGACCCAAACACCAAAAGCGAAAGTACCTAAATTGGCCGAATAGACCCTTAACATCACTAAAGAGGACATTCGGTGTAACATCAAAACGCTGAGTTCCTTGAACACCTGGTCCGGACGGCCTCACAAACATACTTCTAAAACAGCATCCAGAGGCTTGGGCGGATTTCTGCTACAACCTTTTTACGAACATCCAATCAGAGATGAGAGTGCCAAGTCCTGGAAGACAGCAGTGGTTGTGTCGGTGTTTAAAAAAGGCGATTGAGTGGATCCACAAAACGTTAGACCCATTGCATTGCTCGACGTTATTGGAAAGCTATTTGCCACACAATTACTTAAACAGCTAGGAATTTGGATTACGTCAACTGAACAATTTGATATTCTGCAAACGGGCTTTGTCAAAGTAGTCGGCTGTTCTCTAAACTTATTACTGCTAAATCTGATAAAGGTGGAAGCGATCAGAACAAGACAAAGGTGTACGTGGCGTTCGTAGATTTGGCCTACGCCTTTGATAGCGTGGACCGGGAGCTGCTCTGGGCTAAGATGATGCAAAAGAATTGCCCCCACCAGCTGTTGAGGGCAATACAAGAATTGTATTCTGAAATGACCATAAAAATTAGGCTGAATGATGCAGGTACTCTATCTACCCCAATAAAAACTGAAAGGGGGGTCAAGCAGGGCTGCCCCTTAGGAGCCACCTTGTTAACCTATTCACAGCAGATTCGAGAAACAACCTGAACAGAGTCGGATCCTTTCCACCAAAGGTAAATGGCCAAGAACTGGGACACATGACATGCCGACGATATGGTCATTTTAGATCATACACCAATTGAGCTGGAAAGAAAACTGGCAGTTCTAAAGGTTACACAGACAGAAACGGACTAGTGATAAAGGCAAAAAAAACGAAGTGTTGGTGTTACAAAATCTTAGGGGTTTAAAAAGAAACAAATGACACACAACTACAAATGCTCAAGCGGATGCACCCCGATTGCTTGTGTTGATCAAGTCCAATACCTTGGTGCAACTATAAATACCAGCATAACTTACGGGCCATGGTACTAAAAATAAAGAGAAAATGTAAGCTGCTGGGTGCTCAAGCAGTGACAATAAATCTAAAGAATGGTAAATTCAGTCTAAAGCCAGTAGTAGAATTTTACACAGCAAAGGCAATCCCGGCTCTGATTTTTGGCGTGGAAACAATGCTGGGATGCTCTTTCAGTACTTGGACATGGTGCGAAAACATTTTCTGCTCTAAGGTACTTCTGCTCCCTAGAGGAGCACCAGTGGTCTGTCTATGCTGTGAGTTGGGCTTACTATCAATTAATGCCAGAGTGCAGTGGAATACGCTAACCCTATACACAATGTTTTTGGGGTTGATGACCTACCCGAATTATTAAGCACTTTAGTTCAAACACCAAAGGATACTATATTTACTCAATAGAAGGCAAACTGCGAAAATCTGGTTCGACAACTCAAAACGAATACAGAGACACTCCTGCAAAATCCTAATAAAGTAATGAAGAAACTATGGGAACTGGGTTGGTGCGAAACTGCAGATCAGAGGGTGAACTACAGGCGGATGAAAGACGCTTCACCGGAAGCAAGGGCGCTTAACATACTACCGAAATACCTAGAGAGATTTCCCTGCTCCATAAGAAGAAAAAGCTTTATGTTCTGCCTCAATTTGCTCCGCACCAAAGAAGTCCTACATTTCTGGAAGATGACGGATGAAAATGATGTTGGGCCTTTTTTGTGCAAAAGATGAAACCTTAAAACATCTGGTCCTGATTTGCACAAATTTACAGCAACTAAGAAAAATTCACCTGGAAAAAGTGAACATTATAAAGACATGCCAAAATACGGAGGACGTGTGGAGTCTGATGCATGAAGGATCTAACAGACAGTTATTTGCTCTAACTGCATACTTGAGAGAACTGACGAATAAACTGGAGGATAACGACACAAGAGTCTGATGGCGTGCTCTCGTTTTTTCACCTCTCAGTGAACTCTGGAATTTTTTTCTTTTTAAGTTTGTAATGCACCAAATAAAAAAAAAAAAAAAAAAAGAAAGGAATACATTATGGACAACGAGAAGACCTCTCCTCAAGCAGAACAGTACAAGCCTCACCCTTGAAAGAGGAGCCTGTCCAATATGGCGTATTTGCAGATAACTTAATGCTTTGAGTAATGGAATGAGCACCACGCCCAATATACATTATGTGCTGAGAATAATTTCATGCTTTAGTTAAACATCAACATCAATGGTCCATCTTATGGTCCCAAAATGCTCCTCCGTTTTATACAATGAAACCAGAAACCCACGTTGGTGCCATTTGTCCACCAACCCTTGTTTGGGGTGATTTATTTATAGAATAATGGTGATTTACTCCCCGACTGCACTGGTAACATACTGAGTAACGGTGCACTGCTTACAGGGAACTATACCTTTGCAGAGAGAACACCTCTTCTCCCCCACTCTGGAGCATATGGAGCTTTCCAAATGCAGATGGAACCCTCTCCCCCTCTGAAGCTCAGGGAGCTGTTGAGATGCAGAGAGAATCCCCCTCACTCTCTGGAGCATAGGTAGCTGTCCATGTGTTGGCAGAGCGCTCTCCTGATCTGCAATACAGAGGCAGCGGTCTGAGGAATTCATCCATCCGCACAGTGGGTGTGCGATAGCCTGTACCTTTTTTGAAATTGAATGATGGTAGATCAACCTTTGGAAAATGTGTGGGGCTAATCTGCACACATTCTCCTATGATCATCGCATGACATACACATAGACCTGTGTACTCTGGGTGGACACAACCTACAGGCGCTTGTCATATTTAGTTGGACTATGACAGCCACGAGTACATCAAAGAATCTCAGAAGCAGGGAGTCAAAACCTTCCCCCTGCCATGGCCAGCCTAATTAACTAACAAAGGCTTCATTGATCCGCCCTTTCCTTTTGTTAGCTGCTGGTGGCAGCCTCACATACTAATAAGTGTTAATTCAAACAGGCCCTCGGGAGGCATGGTTGCAGAACTAACAAAGGACAGGAAAACCCCAAAACCCTTTGATATGTACTGTGTCAACATGAAGCCAGCTCCCGCCTCTCAGTATTAAGGGCATGTCTGGGACTATGTATTAGTCATCCCGGCAGCGGGACCCCATTCAGAAGGTACTAGTATGTGGCTTGGCAGAGACCAAGTCTGGTCTCGCCATAGGGTCGATGGAATCCGGCTGCATTAATCAGGAACCACACAGAGAGCTCACCCCTCTACTTTTTTTCTGTTGCAAAGCACACTGGTTATGACCTTGTGCATACAGGAGATTGTTGGTGGGGACCCAGGATTGGTTCATTTAAGGTAGGCATGGCCTGCAACGATCACTGTGGCCCATTTGGCTTTAAAAGAGGACTCGGCCCCTCTTTTGAGCAGATCTTCTGCAGACTTCGCAAGGAGTAACAAGATAACTAATTTGCACCCTGGTTGAAGGTACAGTCTGCCTTACAGCTACCGGCAGTGAAGGAAGGCCAGGATTTCCAAGAGGGAAGCAAGATCCCTCCTCTAAACATCTCCCAGGGAACAGTGGGGAGGGGGGGAATACTGAACCCAGAGGACCCTCCAGCATCTCCAGAAGCGGTACCCAGCCAGCACAAAGCATGCCCTGCTAGGCTCTGCAGCAAGCTTCCTAGGTGGGAAGTGCCAGAGAGTCTCTGAACCAAACCAAGGACAAGGCCGTTGCCTGCAACACTCTCCTCAGCTTTGGTTCACCCGCCTTAAGGGACGACACAAGCCCAGTGAAGGAGCTAGGAGGAGTGCATTGATGAGTATCAACCAGCATTGACCCTAAAGGACATTTCTGAGCCTCTCGAGCTGTAACCGACTGCACTGCTGATGTCACGCTGCAGTCGCTAACGTCGCCCGAGATGCCTCGACCAGTGCTTCAGACCCGCCAACCAGCACTGAGACGAAGATTCCCGAGCCGCTGTTTGGCCAGGCTGCAGCCGTCAGTCCAGTCTTGCTCGCCGAACTGCCTGCCAACTGATACCCGCAGCTGTTTCCCGTCTTGAACTCTGTCGCAGAAGCTGCAAAGTGCCCTGAAACCGACTACACTGTCGAGCACCAAGGACTTCTACAATCACAAGGTACTTTGTGGTTCTGTCCTCCAGGTCCTTTCCCGAAGGCCCCTAGTGACATTTTACGACACATTGCTCTTTGTGCTGAAACCAAGTATCATTGAACTATTGTGATTAATTACTTTATCAACTACCCTCCTGTCAGTATCCAGAGTGCATCTCTTTTCCTTCTTGAAATTGTCAGACCTCTGCACTCCTTTACTACGTGGGTTGTATTTTGTAGTGTGCTAGAACTGTCTGTTGAGTAACAAAGTGGATATTTGAATACAACCTTGACTGGACAGTCTCTTTTGTCATTGGTAATTGTATTTTCGCTGTGTTGCAACTAACCAACAATCCACGACTTTGGAGAAATAAGCCTGCAATTCCATCCACGTTACCAAAATTGGAAAAGGTTTACAATTTGCTTTTATTTACAATCTGTTAGACTCCCTTCTGTGTACTAGAGGTGTGGGGATGATGGTTTAGCAACCGATATTCATCCCTGGACCACTGGTGTCCCAGAATTTGATTCGTCACAGTGCAGGTAGAGCGCTCTCCTGATCTCCAGCACTGAGGGAGCAGTCTGTTGTAAAAAGCTTGTGTCATCTTGCGTGGAATTCTACTTGTAGAATTCCACGCTCAGGGTTCCAATGTTGTTTACCTTTGTTTGGGGGTTCTACTGGACTTGAAGGGTTGATGAGGGAGCTAAAGCACGGCTGGCTACAGGTTGATCAGAATAAATGTAATGTCGATTCACTCAGTGTGCAGCTCGTTATTACACTGGCGACGAGTGATCAACCTGTTCACCCACGCGCCCGACTGCCGCCGGCTGTGCTGTCCTGCCTTCCCTGTGGACAATCCTCTGCCTCACCGGTCGTTGCCACCTTCCTGTCTGCGAGTCCGAGCACACAGAGCTGTTGGGAGATGGGGTCTTCCTCCGGACACTGAGCGGCCTTCGCCCGCATACTCGGCGCCTCCGCCTTCTTAATCAGCGGCCCCGTTTGGGAGACTCATCCCATGGCAGCAGGCTGCGCACCCCTGCAGGGTCGAGCGTAGGTGCGGGGCGGCGCTGCCGAGTCCTGCAGTAGAAGCGAACAAACGGTAACTAAGCCCGGCACACAGAGGTGAGGCAGCGAAGCGCAGCGTGCATGTTCCCTACCCGCCCCGCATAGGAAGTGGCAGGGCCTGCTGAAAGCGCTGATCGGCACAGTTTTAGCAAGTTCCAAGGAAGGACTGCCCCCCTGCACTGAACAAGCACGCTCGCCCCCCTGCAGGCATCAAAGGGGCAGGGCCCTGTTGTAAACCCGGTCTCCAATCAGCGTACAAGACCAGACGAGCCTCTGAGGGAGGTGGCCGTGCTCGAGCCTTAGAGCACTAGTTAACCCTTCCCTTGCCAAGGGTTTTCCACGCTGCATTTGCGTATCCAGCCAAGCTGAACAGAAAACTGATTGCATTACAACGAACTGTAATTATTCTGCAAGGTCCAGTTGCAAGTGGAGTATTCTGCTCTTCAGTTCGCGTGACATTAAACTATCCCCTCACCGTTTCCCAAGGTCAAGCATTTGCATTGTGTCAAGGCCCCAAGGAAATAGTTGGCGCCCCCCTCGTGCCCGCAATTGAAGTCCTTCTTGCCCTGGGTTAGGGTTCTCGCCAACAATGCAGCACAGCAACGCTCGTCCTCCCCCCTGCCTTCCTGCCCAACCCGGGAGAGCCTCCCATTGCCTGGGAACTGTGTGTGGACACATTCAAAGTATACCTAAGGGCATGAGGAGGTGCCAGACTATCAGATGATGACAAGGAAGCGGCCTTACTCAATTGTCTCGGTACAGGGGGGGGTCTCAGAATTTTCAGACATTTGCCAAGGCCCAATGTATTGCCCCTCCCCCCGATAATGGTGAAGGTGGGGATGCTGCCCAAGGAGCGGTGCTTGCGTATGAAACTGCGCTCAACAAATTGGAGGGGCGTTTTGGGAAGAGGGCCAACATAGTTCTGGAGAGATCACTTTTTTTCGAGGGCACAAGGCCCGGGAGAAGGAATCGACTCCTATGTGACTGCGCTACGTACACTTATAGCCACATGTAAATTCACAGGCGTGGTGGAGGAATATATCTGTGACCAAATTATGGTGAGGACAAGTGACTCTAGGGTCAGGGAAAGATTGTGGACTGAGAAAGATCCGCCACTGGAGAAAGTGATCGAAATTGCCCGCGCCTTGGAGGAATCCAGAAAAAAAGTGTGAAGGAAATGACTGAAAAAAGTGAGATTGTACACATGGTTCAACCACGCAGGAGTGAAGATGCCGGAGCCAGAGACAAGGACTCCAAGAGGACATTTAATTCAAGAGATGTTTGCAAGGGTGTGGTTGGTGTGGGCATTTGGCGGGGTCAAAGGAATGCCCAGCTGCCACGTTAGTTTGCAGGAAGTACAAAGAGAGTGTCATGGGCGCTACTCCCGAGGGGCCAGGACTGGCCCAGTGCCCTCGGAAGCAGACCCGTCTTCCACTACTACGGACCCAGCAGACCCCTACAGGGGCCCTTTGGACCGTGTCCTGGTGCCTTTGGTGCCAGGCTCATGAAGGGTTACAGTCCCGGCGCCATAGGCGCCGGACTCATATTGATAAACAGTGTAATAATGCTTGGGTGGACTTACCTGAGGCAGACCATGCTGCATATTTACCCAGAACAATCCAGTCTGGTTGAAGTCCCCAGCCATCAGGGCTGGGAGGAACTATTCCCTCCATTCAGGAACTCTTTTCTTACCTGGGTGGAACTGGTGGAAGAACACACACTGGAAGCACTTCTCTGCTATTTAAACCACGCCCGATGGAAAACACGTGCTTCGTGTTATTCTGCAGCAGCAGCAGGACGCTCACCGAGTCGGCTCCTGCATTCCAGGTCCAGAGTCATCTTCAGCTTCCGCGCAGCAACCTGTGGATGAAGAAAGACAAAGAACAATACTTACCAGATCCCGGAATCCAGTCACCGGCAAAACCTGCAAAGAATAAACATAAGGTTAGAAAAGTGCAACTTGCTCGCAGCCGCGCCCGCTTACCTGATCCATCCGTGATTGCAACGGAGCTAACCGCGGCCTTCTCTTCGGCAGCTTCTCTGCACCTGAAAGGCAAAGGACATAATTAAAAAGGGGTTCGGGTGAAGGCAGTCGCATTCATCTTAACTTACCAGTTTTTGCACACGCAGAAGCGGCCGCATCAACCGCAGCATCCCGGCACCTGAAAACTAGAAAAAGGACATTATTAGGGGTGCCATTAAAAGCGGCCAACGATCATTATACTTACGTGCATCGGCACTTGCAGTGGCAACGGATATAAAGCCCGCAGCATCCCGGCACCTGAAAACTAGAAAAAGGACATTATTAGAGGTGCCATTAAAAGCGGCCAACGAACATTATACTTACGTGCATCGGCACTTGCAGTGGCAACGGATATAAAGCCCGCAGCATCCCGGCACCTGAAAACTAGAAAAAGGACATTATTAGAGGTGCCATTAAAAGCGGCCAACGAACATTATACTTACGTGCATCGGCACGTGCAGCGGCAACGGAAAACTACGCCCACAGCATCCCGAGGCCTGAAACAAAGGAAAAGGGACATTATTGAGGTGCCCATCTTTTAAAGCCTAAAGACTACAGTATACTTACAGGCATCCGCTCGTGCAGTAACGGCGGCATCGCTCTTCGGCATCCTAGCACCAGTGCCACAACTAAGGCTGCAAAAGACTTGAGCCTCAACACTGAACTCATCCAGTGACGTAACTGGAATCCACGCACCCCTGCACCAGACGCAGGATGGAGAACTCAGCATTTATACACCTAAGGTGACAGCTCGCCGAGACAAGTAGAAAGCTAGGCTGTGGGAGAAACTGGCGATTGGTGGGAGAAGGAATCCCATCAAACGGTGATTAACCCTTTTTCTTCCACCTGCAGAAAACTTACCCTGCAAGTCAGACATTCGATAAGAGGAAGCCCAGTCCTGAGAGTCGTCCGAGCTCTACGCTTCTCAATTGAAGAAACGATAGCAGCCCAGCCGGAATCAGCGCCTCCGTGGGAATCAGGTGAGCGTTACAGAACGCGAAGCCCACCAATAACCTCCTACCCAGGCACTATCGAAACTTCCGACACAGACCAACTGGCCCAGTTATTAGGGGAATTAAGAGCTGAAGTTCATGCTGCCCGCCAGGAAACGAATGCCCTTAGGAGGGAATTGATAATATCAAAAGAACAAACTGATGATCTCGCCAGACAGTTATTACAGACACAAGCGGGGCAAACCCCGCTACCTAATTCAGGAGGGAGCTATATCCCAGCGGCTTCAGCCAATCCTGTTCAAATCAACCTACCCAGAAATGTGCCATTGGCACCGCCTGAACGCTTCTCTGGTGACCCTAAAAGGTTTGCGGTGTTTATAAATCAATGCCGATTGCACTTTCTTTGTAGACCTGCAGCCTTTCCGACTGACCAGACTAAGGTAGCCTTTGTGCTTTCGTATCTTAGCGGCAGTGCCGCTGATTGGTCGATCCCTCTGGTTACACAGGATGACCCGATCCTTCGTGATTTCCCGACCTTCCAGGCAAATATGGAAAGACTTTTTGCAAGGCATTCCCAGGGGCAGGCCCTGGACAACGAACTCCTTTCCCTACGACAGGGCAATCAAGATCTTTTGGGCCACATTGCATCATTCAATAGGCTAATCGTGGAAACCAGATGGCCTGAGGACAAAAGAATCACGCTTTTTCACAGGGGTTTGCGTGGCGAACTCAAAGACGTCCTTGCCCAGGTAGTGAATCCTCCTCGGGATTGTTCAGAGTACATTGATTTGGTGGTGAGTACATTGATTTGGTGGTCCAATTGGATCACAGACTACAAAACAGAAAGGCGGATCGATTCAGGTTTGAAACACGAGTGTTCCCTAAGCCTCAAAGTCACACCAAAGGAGTTGAAGCCGTCAAACCTATGCAAATTGGGGTTGTAAAGGGTCCCCTAACCCAGAAAGAACGCGACAGGAGACGACAAATGCAAATATGTCTCTATTGTGGAAATTCAGGACATTTTCTTCGAGATTGCCCGGTGAAACCACCTAAGAAGACAGTGGGAGCTTCTGATAAGAGTTCTGAAAAGCCTGAGCCGGGAAACGACCTCGCCCAACAAGTGTAGAGGTCCCCTTGCCGAGCGTAAAAACCAGTTCTTTGACCTCGCACTTCATAATGCCAATGGTCCTCGTAAACCCAGAGCAACTGGATCGTTTGCATGCAATTAAGGCATACATTGATAGCGGAGCAGTTGGAAATTATGTGGACCGCGAATTGGCTTCCAGGATGAACTTACCTCTTTGTCCAAAGGTGGTTAAAGACGTCATTACCACGGTGGATGGGACGGAAATCGCCTTCGGACCAGTGACCCATACCACTACTGAAGTGACGATACTAGGCCAAGACGGGCATCAGGAGGTAATTGTGTTCGACGTGATCAAGGCTCCTCAATTCCAAGTAATTCTAGGGATTCCTTGGTTGGAGAGAAACAATCCTCCGATTGATTGGCGAGCAAAGACGATAAAGTTCCCAGAGTGCACACCAACTTGTTATCCACGACCCAACATTGGCCTAGCGTCAGTAACGGCTGACGGTCCACAATTACCTCTAGAGTATCGAGAGTTCCAAGATGTTTTTCAAAAGGAACAGGCTAACACCTTGCCACCCCACAGATCATACGATTGTCAGATAGATTTGCTACCCGGTGCAACTCCCCCTTGCAGTAGGATTTACGCCCTTACCGAGCCTGAGAACCTTCATCTGCGACAGTATTTAGACCAGTACCTGGCCAATGGCTTTATCCGTACGTCGAAGTCCCCTGCATCCTCGGCTCTGTTCTTCGTACCAAAAAAAGAAGGTGACCTCAGAACCTGTATAGATTATCGTGCTCTGAACCAGATAACAGTAAAAAACCGGTACCCCTTACCTCTGATCCCGGAACTCCTTGACCAGGTAAAAAACGCCTGTATTTATACTAAGCTTGATCTCCGGGGAGCTTATCACTTGGTACGGGTCAAGGAAGGAGATGAATGGAAGACGGCCTTTCGCACTAAGTATGGGCTATTTGAATACCAAGTGATGCCCTTTGGACTATGCAATGCACCGGCCGCCTTCCAATATTTTATGAATGATGTCCTCAGAGAGCTCATTGATGTCTGCGTTGTCGTCTACATAGATGACATTCTTGTGTACTCATCTTCAGAAGCTGACCATCGAAATCATGTTAGGGCGGTCCTTGAAAAACTTCGCCAACATAAACTTTTTGCCAAGCTCGAAAAATGTGTTTTTCATGTCACTGAGGTCGAATTTTTGGGATTTATTCAGACACCCAAAGGAGTCCACATGGACTCGAGAAAAGTAGACGCTAGCCTCAAATGGCCGTCTCCTACTTCCGTGAAAGGCGTTCAAAGCATGCTAGGCTTTGCCAATTTTTACCGTAGATTTATTCCAGAGTTTTCACGAGTGGTACAACCCATCACCGCCCTCTTAAGAAAAAATAAACGCTTTGAATGGTCCGCAGAAGTAGAACAAGCCTTCCAAGAGCTAAAGGCTAAATTCACCTCGGCGCCAATACTGAAACACCCACGCCCGTACCTCCCCTACATCGTTGAAACCGACGCCTCCAGCTTAGCAATGGGAGCAGTCCTATCACAAAGAGATCCAGAGACTAACCAACTGCATCCTGTGGCATTCTGGTCTCGGAAGTTCTCGGCACCTGAGATCAACTACACCATCACAGACAAAGAGCTTCTAGCGATTAAATCAGCCTTTAAGGCATGGCGGCATTATCTCCTCGGGGCCAGACACACCGTCACAGTGATCATCGAAATCTGCAGTATCTGAAAACCGCCAAGGCTCAATCCTCCAGACAGCTTCGCTGGGCTCTATTCTTTGCTGAATTTGACTTCGTGATCACTTATCGCCCCGGCAACAAGAACGGCAAAGCGGATGCTCTTTCCCGAATTGGAATGGGAGATAACGTTGCCAATCCAGAACCTGTACCAATAATTCCTGAACAAAGGATCGTGGGTCTGATTTCTTCACAATCCATTGAGGATATTGAAGAAAAAACTAAACAACTTGTAACCTCACCAGACTTACTGAACTGGTTACAAAAAGGAAAAGATTTCACCGTAAGCAATGACTTGCCTTATTTCCAAGGACGATTGTTCCTACCACACGCCGATTTACAAAGACAGGTAATCTTCTGTTATCATGATTCATTAATTGAGGGTCACCCTGGCATTGCCAAAACCACAGAAAAGGTGAAGAGACACTTCTGGTGGCCTTCGTGGAGAAAAGACATAAAGGAATTTGTGATGTCCTGCGGTGTGTGCGCTCAAAACAAGGGTCAGAAGAAGAGGCTGGCTGGTCTTCTGCAACCATTAGACATCCCACCGTGTCCCTGGCATACCCTTTCCATGGACTTCATCACAGACTTACCCTCCTGTTCCGGGTACAACACCATTCTTGTTATTGTGGACCTAATTTCTAAAATGGCCCACTTCATTCCGCTAAAAGGCTTACCTTCAGCATCAGTCCTAGCCAAAGTATTTCTTGAAAACATTGTCCGGCTACACGGCTTCCCGTCAGTACTAATCTCAGATAGGGGGAGCCAGTTTATTTCCCACTTTTGGCGTAGCTGTTGTCGATTAGCTCAAATCGATGTAAGACTTTCGACCAGCCATCATCCCCAGACCGACGGGCAAACCAAGAGAACAAACCAGACTCTCGAGCAATATTTACGATGCATGCTACAACAGTCGGAGAGTCACTGGAAGGACATCCTTTGGATAGCTGAATATGCTTACAACAATTCAGTTCATTCGGGTACCGGGAAGAGTCCCTTCTACATCTTGTATGGGATTCATCCTCGAACCTCCAACCTTGATCCACCTCAAGATCTTGGAACACCCGCCGTGGATCAATTGCACACCGTTATTACCCAAGCTTTTAAGGAAGCGACTGCACATCTACAACAAGCTAAAGAGATGTACAAAAAAGGAGCAGATCAACACCGAAGCAATGCCCCTCAATACCAGGTTGGGGATCAAGTCTGGCTGTCCACCAAACATTTATCGCTTAAAGGGCCTCGCACCTTCAACCCCAAATACCTGGGACCATATCCAATTACGGCCATAATTAATCCAGTGGCCGTTAAATTAGAATTGCCAACCCATATGAGAATACATCCTGTATTTCACGTATCTCTTTTGAAACCCATGCAACCTGGAACCAGATTGACCAATCCTCCAGGGCCCATTCAAGTGAATGGGGAGCCCGAATTTGAAGTAAAAGACATTTTGGACTCTAAAATCATCAGATCGAAGCTATTCTACCTAATCGACTGGAAAGGCTACGGACCTCAGGAAAGGTCATGGGAACCCTATGACCACGTCCATGCTCCTCGTCTAGTCCAGAAATTTCACCGAACCTTTCCCGATAAACCAAAACCCCCAGGGAGGACAAGTTTGGGAGGGGCCTTGAGGGGGGGTGCTGTCATGGGCGCTACTCCCGAGGGGCCAGGACTGGCCCAGCGCCCTCGGAAGCAGACCCGTCTTCCACTACTCCAGACCCAGCAGACCCCTACAGGGGCCCTTTGGACCATGTCCTGGCGCCTTTGGCGCCAGGCTCATGAAGGGTTTCAGTCCCGGCGCCATAGGCGCCGGGCTCATATTGATAAACAGTGTAATAATGCTTGGGTGGACTTACCTGAGGCAGACCATGCTGCATATTTACCCAGAACAATCCAGTCTGGTTGAAGTCCCCAGCCATCAGGGCTGGGAGGAACTATTCCCTCCATTCAGGAACTCTTTTCTTACCTGGGTGGAACCGGTGGAAGAACACACACTGGAAGCACTTCTCTGCTATTTAAACCACGCCCGATGGAAAACACATGCTTCGCGTTATTCTGCAGCAGCAGCAGGACGCTCACCGAGTCGGCTCCTGCATTCCAGGTCCAGAGTCATCTTCAGCTTCCGCGCAGCAACCTGTGGATGAAGAAAGACACAGAACAATACTTACCAGATCCCGGAATCCAGTCACCGGCAAAACCTGCAAAGAATAAACATAAGGTTAGAAAAGTGCAACTCGCTCGCAGCCGCGCCCGCTTACCTGATCCATCCGTGATTGCAACGGAGCTAACCGCGGCCTTCTCTTCGGCAGATTCTCTGCACCTGAAAGGCAAAGGACATAATTAAAAAGGGGTTCGGGTGAAGGCAGTCGCATTAATCTTAACTTACCAGTTTTTGCACGCGCAGAAGCTGCCGCATCAACGCAGCATCCCGGCACCTGAAAACTAGAAAAAGGACATTATTAGAGGTGCCATTAAAAGCGGCCAACGATCATTATACTTACGTGCATCGGCACGTGCAGTGGCAACGGATATAAAGCCCTCAGCATCCCGGCACCTGAAAACTAGAAAAAGGACATTATTAGAGGTGTCATTAAAAGCGGCCAACGAACATTATACTTACGTGCATCGGCACGTGCAACGGCAACGGAAAACTATGCCCACAGCATCCCGAGGCCTGAAACAAAGGAAAAGGGACATTATTGAGGTGCCCATCTTTTAAAGCCTAAAGACTACAGTATACTTACAGGCATCCGCTCGTGCAGTAACGGCGGCATCGCTCTTCGGCATCCCAGCACCAGTGCCACAACTAAGGCCGCAAAAGTCTTGAGCCTCAACACTGAACTCATCCAGTGACGTAACTGGAATCCACGCACCCCTGCACCAGACGCAGGATGGAGAGCTCAGCATTTATACGCCTAAGGTGAGAGCTCGCCGAGACAAGTAGAAAGCTAGGCTGTGGGAGAAACTGGCGATTGGTGGGAGAAGGAATCCCATCAAACGGTGATTAACCCTTTTTCTTCCACCTGCAGAAAACTTACCCTGCAAGTCAGACATTCGATAAGAGGAAGCCCAGTCCTGAGAGTCGGCCGAGCTCTACGCTTCTCAATTGAAGAAACGATAGCAGCCCAGCCGGGATCAGCGCCTCTGTGGGAATCAGGTGAGCGTTACAGAGAGAGGGCATTACACATGTATGTGCAAGGAAACTGTGCGAATGGTAGACCCAAATGATGTGGAGGAAGAGGTGACGGTGATTGGTTATGTAGGGTCTTCTCAAACCTCTAATGTATGTGTCAAGGAGGGTTTATTATTGAGTGTCGGTTCGGCAAGAAAGAGCGCATGGGCCACTCTGTGTATAAATGGAGTGCCTATTGACTTAATGGTTGATACAGGATCCCCCTATACAATGGTCTCTCCAGAACTGTACTATGCCAAATTTCAGAAGAGGGTGTCCGATTTGTATTCCTCTGATATCAACTCTTGCGCCTAAGGCCGGGTTCCCATCAAGGTGCTGGGTTTTGATTGGGTTGACATTGTTTCAAGGGCGCAAAACCAAAGGGAAACTCTGTGGCGCATAAGGGTGATCCAGTTGTGGGTTGGGACGAGCAGACGGCCCTGGAAATAGAGATTCGCCCCGGGAAGCCCGTTCCAGTTTTGAGTGTAAGTGATGGTAGTGGGAACAATGCTGAGTTGGCCGTACCCTTGACGGCAGAGATACTTCAGAACAGGTTTCCCACTGTTTTTAACATCCAAATTGGGCAAGTTGCGGGGTTTAGCACACAAGATAGTTTTGAAGAGAGGTGCCACTCCTGTTGTACACAAGGTTCGACGTATTCCCATTGCGGCCTGTGACTCACTTAAAGGGGAACTCGCCAAGCTCATGGAGGCAGGGGTGATTGAGGAAGTGGAGTCTTCAGAGTGGTTGGCGCCCGTGGTTCTAGCATGCAAATCTGATGGGGGCATGAGGATGTGCATCGATCTCAGGGCCTTAAATTGTAACATCTGGATCGACAGGCATCCCTTACCGAACATCAGCGAGATGCTCTCCTTGGTGGGGGGGGCCTCCTTGTTTCTCTACCTTTTTGACCTCTCATCCGCCTATCATCAGACTTACACATGGAGTCACGCCCCCTCAAATCTTTTATCACTCCGTTTGGGGCATTCCGTTTTTGCCGAATGCCTTTCGGTTTGGCTTCTGCCTCTGCCGTCTTCCAACGAGTGATGCAAAAGCTGTTCACAGGTGTCTGAGGGGTAGAATACGTCTGGGGAAGCTCCCACGAAGAACATGATGAGAGTTCTGCAGGTGATGAGTGTGTTGGAAAAGAGTGGCCTTACAGTAAAACTGAGCAAGTGCAAGGTGGGGGTGGAAAGCGTGACCTACCTCTGACATACCTTGGATGTAGAGGGTGTTCATCCTAAGGATGATTTGGTAAAGGTTTTGCATGACGCGCCTCCCCCTGCCGACAAGGAGCAATTGAGATCCTTTATGGGCCTGGCTGAATATTATAGCAGGTTCGTGCCAGCCTGTTCTGACAAAACGTTTGCCATGAGGGCTTTTCTCAGGAAGGGTGCACGTTTTGATTGGCCTGATCAGTGTCAGAGGAGTTTGAGGAATTAAAGGTGGACGTAGATAGAGCTCCTTCCTTGGCTTCCTTTTGTCCATCGAGGAAAACCGTCTTGACAGTGGACGCCAGCGAGTATGGTATTGGGGCTGTGTTGGAACAGTGGGAGGGTGGCACATTCCGTCCTATTGCCTTTGCATCCAGAGTGCTTAAAGAGGCGGAGCGCAGGTATGCTGTGATTGAAAGGGAGGCTCTGGCTGCCGTCTGGGCCTCAAAGCACTTTAGGACTTTCCTCTGGGGTGTTGAGTATACTCTGCGCACTGATCATAAGCCATTAGTACATGTTCTAACCACTAAGGGGCTGTCCCAGGCTTCGTCAACAGTTATGCGATGGATGGCTGATAGGTGAGAGTTTAATTTTAAGGTTGAGTATGTTCCTGGTCTGAGGCCGATTGTTTATCCCGTTTTCCGCGTCAAGGGGGTGTTGATCGTTCCCAGGAACTGGCCGGTGACGATTGTACCTTGGTAGCTGGTGTCACCCCTGCAGTTTGTGAACAAGTATGGAGCGAGGAGTGTAGTTGAGATCCAGTGTTGATTGGTATCAAGTCGGCACTTAGAACCGGTGTTCGTGATGAGGAGTTGTCAAGGTTGTATGGTCACGTGTGGCCAGAATTATCCGAGGGTCCTTGGGGTATCGCCAGGGGTTGAAGATTGATTCCACCACAGTCACTCAAAGGCAGGCTTGTAGATCTGGCCCATGAAGGACACCTGGGGAGGTCTATGACCAAATGGAGGCTCAGGGAAGTGTATTGGTGGCCCAGAATGGATGATAGAGTGTTGTTAAGGACTGCGCAGCATGCTCAGCCAGTGATAAGAGCAAGGTGACTGCCACCCAACCCATCTATCCTGTGGAGCTGCCTAAGGATGTATGGTCCAAGGTGGCTGTGCATATGATGGGACCCATGGACTCTTTGGGTGGTGGTTTGAGATTCATTGTAGTGATGGTGGATTATACTTCAGATGGGTGGAGGCCACGGCCCAGTCCTCTGCGACGACTGAGAAGGTGGTGGAGTTCCTGTCAGCTGTGTTCGATAGGGAGGGTGTTCCTGCTGGTGTAGTCACGGACAATGGCCCTCAGTTTGTGTCGAGTGTCATGCATGAGTTTTTCAATAATTTGCCACCATAGGGTGTCACTGTATAATCCGGAGGGCAACGGGTTAGTGGAGCGAATTAACCGCTTTGTGAAGGGAGCCATACAATTGGCCCTCGCGAATAGTTTGCCGTGGTGCAGTGTGGTTTCTGAGGCACTTAAGGCTTACAGACTGACCCCTTCGGCTTTTACAGGTTTGTCCCCATTCGAGCTAATGAGAGGCAGGAAACCTGGCTCTAAATTGAGGGTTTCTGCCCTTGGTGGGGGTGGTCAGTCAAGGGTGGACATGCGAGAGGTTCTGGATAGTGCGTCGCAAATAGGCGGCTTTTTGGCAGGGACAACTAGGACTCAGGAAACCTATGCATGTTGAAGTAGGAGATTGGGTTGTCGTGAGAAACCTGAGGTTTGTAGCTAAAGGTTTGAGTAAATACATGCAGCCGTGGGTGGTGACCAAGACGGGACGCGGTTACTTAAGGCTGGATGATGGTTCCAGATGGAGTTTAAGACGTCTAGTTGTTGTGGAAAGGGGTGGCGTAGTCATGGCAGAGGAAAGTTCTTCGGGAGCTAGTGACGTGTTATCCGGTGATGGCATTGATGTGCGTTCCGACTGTGGTTTTTATCAGGCGTTTCCTCCGGTTACACCTGACCTGGAAGTTGGTGGCGCTACGGAGGTTGTAGGTGCAGATGGTGGTGTTCCGGGGGTGCTGATTTGTCGTCCACGGGTTCAGCAGATTCTGCCTCTACATCGAGTGGTAGGGAGGCAACGATGCTGGCCCCTAAGGAGCCTGACTTGGACTCTGGGACTCGCAAAGCTAACCCAGCTAGGGTAAGGAGGCTTCCCTCTAAGTACAATGAGTTTGTCCTAGGTCCCATCACACGTTGATTCCTGGGTTGTGTTGGGGTTCCACCAAGTTTATCTTTCCCTCTTTCCTTTCTTCTCTCCTGTTTCTTCTTTCTTTCTGTGGACTGTGTGTGATTGTATGCATATCTGTTGTGTGTGTAAGGGGGGGAGAAGAGTAAATGGCACGTGTCATCTTGCGTGCAATTCTACTTGTAGAATTCCACGCTCCGGGTTCCAATGTTGTTTACCTTTGTTTGGGGGTTCTACTGGACTTGAAGGGTTGATGAGGGAGCTAAAGCACGGCTGGCTACAGGTTGATCAGAATAAATGTAATATCGATTCACACAGTGTGCAGCTCGTTATTAAACAGTCCATGTGCAGGAAGAGTGCTCGCCTGATCTGCAGCACTGAGGGAGCTGTCCAGTTCCTTGTTCTTTTTTAATTGCTTTTATGTGTATAGATGAGAGGTTATGTACATAGGCGTAACTCCTGCAATGGCGTCGAGGGCGGCAGACCTCCCATTTGCCTTGCTTGGTCAGCACCGTTCAGCCTCTCTAAACATGGAGCCTTGGTAGTATAGAATGAGGCTCTCCAGTTTGTGCTGGCACTCCCTGGACTCTTAGAACAGAGTCTTGGAAGTCCACCACTTGCTTCTACAGGATTCCTTGCAGGTAGAAGGGGCCGTCCCTGACTTGTGAGGACTTCTCTACCCGAACTAGCAGCCAGGGGAGTATAGGGTGAACCCTATTTACCCAGGGGTGAGTCTACTTACCCCGTGGGCATCTTGGCAGGTTGGAGTGTCTCAGTTTCTACCTTGGCATGACTTTACTTGCTCTGCAATGGCCGTTTCGGCGGTATAGAGTAAAGCTGTGTCTGCCTTCTGTTGAGTGTGTGCTCGCTGCACTGGGCGTCCTGGAGGTGTTAAGTGAAGCCCTGCATGCCCAGTTATGACAGTACTCCCTCTTTGTTGGGCATCTTGGTTGCTTCTGACCTGCGCTGCCTGTCCTCGCTCTGCACTGGTGAGACCCTCGCTGGAGGTTCACCATGGAGGAAGAGTGACGCCCTCTGGGTCGGTTGATGACTGTCCTCGCCCAGCGCTGGCCTTCTCGGCATGTAGGCCTGGTACTCGCTGCCCTCAGCCCTCCTCTTTGCGGTTTGTATAGAATGAGCCCCCTCCTTTCCTTGGATGTCCTGGAGGTATCGCGACAGATCCAGCCTGTGAGGGCGTGTGCTGATCCGGGGACACCATCTGCTCATTTGAGCACTGATTGCAGATTCCACTAGGGCTGGCTGGTGGGCAGAGCGCTCCTGCAGCACCAGTTTCATTCTTGCACTCTGTCTGCTGGCCCCATGCCAGCGTCCTGTGCCAGCCTCCTGCTGTTTGATAAATGATGTCTGGGGGATAAAGGCCCTGTTGTCTTAACCTCTGCTGGAGGAGGACGGGAGGGGGGAGGCAGATGAGCAGCATCCTCGTCACAGATACAGCCCCCAGAACACCCCCTTCTCCTGCGTTAAGGCATATGCATTGCCAGAAACAGCCATACTGGCGAAGCGCCTTTGATCGCGAGGATGTGTTCGCTCCATCTATATGAGGCCTTATAGTCACGTGTCACAGAAAGCAGACTTGCATCTACTTCCGGGTGATGGCTAACAGACATCCGTTTTTCATTGGCTTGCAAGTCAAGGAAAAAAAGCATCCTACAGCGAACTGGTCTCGACCTCACTGACCTGCCCTCCATTCCCCTTTCCTTTATAGAGGACTAGTCTCTGACCTGACAAAGACCAAGAACACTACTGCTAGGCCTTTCCAGCGCATGTATCCCACCTCCTGCCCAAACCATGAATACCTTTACCCGCGCTCAGTTTTACTTTCATTTCCACTTCCGGTAATGAAGTAATCCCGACCTGGGCCGCGTCCCATGACGACTTCCGGTCGCCTATGAGCGCCTTATTAGCCGCTGGTCCACGTGTCGCAGTCCTTGGCCCAGTTGCCGCCGCCGCCGGACAGGAACCTATAGTGCGCATCCTAATGCGCATGTGTGTTCCTGCTCTGCACGTGGAGGCAGAACCAATACGAAAATAGTCTGCTGTAACAAAGAAAAAACGATGGAAAGGTGGATTTGGCATATGACGCAAAGAGGGCAGGGCCACATTTCAATATATTAATGATCAGAGAGTCAACCTGTAAAAGAAAGCTTTTTTGCTACACCCCACCCTTAAACACGATCTTTCCATATAAGTTGTCCATGAGAGTGTGCAATATAAGTGTGAACAATACTTGAGCTAAAAGCATGGGGAAACAACATCCCAGGGAGAGTTTCCAGCTTTCCTAGGAAGTCTTGCTCCGGATCCAACGCCGAGTGAAAATTGCCACCCTGCGCTTGGGGATACCCCTATTGATCACCCTTGGACTCGCTTGCTTGCATTTCATGTCTACACGTCCTTTAAAGTTGAGCCACTGCCTTCTCTTCATGTGGCTCATGTGGGGTGAGAGGAGCTTGCCTGGCCTTACTGAGTGGCGATGGTGGGGGTGAGGGAAGTGGTCCAGGCACCAGAATGGGTTCCTTTCCGATGAGACGGGCAGAAAACGTCTGTCGCTGTGAGTCCTCCCTGTCTGCATTCTGTGTTCTCCAGGCCAGCTCTTGCTTTGCCATTTGTGGGGAGAAGGGCAGAAGAGGTCTGTCGCTCTGCAAGTCCTCCCTGTCTGCCTTCTGTGTTCTCCGGCCAGCTCTGGTTTTGCCCTTTGTGGGGAGAAGGGCAGAAACCGCCTGTTGCGCTGCAAGACCTCCCTGTCTGCATCCTGTGGTGTCCAGGCCAGCTCTTGCTTTGCCCTTTGTGGGGAGAAGAGCAGAAGACGTCTCACTCTGCGAGTCCTCCCTGCCTGTATTCTGTGTTCTCCGTCCAGCTCTTGCTTTGCCCTTTGTGGGGAGAAGGGTGGAAGAGGTCTGTCACTGCAAGTCCTCCCTGTCTGCATTCTGTGTTCTCCGGCCAGCTCTTGTTTTGCCCTTTGTGGGGAGAAGGGAACAAGAGTTGCACACCACACCACTCTTGCTATTACTGAAGTGCTACAGGCCTGGCCCTCTTACTAGTTTGTCCTAAAGTTTAATACTGGGTGTGATGAATCAACTTCCGGGGCACCGGTGGTCCAGGGGTGAATATCTGTTTCGAATGGATTGTCCTCCCACGTATTCCTCACCTTATGTTCCTTATCCTTCCAGCTTTAGCTATGCACTTTTTCCACAGGGGGCGCTGTGTGCTACTTCAGGGAGTCGATGTTCCTCGAGGGCATCCGTTTAACTGTCAACGTCATCTGTATAAATAGCACACAAGGCACCCATTGGCTTCAGCTCTGTTTTTCTGAGCTAACGCTTCGAAGAATTACGGTGCGCTTCGGTTCTTCACTGACCTTCGTCACTATTTTCGGAAATTAAAATGTCTTCTCCATCGGCTCCATGAATGCCTAAGACAGGCTTAAAGAAGTGGCAAGACTGTGGACCGAAGATGTCGATCACCGACCCCCACCACAGATGTCTGGGGTGTCTTGGTACCGGTCACCGTACCTCCGACTGAAACTCCTGTCAGGCAATGACCGAAAAAGGCTCTGAGGACCCGTGGGAGCGTAAAGGTAAATTGGCGGTGAGGAAGTTGCCTTCAAAGTCTCTTTCGAAGAGTTCAAAAAGAAAATCTGATGAGTCAAGAGATTCTCCTAGACGGGAAAGACCTTAAAGATCCCGATCGAGAAGTCGATTGCGCCATTCTTCATCTTCTAAGAAGGCCAAGAAATGGCGTCACAGGTCACCTTTGACCTTTAGTGTTCCACAGCCGCGGTAATCATATGTCCAACTAAGACGGACTCCCCAGCTAAATGGGAAGCATTTTGTGAAGAAATGCTTAATCTTCGGGAATGCGCCCGATCCCCCTCGATGAACAAGCAGAAAGCCCATGCCCCTGTCGACCGGCATCAAGATGGCAAAGGAAAGCCAAAGACAGAACATTAATCTTCGAATCTGAGCCATAAGCTCGATCTACATTGAGAAAAATCTATCCAATGAAAAGTCGCCGAGGGCTTCGACAAGCCAGGAATTCAGTCCATCGAGGGTTCCTTTGAAGAAACATTAAAAGTTGGTAACTCTGACCTCGCTAACACCATCGGCGTCGGAGCCGTCACCAGTGTCAAAGTAGACCCCTACAAAATCGACTCCACCTTCGAAGTCGTTGACTATTTCTTTGAAGTTATCAAAGCCAATAGTAACCCAGGAAAAGGTTTTCAAACCCTTGCCAAAGAAAGACTTCTTTAAGTCTCTAACCTCAATCTATGAAGACAATGAGCCTTCATACAATAAAACACCACCATATGGGTTACAATATGACACCCCAAATGTGCCAGAGGAGTTGGTTTTTGATGAGTCTAGGTTAAAAGACTTGTATGATAACCTACACTCAGCCAGTGGTATAGATACCTCTCCAGAACTGGAGTTTGGTAAACCAGATCCTACTGACCACACTGACTAATGAGCAAGGTGGTATAATTGTTAGGTTGGAGCAGGCGTACACCTTCTTTCGAGCAGGGTGACCTGGCAGATATTTGATCAGGGCTCCCAAAGAGATCCAATTTTGCCTTTTCACATTGCCCTACAGAAAAGGGTCTCAATAAATTGGGAGACACTAGAGACTGTGGCTGCAGTAAATGAACATTTTGCAAAAAAATATAGGCCATCCAGCAGTGATCCAGAGTACCTAACAAAGTACCCAACAACAGAAGGTTTGCTTGTTAGATGTAGCATTTGAACCACCAATCAGCATACCCCTCTATTCCTCACGATGGGGATGATGAGAATGGATACCTGGGCGAGAAAATTATTTGCTGCAGGTAGTATGGCTTTAAAATCAACTAACGCACTCCGTGCCTTGTCAAATTTTACGTTTACCCGTGGCACTGCGTAGCTATGGCGGCTGACCATATCCCAGAAAGAGAAGAGACGGCTTCCTGGCTATCATCAAGGATGGTAAGGAGGCAATGTGTGAATGCCTCCAGTGTGGGCTGGATACTGCAGATAGCATCAGCAGATCCATGGCAACTAGCACAGAGTTGCACAGATTTGTATGGTTGAGGAAATCCGGATTTGCACCAAATGTGCAGTCTAGACTCTTCAACATGTCCTTTGACAGCTCAAGGCTGTTTGGCAGCAAGGCTGAGTAAAGTTTGGAAAGCTGCAGACCTCCAAGGCGGGAGCTAAATCTCTTAGTGCCGCCATTAGACAGCATCAACACTCCTACCCCAGTTCATCTTCTTGGAGGGATAAGTCCTTTTGGTTGTACTCCTCAGTTGGAAGAGGACAAGCCAGTCAGAGGACAGAGAATATTCCCTGGTAGTGGACGAGAGAGAGGTACTAAATCAGCCCAAGCAGCAGCAATTTTACCCTCAGCCGCTGCTTCAGCTGCCTCAAAGCCACTCTGAAGCCTTGATCACAGCATCTGAAAGAATGGCGTGGCATTACTTCAGGTGCTTGGCCACTGGAAACCATAGCCCAAGGTTACTGTCTTCCATTTCAAAAAAGGCTCGGATCATCCACCGGGGAACAACTCTTTCAAAGTTCTGGATCTGCTCCTTGTGCAGGAAATGTTGACCCTGCTAGTGAAAGGTGTTATAGAACCAGAGAAGAACCAAGGGTTGGTGCTCCCCGTATTTTCTAATTCCCAAAAGGACAGAGGTTTGAGTCCCATCTTGGCCTTAAGAAACTTGAACAAGTTCCCAAGGAAGGACAAGTTCAAGATGGTCACACTTTCTCAGATCCTTCAGGCCCTCCAGCTTCAGGATTGGATGGTGTCATTGTACCTTCAGGGTGCTTACTTTAATGTGCCTATCCATCACAAGCACAGAGTACCCGAGGTCCGTGGTTGCCCGTTCTCATTATCCGTTTCGAGTTCTGCCATTCTGGCTGACCTCCGGCAAAGGTTTTCACCAAGTTAATGGCAGTGGCAGCAGCGAGTCTCACAAGAGGGGGATTCACATCTACCCCTCCCTGGACGATTGGCTGATCAGGGCCTATTCACCTGTACAAGCCCAGGAACATCTTAGTGTAACCTGCTACTCTCTCCACAAACTGGGCTTCTCCCTCAATTACAAGAAGTCCCTCATGATACCATCTCAGAATCCAGTATGCCACCCGAGGTGAGGGCTCAATACATTCTGCAGATTGTCACCAAATATCCACACATTTCAGAGTGTCCAGCGTCTTCCAGCCTTCAAGTTTTTTTTTAGTATTTTATTTTTTTATGTTCCTCGTTCTCATGGCATCCTGCATTTTCCTGGTGCCAGAGGCCCGCTTGAGAATGAAGTACATTCAGTGGGCTCTCAGGACACCGTGGTCCCAATTCCCAGGCAGGATGTCGGACCACTTTCAAGTTCCGAGAAGAGTAGCACTGGACCGTCTGTGGTGTGCTTGCAAGGACAACTTTCTGTAGGCAGAATCTTTTTGCCAGCCATGGCCAGAGATGACGGACGCCTCACTCACGGGGTAGGGAACACACGCCAATGATCTGATGATCAGCAGTTATTGGTCTCCATCAGAGTCCAAACTACATATTCAATCTTTTGGAGCTGAGGGCAATCCGACTAGCGCTGAAGGCCTTTCTGCCCTCTGTATGGGGAAAGAATGTGCTGATAATGACGTACAACACAGTGACCATGTACTACCTCAACAAGAGAGGGGGCGTAGGGTCACTACCACTGTGCAAAGAAGCAATGGAGCTCTAGTTCTGGGCAATTCAAGAGAGATTCTCTATATCAGCAGTTGATCTAGCTGGAGAGGAGAACACGGCGGCAGATGCTCTGAGCAGGCTGAGCAGTCTCCCACGAGTGGGATCTAGCCTCGGGAAGCCCTTCTGGAGATCTTCATCCTTTGGGGAGCCCCTCAAGTGGATCTGTTCACAACCAGTGTCAACCGGATTTGCAAACTGTTTTGCTCTATGGGATTTCCTCCAAGAGGAGCTCTAGGAGACACGTTCATAGTGGACTGGGAGTCTCCACTCATGTGTGTTTCCTCCAGTCCCTGTCTTTCCTCACCTGATCAGGAGATTTAGAAAGTTTGGGAAATTCATAATACTAATTGCCCCGGATTAGGCTAGGAGGACTTGGTACCCGGACCTTCTGGACATGCCCATCTGCCCTCCACTATATCTTCCATAAAGAGTCACTTCTCTTGCGAGCGGAGGATCGGGTTGTCCATCCAGAGGCGAAGACTCAACCTTCACGCATGGTTTCTGAGAGGTTGAGATACAGGGGCTGGGACCTTCCGGATGAAGTAATGGAGATATTGCTTTCGGCCAGAAGGCCAACACCAAAATCTTTGTACCGCTGCCATTGGAACAAGTTCATCAGTTGGTGGAGGGATAAGGATGTGGACCCTTTTTTGCGACACGCCTATGGTGCTTTCTTTTTTATTACATCTGGTGAATATGGGGCTCCAGATTGGCACAATTAAAGGTTACCTTGTGGCACAGTCTTTTTCAAGCGCTCTTCAGAAGAAGATTAATATTTTAAAATGTCTATGATTGTTCGTATTCCCAAAGGGTCTCACTAACGTATTCCCACCAGTTTCTTTCCAAGTCTCTATATGGGATCTTAACCTGGTGTTACAATTTCTAACATGCATCCTTTTGAGCCACTACATTCATGCCCATTAAGACTTAACTTTGAAACCTGTTTTGCTAAAACAAGAACGTCAGGATAAGCGAGTTGCGGGCAATTTCCTGGAAACCCTCCACATACTGTTATCTATAAAGACAAGGTTGTTCTCAATATAAAGCAGTCTTTCCTACCAAAGGTAGACTCCGACTTCCACTTAAAAGATCATTTTGCCAACTTTCTACCCACCTCCTTATTCTGGAAAGGAGGAGGAAAGATTACATCGGCTGGACCCAAAAAGGGCGCTCTGCTTTTACATATCAAGAATGGCTAACATTCGTCAAAATTACCAATTATTAATTTGCTATACTGGCCCTAAATTGGGTTTAGCTTGACAAAACGGACCCTATCCAGATGGATCATCCTGGCTATTGGGGAATGTTACAGGTTAGCGGGCAAAGACCCGCTGGAAGGCTTCATAGTGCATGCCACAGGGGTCATGGCAACCTCTGCTGCTCTTCAGAGAGGTGTTCCAGTCAAAGACATTTGTTCAGCGGCCACTTGGTCGTCTGTTCACACATTTGTGAAACGTTACTGCCTGGATTTATCTTCCAGCCAGGACGGACAATTTGGAAAATGGGTCCTTCATTCAGTCCTTGTCAACAGTTGAAACAAAATATAATTCGTACTCCCACCACCAAAATATTACTGCTTTGGGAGTCTATCATAAGATGAGGAATACGTGGGAGGACACAATCCATTCGAAGAAAGTTACTTACCCCATATAACGTTCTTTCGATTGGATGTTACCCCCATGTATTCCTCATTGCCCCTCCCAGCCTACCCCACCGTAGAATGTGTCTTTACACTTTACGCTTTCTTAGAGCCTATGGTCTATGGTACGCCTGGTAATTCCTCTAAAGGAGGGAGAAAGACAGAACTGAAGCCAACGGGCGCTGCGTGTGCTATTTATACTGATGATGACGTCGACCGTAGAACGGAGGCCCTCAAGGGACATCGACTCGACGGCACATAGCGGCAAATTTCTTTTCTCCAAAGCAGCTAAAGCTGGAAGGATAATTATCGTAAGATGAGGAATACGTGGGAGGAACATCCAATCGAAAGAACATTACCTGGGGTAAGTCATTTGTTCTTCTAAACCTTCAATCCACCCATCACCTCTAGTACATCCAAAGGGGTCTGAACAGATTGGAAACACAAATCAATTATTAACCTCCTTGGCCAATTTTGGTAACATGGACGGAACGTCAGGCTTATCTCCGAAAGGTTGTGGATTGTTGGTTAGTTGCAACCCAGCGAAAATACAATTACCCAATGATAAAAGACTGTCCAGTCAAGGTTGCATACACATATCTACTTTATTATCACAACAGACAATTCTAGCACACTATGAAATACAACCCTCGCTGTAAAGGAATGCAGAAGACAGACTGTTTCAAAGAAGGAAAAGGGATGCACTCTGGATACTGACATGACGGTAGTCGGTATAGTAATTCAATCGGAATAGTTCAAGGATGCTTGGTTTCAACACAAAGGGAGCAATGGCTTGTAAAATTTCACTAGGGCCTTTTGGAGAAGTACTAGGGGGACGGAACCAAAATGTACCTTGTACTGTAAATGTTCTTGCTGCTAGACGGGGTCAAGCTGGTTTCAGGGCGCTTTGCATCTTCTGTGACTGAGTTCAAGCTGGGAGACAGCTGTGTGTATCAGGCGGTATGCAGTTCGGCGAGCGAAGCAGGATGATCGGCTGCAGGCTGGCCTACATGACAGCTCTGGGTCAGGAATCATTATCTCGGTGCTGATTGGTGGTTCTGAAGCACTGGTCGGGGCGTCTCGGATGGTTTTAGTGACTGCGACATAACAGTCACTGGTGCAGTCGGTTGCCGCTCCAGGGACTTAACTGGCTCAAATTTCCTTTAAGTCAGACATCGGTAGATGCTTGTCAGTGCGCTCCTAGCTTCTTCACTGGGCTTATGCCGTCCTTTAAGGCGGACAGCCCAAAGCTGAGGAGAGTGTTGCAGGCATCTGCCTTGTCCTTTGTTTAGTTCATAGACTCTCTGGCGCTTCCCACCTAGGAAGCTTGCTGCAGAGCCCATCAGGGCACGCTGTGTGCTAGCTGGGCATTGGACCTGGCGATGCAGGAGGGTTCTCTGGATTCAATATTGACCTCTGTTCTCTGGGAGATGTTTAGGGGAGGGATCTTGTTTCCCTCTTTGGAAATCCTGGCATTCCTTTACTGGCAGAAGATGTAAGGTAGACTGTACCTTCAGACAGGGTTTCAATGCAGAGTTCTTCTCTCTGCTTCTGACGAAGCCTTCAGATGATCTGCCCTAAAGAGGGGCTCAACCCTTTTTTAAAGTCAAATGGATCATAGGGATTGATGTAGGCTAAGCCCACCTTAATGAACCAATCCTGGGTACCCACCAACACTCTCCTTTATGTATGAGGTCATAATCGGAGTGCTTTGCAACAGAAAAGGTAAAGGAGTGAAAACATGTTATACTAAGTCCCACCCGTCTTCCTGTCTTTCGTGGATCAAAGGGTCTCTCTGGTCAATGAAGCGCTCTGTGGTTCATGATTAAAGCGACATGTTTCCCTTGAAGCTGCGGCTAGGCCGGATTTTCTGGTGCTGTCAATCCACATAATCGTACATTCTGAATGCGGTTCCCCCTAGGGGGATGACTACTGTAATGCACACTGTCCCAGGTATGAAATTTCACTCAATCAATACTAAGGGCGGGAGCTGGCTTCAGGTTGACACAGTGCATATGAAAGGTTGTTGGGGGATTCCGGTCTCCTTTGTTAGCCTCTGCAGCCAGGACCTATGTGGGCCAGTTTGAAGTACATTCTATTTGTATGTTAATATGCTGATTTCTGCCACCAGCTGCAGGGCTCCACAAAAAGACATGGTGGCTCCATGGGGCCTATGTCAGTTAATCAGGCAAGACGGGGGGCTGCGCCTGTATGCTGCGTCCACCTAGAGTACAAGGGTCTATTCGTATGTCCTGTGGTGAGCATCGGAAAATGTGTGCAGATTAGTCCCATATATTTTACGGAAGTTGATCAACCATTGTTCAATTTCATTTAAAATTTCAAAAAAGACCATTCGAGCACACATCACTCCGCGGATGGCCGAATTCCTCACACCGGGCTGATCCATTTTGTGGTGTAACTCTCTGAACAATCTGCCAGAATATCGTGAGTAATGGACATTCAACTTGATTTATTGCTTCATCCAAGGTTGTCCTCGTCCCCCACCACATCACCACCACCAGCTCGTCTTCACTACTATCCACCGGCCAGGCTGCACAGAGCTTGTGCTCCTCCCTTCTGAAGTTCTCCATCTCTTTATGCAACCACCGTCACTCTGTGGTTGCCATCCTCGACCACCTTCTCCCTCCCTGCCTGCTGACTCAGTTTGCCTTCCATTCCCTATGCTTGCTTAAAGATTATTGCTCCACTTCCTTTTCCTTCTTGCTCAATCACTTAGCTACACCCCCCACCCCCTTCATCAGCATGATAATGAAAAACGTGAACCTAATTCTCTTATATTGACCCTTATGCTGCGTTGTAGTACGGCAGTGCGGCTTGACGGCTTTCCCTAGTTTCTTGCGTACTCGGCAGGGTTCTTTCCCCTAGCCTGGCCTGAGTGCACTGCTGTAGCCGGCAGTGCTGTGCCCTGCATATGGAAAAGGCGGCGGCTGCTCTATCCGGCGTCCCCTTGGTGTGCAGCCTCCCACGCTTCTGCTTTGACTCTGTGCGGGCTCGGGAGACGCTGAGCAATAGGTAAGCTTTGCCGGTATTGGACCCGTGGGGAATGTTACCTTTCTGCCTCATCTTTCTTTCCAGTGTTCAGTTTGTCCTGCCAGCAGTCCGATGGCTAGTTCTAGTGACGCTTGTATTTTAGCACTTGTCATAACAGCCTTTTTCTTTCTTACTCTGCTTAAGAAGCATCTTGTACCTTTTCACCTGATGTTGAAATTTATTAAATCCGTGCCTGAATCCCCTGCCACTTTGCCTTCTCATAAAGGGGATCGGTTGGCAGAGGTTTTGGCCCTTAGCTCTCGTAGGAGAGAGCGTGTTCATGTTAGGCAAATTGAGACACTCCCTGGGACTATGGGCCCATATAATGGGCCCTGCGTAACTCCAACCAAATGTTCTTTCGGCTCAATATCTAATAACCCCTGCATCTAAGGTCAAAGTAAAAAATAAATAAATAAAACTAAAACAATAAAACTCTACAGCCCATGATCTAGTCGGATCCAAAAACCACCTTGTAAATAGTGTGGAATCGGCGACCTCTACCTTACTGGTAGACACCCTCTCAGGTGGTCGGGACCTCTAAGGTTACCCAGGTGTCCCCTTTAGCTCCTGAAAATAACGGGGGTATGGTCAATCCCCACCATATTTGCACCCTCCCGATGGGTGGAGGGAGTTGTTAAATCCATCTCGCCTCCTCTCCAGTTTCATTGGAGGGTCCTGAGAGGAATTCTATTCCCGAGTCCTGGAGACACTGGAAGGATATGCTTATTAAAGAGTTGAATATCTGTGACACCTCCCCTGATTTTGATGCATGGTTAGTGTCTCTAGACATTTCAGCTGAGAAATACCATGCACGCATTCCTGAAAAAAGCTTGCAAGTAGCTCTTGCTCAACCCATGAGTCACCTGCCTATTAGCAAAGTGAACTGTTCTTCACAAACGGACTCGCCTCTAAAGGAAGCCGATAACCATGTACACACTTCAGGGTTCTCTCGAGTTGGTACTAGCCCAGAGCTGTTGTCATCTATGAAAGAAGTACCATCATCCCTCCCCTTCTCAGGTAGTAAGCAACTACAGAATCACACTCACCCCGCATGGGCTCGCTGCTGCCCCTGTGAAAGGACATTCGGACGGTCGGCATGAGCCCATGAATCCCAGACTGGCGAATTTAAGGCGTGTGCGTCTAAGAAAATCCAATTTGTCAATGCCCAAAGATGAATCCATTAAAGCCCTGGTTATGGATAACAAACTTTCATCACTAATGTCATGAAACCCTCTGGAGAGAACCTAGAGATGCACTTGTAATAAAGTCCTCGCTTGGCTCCGTGCAAGATCTGGGCCAGGGGTTCTGCGCTCCTCCAATCTGAAGTTCTCGCGCAGGATAGAACTGGACGATTGGTGTACCCAGGGGAACAGGGACTGTATTGTGGTGGGGTGTGGACTCAGGACCCTGCCCCTCTATTTGAGACTGTGTAAATATCTACCCATGGGCTCCTTGGACTTGTAGTCTGACCTCGTTCTGTTGTCTGCAATAGTGATTTGACAGGTTTCCTGATTTTTTTTTTATTTTGTCTTTTCTCCAAATGGTTCGTTTTTTTTGTATGTATTTTCGTATTTGTAAGTTATGTTTCTTGTAAGCACTTTGAGGCCTATGGGCAAAAGGCGCTCTATAAGAAGTTTAAATAAATAAATATGCCTCTGCTCCTCCAGTGACTTTTCTCGCTCTCCCTCCCTGCTTACTCTTAGGTTGTCCTTCCGACCCTACCTACTGCTTGCTCTTCAACTCTTTATAACCTACCCGACTCCCCGCAGCCCCACGTTCACTTCCTCCCCGCTCGCTCAAAAGTCTGCTTCCTCCTACCTCCCTGTTTTCTAGAAAGTTAGCCCCTTCCTTCCACTCCACTTGCCTGGAGGTTGTCTTCTTCCTTCTCTTCCTCCTTGCTTTCATCTCCTCCTGTGCTTCTTTCTGACTGCATCCCTGACCAGAAGTTGTCCTCTGTCTCCCTGCTTGCCTGGAGGTAGTCGTCTTCCTTCTCCTTCTCCTTGCTCCCTCCATCTCTTCTTGAAATTCGGCTTGCATCCCTGCCCAGTGGTTGTCCTCTGCCTCCCTGCTTGCCTGGAAGTTGTCTTCTTCCTAGTCCTCCTTCTTTCCCCCTCCATCTCCTCCTGTGCTTCTGTCTGCATACCAGTCCAGAGGTTGCCCTCTGCCTCCCTGCTTGCTTGGAGGTTGTAGTCTTCCTTCTTCTCCTCACTTTCTTCTACCGGCATCCCTGCCCAGAGTGTGTCCTCTGCCTCTCTGCTTGCCTGAAGATTGTCTTCTTCCTTCTCCTCCTCCTGTAATTCGGCCTGCCTCCCAGCCCAGAGGTTGCCCACTGACTCCCTGCTTGCTTGGAGGTTGTTGTCGTCGTCTTCCTCCTCCTCCTGTGCTTCGGCCTGCATCCCTTGGGAGTCTTGGGAGGATAGCTCGGTGGCAACGTGCTCGCCTTGGAAGCAAGACCACACGTAGCACCACAGGTTCGAACCCCAGGTCCGCGCTTAGAAACCTCTGGGTATTAAGCGTGTTATAAATAACCTATCGTATCCCTGCCCAGAGGTTGTCCTCTGCCTCACCATTTGTTTGGCAGTTGCCTATCTCCACCTCACCAGTGCTTCAGCCTGCATCCCAGCTCAGCGGTTGTCCTCTGCCTCCCTGCTTGCCTGGAGGTTGTCTTCTTCCTTCTCTTCCTCCTTGCTTTCATCTCCTCCTGTGCTTCTGCCTGCAGCCCAGCCCAGAGGTTGCCCTCTGCCTCCCTGCTTGCTTGGAGGTTGTCTTCTCCCTTCTTCTCCCGTGCTTCTGCCTGCAGCCCAGCCCAGAGGTTGCCCTCAGCCTCCCTGCTTGCTTGGAGGTTGACTTCTCCCTTCTCCTCCTGTGCTTCTGCCTGCTGCCCAGCCCAGGGGTTGTCCCCTGCCTCTCTTCTTACCTGGATGTTGTCTTCTCCCTTCTTTGCTTCTGCCTGCCTGGAGGTTGTCTTCTTCCCTTTCGGCCTGCATGCCTGCCCACAGGTTGTCCTCTACCTCCCCATTTGTTTGGCGGTTGCCTATCTCCCCCTCACCAATTTGCTCTCTCAACTGAAGCTGTCCCCGATCCATCATGGGTGCCTACTTAACAGATTCATGGTTGGGCTGGGCCCCACACAGTGATGTGAGATGACCATCATTGGGCGATCCGGGGAACAGTGCCAGCCAATCGGCTTTAATGAGCATAGGCGTTATTCACAGATGCAGTCCCAGGGTATGACGCACTTTTCTCATTCCCTGCTCCTTCCTGCTGCCCGCCCCCTCTCCTATCTGTTCCCAATGCTACACTCTGCAGGCTGGGCTACTGCCGCTGGCTGGCACGTTCACGCCTATGCCATGGAAATGGGCTGTACTTCCATGGCCGAATATGAGTCCTGTGCTTGCCGTGCAGTGTTTCTTCCTGTATGTTTGTCCCGGGCCCTGTGCTTGCCGTGCAGTGCTTCTTCCTGAATGTTTGCTCCAGGCCTTGTGCTTGCCATGCAGTGTTTCTTCCTGTATGTTTGCCCCGGGCCCTGTGTTTGCCGTGCAGTGTTTGTTCCTGTATGTTTGCTCCTGGCCCGGTGTTTGCCGTGCAGTGTTTCTTCCTGTATGTTTGCCCTGGGCCCTGTGCTTGCCGTGCAGTGCTTTTTCCTGTATGTTTGCCCCAGGCCCTGTGTTTGCCCCGGGCCCTGTGCTTGCCGTGCAGTGTTTCTTCCTGTATGTTTGCTCCGGGCCCTGTGCTTGTCGTGCAGTGTTTCTTCCTGTATGTTTGCCCCAGGCCCTGCGCTTGCCGTGCAGTGTTTTGTCCTGTATGTTTGCTCCGGGCCCTGTGTTTGCCCCGGGCCATGTGTTTGCCGTGCAGTGCTTCTTCCTGTATGTTTGCTCCGGGCCCGGTGTTTGCCGTGCAGTGTTTCTTCCTGTATTTTTGCCCCAGGCCCTGTGTTTGCCCCGGGCCCTGTGTTTGCCCCGGGCCCTGTGTTTGCCCCAGGCCCTGTGTTTGCCCCGGGCCCTGTGCTTGCCGTGCAGTGTTTCTTCCTGTATGTTTGCTCCGGGCCCTGTGTTTGCCCCGGGCCCTGTGTTTGCCGTGCAGTGCTTCTTCCTGTATGTTTGCCCCGGGCCCTGTGCTTGACGTGCAGTGTTTCTTCCTATATGTTTGCCCCAGGCCATGTGTTTACCGTGCAGTGCTTCTTCCTGTATGTTTGCTCCGGGCTCGCTGTTTGCTGTGCAGTGTTTCTTCCTGTATGTTTGCCCCGGGCCCTGTGCTTGCCGTGCAGTGCTTCTTCCTGTATGTTTGCCCCGGGCCCTGTGCTTGCCGTGCAGTGCTTCTTCCTGTATGTTTGCCCCAGGCCCTGTGCTTACCTTGCAGTGTTTCTTCCTGTATGTTTGCTCCGGGCCCTGTGTTTGCCCCGGACTTTGTGCTTGCCGTGCAGGGCTTCTTCCTGTATGTTTGCCCCGGGCCCTGTGCTTGCCGTGCAGTGCTTCTTCCTGTATGTTTGCCCCAGGCCCTGTGCTTGCCTTGCAGTGTTTCTTCCTGTATGTTTGCTCCGGGCCCTGTGTTTGCCCCGGTGCTTGCCGTGCAGTGCTTCTTCCTGTATGTTTGCTCCGGGCCCGGTGTTTGCCGTGCAGTGTTTATTCCTGTATGTTTGCCCCGGGCCCTGTGCTTGCCGTGCAGTGTTTATTCCTGTATGTTTGCCCCGGGCCCTGTGCTTGCCGTGCAGTGTTTATTCCTGTATGTTTGCCCCGGGCCCTGTGCTTGCCGTGCAGTGTTTGTTCCTGTATGTTTGCTCCTGGCCCGGTGTTTGCCGTGCAGTGTTTCTTCCTGCATGTTTGCCCTTTGGCCCTGTGTTTGCTCCGGGCCCGGTGTTTGCCGTGCAGTGTTTATTCCTGTATGTTTGCCCCGGGCCCTGTGCTTGCCGTGCAGTGTTTATTCCTGTATGTTTGCCCCGGGCCCTGTGCTTGCCGTGCAGTGTTTGTTCCTGTATGTTTGCTCCTGGCCCGGTGTTTGCCGTGCAGTGTTTCTTCCTGCATGTTTGCCCTTTGGCCCTGTGTTTGCACCGGGCCCGCTGTTTGCCTTGCAGTGCTTCTTCCTGTATGTTTGCTCCGGGCTCGCTGTTTGCCGTGCAGTGCTTCTTCCTGTATGTTTGCCCCGGGCCCTGTGCTTGCCGTGCAGTGCTTCTTCCTGTATGTTTGCCCCGGGCCCTGTGCTTGCCGTGCAGTGCTTCTTCCTGTATGTTTGCCCCAGGCCCTGTGCTTACCTTGCAGTGTTTCTTCCTGTATGTTTGCTCCGGGCCCTGTGTTTGCCCCGGTGCTTGCCGTGCAGGGCTTCTTCCTGTATGTTTGCCCCGGGCCCTGTGCTTGCCGTGCAGTGTTTGTTCCTGTATGTTTGCTCCGGGCCCGCTGTTTGCCGTGCAGTGTTTCTTCCTGTATGTTTGCCCCGGGCCCTGTGCTTGCCGTGCAGGGCTTCTTCCTGTATGTTTGCCCCGGGCCCTGTGCTTGCCGTGCAGTGTTTGTTCCTGTATGTTTGCTCCGGGCCCGCTGTTTGCCGTGCAGTATTTCTTCCTGTATGTTTGCCCCGGGCCCTGTGCTTGCCGTGCAGTGTTTCTTCCTGTATGTTTGCCCCGGGCCCTGTGCTTGCCGTGCAGTGTTTCTTCCTGTATGTTTGCCCCGGGCCCTGTGCTTGCCGTGCAGTGTTTGTTCCTGTATGTTTGTCCCGGGCCCTGTGTTTGCTCCGGGCCCGCTGTTTGCCGTGCAGTGTTTCTTCCTCTATGTTTGCCCCAGGCCCTGCGCTTGCCGTGCAGTGTTTTGCCCTGTATGTTTGCCCTTTGGCCCTGTGTTTGCTCCGGGCCCGCTGTTTGCCGTGCAGTGTTTCTTCCTGTATGTTTGTCCCGGGCCCTGTGCTTGCCGTGCAGTGTTTGTTCCTGTATGTTTGCTCCTGGCCCGGTGTTTGCCGTGCAGTGTTTATTCCTGTATGTTTGTCCCGGGCCCTGTGTTTGCCGTGCAGTGTTTATTCCTGTATGTTTGCCCCGGGCCTGCTGTTTGCCGTGCAGTGTTTCTTCCTGTATGTTTGCCCCAGGCCCTGCGCTTGCCGTGCAGTGTTTTGTCCTGTATGTTTGCCCTTTGGCCCTGTGTTTGCTCCGGGCCCGCTATTTCCCGTGCAGTGTTTATTCCTGTATGTTTGTCCCGGGCCCTGTGCTTGCCGTGCAGTGTTTGTTCCTGTATGTTTGCTCCTGGCCCGTTGTTTGCCGTGCAGTGTTTATTCCTGTATGTTTGTCCTGGGCCCTGTGTTTGCCGTGCAGTGTTTATTCCTGTATGTTTGCCCCGGGCCTTGTGTTTGCCGTGCAGTGTTTCTTCCTGCATGTTTGTCCCGGGCCCTGTGCTTGCCGTGCAGTGCTTCTTCCTGTATGTTTGCCCCGTGCCCTGTGCTTGCCGTGCAGTGCTTCTTCCTGTATGTTTGTCCCGGGCCCTGTGTTTGCCGTGCAGTGTTTATTCCTGTATGTTTGCCCCGGGCCCTGTGTTTGCCGTGCAGTGTTTATTCCTGTATGTTTGCCCCGGGCCCTGTGTTTGCCCCGGTGCTTGCCGTGCAGTGCTTCTTCCTGTATGTTTGCCCCGGGCCCTGTGCTTGCCGTGCAGTGCTTCTTCCTGTATGGTTGCCCCAGGTGCTAACCATGGTCTCATAAAGGCCCCTGTCTTCGCTCTTACCACCCGGTACAGGCATCAGAACGCGGCTTCAATGGAACTTTGGGGCCCTCCTTCCAAGACAACTTGTAGGCAAGATAGCACTGACGTCAGAATGGGCACGAGCTACTTACTCCAGGGAGGGGAACGAAAAGGTGAACAGTGGCCCTTTCCACCAGTCTTGTAGAAGTACGTCTGAAGCTAGTAATGCAGACAATTGACTTTACCCGAGGACTATAGTGAATTATTTCAGACACACTTTTATTTCGTGCACATGCAGAAACGGAGCTTTTTACCTTTTCTGTCTTCTTTAGTCCAATGTATTTTTGCATTCTTGCATATGTGCCAGAACATGCAATCTTCACACATGCTGCCCAAGCAGGTGCAGCACAGACTAGCACTCTGCTGTGTTGGGTGGAAAGGGATTTGCTTTGGAGTAGCCCCAGTGTAAGGGCGTTGAAATGGCAACCGGGAAATGCAGTCAGCTGTGACTTGTCAGCTGCAGCCTGCACTAAGCCATTCCAAACGCTGCTTAAAGGAAGTAGAATGGGGCGGCAGACTTTGAAGCCCTGCCGGGACTTGACCTTAAAATGAGCGCTATAGTAATTATCAACGCAGGGCTTCTAATCTGGGTGTCCTGTGTTCTCGAGCCCTGGAGCATTATTTATTGGTGGGTCCCAAACCCCATGCAATATGGGGCCTCTGCTTCATCTCTCCCTCTTTCTTAGATGTTGCAATCCTCCCATCTCCACCCTTTCCTCCCTCCTTCTACCTCTTCCTCCCTCCTCCTCCTACTGCTTCCTCCCTCCTCCACTGCATCCTCCCATCTCCACCCTTTCCTCCCTCCTTCTACCTCTTCCTCCCTCCTCCTCCTACTGCTTCCTCCCTCCTCCACTGCATCCTCCCATCTCCACCCTTTCCTCCCTCCTTCTACCTCTTCCTCCCTCCTCCTCCTACTGCTTCCTCCCTCCTCCACTGCATCCTCCCATCTCCACCCTTTCCTCCCTCCTTCTACCTCTTCCTCCCTCCTCCTCCTACTGCTTCCTCCCTCCTCCACTGCATCCTCCCATCTCCACCCTTTCCTCCCTCCTCCTACCTCTTCCTCCCTCCTCCTCCTACTGCTTCCTCCCTCCTCCACTGCATCCTCCCATCTCCACCCTTTCCTCCCTCCTTCTACCTCTTCCTCCCTCCTCCTCCTACTGCTTCCTCCCTCCTCCACTGCATCCTCCCATCTCCACCCTTTCCTCCCTCCTTCTACCTCTTCCTCCCTCCTCCTCCTACTGCTTACTCCCTCCTCCACCGCTTCCTTCCTTCTCCACCGCTTCCTTCCTTCTCCACCGCTTCCTCCCTCACTCCCTTCCTCCCTCCTTCCCCCCCTCTTCCTTCCTCCCTCCATCTCTTCCGCCCTCCTTCTCCACCGCTTCCACCCTCCTTCTCCACCGCTTCCTCCCTTCTCCACCGCTTCCTCCCTTCTCCACCGCTTCCTCCCTTCTCCACCGCTTCCTCCCTTCTCCACCGCTTCCTCCCTCTTCCTTCCTCCCGCAGCTCTTCGTTTCTTTTCTTCCTCCCTCCCGCAGCTCTTCCTTCCTACCTTCCTCAGCTCTTCCTTCCTCCTTTCCTCAGCTCTTCCTTCCTCCTTTCCTCAGCTCTTCCTTCCTCCTTTCCTCAGCTCTTCCTTCCTCCCTTCCTCAGCTCTTCCTTCCTCCCTTCCTCAGCTCTTCCTTCCTCCCTTCCTCAGCTCTTCCTTCCTCAGCTCTTCCTTCCTCCCTTCCTCAGCTCTTCCTTCCTCCCTTCCTCAGCTCTTCCATCCTCCCTTCCTCAGCTCTTCCATCCCCTTCCTCAGCTCTTCCTTCCACCCACCCATAGCTCTTCCTTCCTTCCTCCTGCAGCTGTTCCTTCCTCCCTTCCTCAGCTCTTCCTTCCTCCCTTCCTCAGCTCTTCCTTCCTTCCTTCCTCCCTTCCTCAGCTCTTCCTTCCTCCCTTCCTCAGCTCTTCCTTCCTCCCTTCCTCAGCTCTTCCTTCCTCCCTTCCTCAGCTCTTCCATCCTCTTCCTCAGCTCTTCCTTCCACCCACCCATAGCTCTTCCTTCCTTCCTCACGCAGCTCTTCCTTCCTTCCTCCTGCAGCTGTTCCTTCCTCCCTTCCTCAGCTCTTCCTTCCTCAGCTCTTCCTTCCTCCCTTCCTCAGTTCTTCCTCCCTCTACCTCCTCCTCCCTCCTCCACCACTGCTTCCTCCCTCCTCCAGCTCTTCCTTCCTCAGCTCTTCCTCCCTTCCTCAGCTCTTCCTTCCTCCCTTCCTCAGTTCTTCCTTCCTCCCTTCCTCAGTTCTTCCTCCCTCTACCTCTTCCTCCCTCCTCCACCACTGCTTCCTCCCTCCTCCAGCTCTTCCTTCCTACCTTCCTCAGCTCTTCCTTCCTCCTTTCCTCAGCTCTTCCTTCCTCCTTTCCTCAGCTCTTCCATCCTCCCTTCCTCAGTTCTTCCTTCCTCCCTTCCTCAGTTCTTCCTCCCTCTACCTCTTTCTCCCTCCTCCACCACTGCTTCCTCCCTCCTCCAGCTCTTCCTTCCTCCCGTCCTCAGCTCTTCCTCCCTTCCTCAGCTCTTCCTCCTCCCTCCTCCACCACTGCTTCCTCCCTCCTCCAGCTCTTCCTTCCTCCCTCCTCCAGCTCTTCCTCCCTTCCTCAGCTCTTCCTCCTCCCTCCTCCACCACTGCTTCCTCCCTCCTCCAGCTCGTTGCTACTCCCTTACTGTTCCCTGCAATCTTGCTTTGTCATGCCTCTAGCATCCCGCTCGCTCGGATGTTAGCAGTGCCTCCTCCTCCATCTTTGTCCGTCACTGCTGTCTCACCACCCCGGCCACCTCTGCTCGTTGGAAGGTTTTCCTTCACCAGCTCCTCCCTCCCCGCTCACTTGAAGAGTGACCTTTCCTCCCTATCCTCCTGCTTTCCAACTCTCTGAAAGTATCCACCTTTCTCCCATCCCGCTCCCCTAAATGCTGCCCACCGACCCTACCTCTGCCTCTCCCTGTGTCCCTGCTCGGTCGGGTATTGTCCTCTGCGGCAGCCCTTACTGCCCGTCTCCCTCTCCTGCCACATCCCCTTCCTTCCTTCCTGCTCGGAGGTTGTCTTTTAATGGAAGTCAGGGATCAGTGTTCTGCTGCTGGCCTCGCTCCCTACACTGGTGCAGGAGACCTTTAGGGCGAGCCTTTTCATAACAGGCAGGAGGACTCGTCGGCATCTTTCTGGGTTTCCTTCCCGCATCTTGTAATGGATGAGTTCAGACTGGCCACTGGGCCAGGCAGAGAGACATGCCCATAAAGACAGGCACCTACTTTGCCTCATCTATGCCAACAAGATGGACCTGGCCAAAACAGGGTACTTTTCCTTTGGGTGGCTGCTCCTCTTCTCCACACACCCGTTTGAACTCCGTCTTTGTGTTTTTCTTTCTAGTTCTCTTCCCAATTGTGATACTGTTACCGAATTTAAATATCCTTTTTAGTGTGTTTTGTCCATTTTCCACTTTTTATTATTTTTTTCTTGTTGTTTGACACCTTTTCAGATTTTGAACATAATGCCTGCTTTTGTTATGCTTGCTGTCTATGGCTTAACCATAACGTGGCTGGTGGGACTCCCCCAAACACCCAATAAAAAATACACAGCAGCAGCACTGGCTATATGAAGAAGGCCCCAACGCCCGAGGCCGACTTGCAAAAGTAACTCGCACAGCAGCCTTTGCACCCTTATTCGGACTGAAGGCGCACTTGTTGCCTTCTATGCACAGGATATGGAAACGGCGGCCCAGGTTGAGATGGCCAATGCTGGATTATGCTAATGAACTCCCAGAATAGCTCCGTTTCCGCCCAAGTAGTTATCTGCACCGAAAGCCACTATAACTATCCCCAGTTCTTAGCAGGCGACACGAACTTCCAGGAGGCACGGTCCAGTGCTTTGTTCCCACAGGACCGCGGCTAAAAACCAGTTCTCATTGAACAATGCCCTGATTTGCTCTGCGTCTTTCTATCTGTAGAACGGGACCGTGTGTTGCCATTCGGGGACTAATAGTACAGTAAAAATGCAAGTTCAGCTGCCCTGTTGGCTTGCTCACGATGGCACTGTGGCTCTGTTTGAGACTTGGGCCGATCCAAAGGTGCTCATGTCTCAAGTGTAGGTGCTCCGACACTGCTAAGATTGGGATCTGGCACAGTATAAAAATGCCGTAACATGAAGAAAAAACACGACAAGGTTCATGTTGCGAAAATGGCACCTGCATTTCTGACTGACCTACAACCAATCCTGGCTGTTTTTCAGCTGCCCACAGCACTATTTCTCTTGCTTGTGATTCTGTTAGGGAGAACATTCACTTCGATTTCTTGCTCGTTCTCTCCACGTGGGCGGGCTGAGCGGCCCATCACTACCGATCTTTGGATTCACTGGTGTTCATGCTGGCTGGCAGAGGGACTCCTGTAGTACCGATCTTTGGGTGCACTGGTGGTCTTGCTGGCTGGCTAAGCGGCCCAGCAGTACCGATCTTTGGATTCAATGGTGTTCATGATGGCTGGCAGAGGGACCCCTGTAGTACCGATCTTTGGGTGCACTGGTGGTCTTGCTGGCTGGCTAAGCGGCCCAGCAGTACCGATCTTTGGATTCACTGGTGTTCATGATGGCTGGCAGAGGGACGCCTGTAGTACCGATCTTTGGGTACACTGGTGTTTGGCTGGTGGAGGGGCCCTGTAGTACTGATCTCTGGGTGCACTGGTGTTTATGATGGCTGGCCAAGGGGCCCCTGCAGTACCGATCTCTGGGTGCGCTGGTGGGGGCCCTGCAGTACTGATCTCTGGGTGCACTGGCGTTCATGATGGATGGCCAAGGGGCCCCTGCAGTACCGATCTCTGGGTGCACTGGTGTTCATGTTGTCTGGCTGAGCGGACCTGCAGTATCAATCTTTGATCTTTGGGTTCACTGGTGTTTTGTTGGCCGAGGGGCCCCTACAGTACTGATCTCTGGGTGCTTTGGTGTTCATGTTGGATTGCAGCCTGAAAGATTCCCTCCCTCAGCCTCAGACCTCTGAGGTGGCCTTCCTGTAGTTATGTTATTTTGCATTTATATAGCGCCTTATGTACCATTGGTATAGTCTCAAGGCGCTGGTAGGTTGAACGCCCTTGGGAACCAAAGTGCAAGTCAGTGGAGAGAGAGAGAGAGTCAAAAGTGCGTGTGAGAACCTGACGTGTCCAGCTGTTGTGGCATTCATGTGATAGCTGCTTCTTAGCGGTAGGTGTGGTGGTTGAGAAAACAGGAGTATGTGTTCGTTCTGGCAGGTTTTATCCAGACCGATTCTGGCTGCGTTAGGCCTGAGGAGAAACGCCTAGGCTGGAGGGTGTGTAGCCAGCAGTGTTTAATAAGGGTGATGGGGAGTATGAGGCAGATGATGGTATGAGAACAGCTGTACCGAATGGTGTCATAGTATCGCTGTGTTCTAGTTGAGTGGTGGTGTAAAGAAGAGAGTAAGCGTGGAGGAGATGTGATGTGGTGGTTTAGCTTGGGTGTTTGATATCGAGCCCATTGCAGTAGTTCCATGTACTCCATCTGTTCATGTATTCCGACTGTTCCATGCATTACGACAGTTTCACGCATTCAAAACCGATCACTTCCATGTTCTTTCAAACGTTCCATGCATTCCAAACATTCTAACCCGCACATAAGTCATCCGATTGCTCCGTGCTCTGCACCCGCTCCGGACTCTGCACCCGCTCCGGACTCTGCACCCGCTCCGGACTCTGCACCCGCTCCGGACTCTGCACCCGCTCCGGACTCTGCACCCGCTCCGGACTCTGCACCCGCTCCGGACTCTGCACCCGCTCCGGACTCTGCACCCGCTCCGGACTCTGCACCCGCTCCGGACTCTGCACCCGCTCCGGACTCTGCACCTACTCTGGACTCTGCACCCGCTCCGCACCTGCACCATACTTTACATCCGCTCAACACCATACAGGGGGTGCCCACATGTTGGGCAGGTGTCATTTGGATCTTTTGTTTGAGTCTGCTGGTTATTTCTCCCGCCACCGCACCCTACATCCGCTCAACATCCTACATCTGATCCACACAGTCACGTCCTACATTGGCTCGACACCCTAAATCTGTGCTACACTACATCTGCTCCATTCTATTATCCACTCACACAACCTACATCCGCACCACGACCTACATCTGCCCAACGCTCATCTGTTCCACGCTCTCATCTGTTCCATGCCCTCATTCATTTTGCGCTCTCATCCGCTCTATGTACACATCAGTTCTAGGAACTCATCGACACCACGCACTCATCCGCTCTACGCACTCATCAGCTCTTCCTATACTTTAAAAATAATATGTCCCAGAACGTTTTTAAAACAAAAGGGTAGGAACGGTGGCAAAACAGAGTAGTGCTCTTCCCAACCAATCCTATGCACTTCGACCACTGGCTATAGGCTGAACGAATATTGAGAGATGGAGGTTGTAACATTATGGATACATTTACCATGGAGAGTGTGCGCCACTGTAAAAGGAAAGGACAAGAGGCATATCCAAAGAGCAAGATGAGGAAATATTTATCACCACACTAAAAGAGCCAACCTTTAAATCAGTCAACCTTGAAAAAATGAAGTATACAAGGTTCTGTGGCAAAGAAACTTTGATTTTAAGCCAACATTGGAGGCAACGTTTGTATTTAAAGTCACCTGAAGAACAAGTGGCAGATTATATAGTTTTTGCTTGGTAGCATAAAGTGCTGTACAAACAAAGCGAATAATATCCTCCTTCTAGCAGTGAAAGCATGGTACCCACACAGATTGATGCCAGGCTGCCACTGCATAGAGGAGGGCAGACCTCTGCCTAACTTGTGTGTGGCACATGATATGATATGATCGTTTATTTATATAGCGCCTATACACAATGTGTATCAAAGCGCTTCAAGACAAGGGAGGGAACAAGGGAAAATACAACCACATTCTTACAGGCCATGAACAGTAAGGATGTGAAATTAACTATCGTGCTCGGCCTGACGACATTTTAGATAGTGCAAGAGCTAAGACATAGATAAGGAAGGGAGGGGGAGAGTTGGAAGAAATAATTAAGAAAGCCTGCGTTGGGAGCTTAGGTATATAGATGGCTTTGTTCGACTGTACTTTGTTAGCCTATTACCATGTAAGGCACCACCGACCCCCCCCCCCACTGTTCCCCGCCTTACTGTCAACTATAATAGTCTAGCATGCGGTGGCACGGAACAACCGCTTCAAAATCACCTTTTTGATATTAATGTGCTGGGAGTTTTAATTTTGAATGTACCAGTTTTGACCACTGTTTCCATCAACCTTCACCTCTTTGCAGTCTCGCCTTGTTGGCGCCTCTTGGCTTTGGCTCAGCAGTCAGACATTTACATTCTGGAGCGTGACCTGGGCACTACGTACAGAATCGTGCAGCCACTTGCCTGTCTCAAATCTGCCTTAGCTACACAGTCCGATTATCACAACACTTTAGGACACGTCTGCCTCCTCCTTTCACAAACCATTCCCACCCCCTTCTTTTGCCCTTGCTTTTTCTCTTTTCTACACCAGTCTGTGGCCTGGATACCCCTCCCACTCGAGGGATAAACCTAGCCTCTGTGATCCTACTGTGGTGATGATTCGGCACAGTATGAAAACCTGTATAGCCCCATTACATGTGTGCATAATTTACATTGTCTCTGAAGACGGTTCTGATAATGATGATCTGAGACACACACACACGCACGCACGCGCACACGCACGCGTCAAGGTGCGACGAGGCAAGGGAGGGAGTGCAGACAACGTTCTTACTAGGCCCGGTGACATTGAGATCACGCAGGGGCAGGGGAAAAGTGCTGGGGTGTGGAAGTGGGAGGGGGCAGTGCATGGGATCGACAGTAAAAAATAGTTAGAATAAATAAAAAGCAATAAGTAAAAAGTGCGGCCAGTTGGTGGCAAGTGCAAGGGTAAGTGCAGACATCAGGTGTCGAGTGCTGGAAGGGGACTGTAGGGATACAAGTGTGGGGGATACCAGGAAGTCGGTGCAGATGTGCAACTGGCAGGGTAGGGGCCCTGGGCCGGAGATCAGAGTGTGGCGAGGTGTCCAGTGAAGTTTCAGCCAGGAGTTCCGTGCATACATGATGGCAACGCACGTCGTTTTTTTTTATTTTGTATTGATACAGATGCAGTTGTAATGCAATAGAGATGCATGCACGGAAAAGCCTCAGAAGAAGCATGTTACTTGAGCAGTTCTGTTACTTTGGGGTAATGTTGCTACAGATGCAGTTGTAATGCAATAGAGGCGTGCGTTCTGTGGAGTGGTCTGCTGAGTGGTGCTGGGACGCTGCAGAGAGACGCTGAGGCGCCGACTGCAGTGTTTTGCGGTGGACTTTGCCGGCACGCCCCCATCGGAATCAGCCCCTCCCTCCTGTTACCAACCTTCCCATTAATACTACAGCGTGCGCATTTTGTGGAGTGGTCTGCTGAGTGGTGCTGTCTCGCTGTCTAGCGAGCAGCGAGGCCCCTCAGCTTGTTATTAAGTACTCTCTCTGCAACCTCTTATAACTTGATCAAGTTTAAGTACAAACTGTGACTAAAGATGCAATCTCGACTCCCCTCTCTGAAAACTGGAATGCATGCGAATATATTGCGAGTACTTTACAAAGCCCCCACCAGCTCCATTACGGCAAACAGCAGAAGAAACCGTCTTTGGCTTCCTGTTCAACGCCGGTAATGGGGACAGCGTACAAAGGGCTGACGGTTGGTTTTAAAGGTCCGCCTATGCCTGACATTCGCCACTTCTATAAAGACCACCTTAAAACCAGGCTGTTTAACATGACCAAAGATAAATCTGCCCCCAAAATTGGGTTGCCTGTGAGTACGTTGAAGCCTATTATTGATTTATCTGAAACTGTGAACGAAAGGCTTACGATTTTGAATAATGTTGTAGCTACCACGATGGAAGTCGGTGTAACTGCAAATGCAGCTAAATTGTCATTCTGGTTCCATAACTCATGTTTCATTGTCGGATAGTGTTTTATTGCATAATCTGCCGGATTCAGCTCCTCCAAATGATGAGATCAGTGTGGAGTCTCGTGTTCGTTCAGATATTGCGATCATTGTTTTAAATACGAGCAAATCAAGCTTTTCGCAACAATTACTCTGATGGTTTGTCTAAAAACTTTTCATATTCACCTGTAATGTTTTCTGATACTGATCTAGATTGCTCTGCCATCGAAATCTCATATCTCGCCCCGACCCCTTGTCGCCCCCAAAGTTCGCCCCCGTTATCTCTTAACCGAGAAGCGGTGGGGGCCGAAAAGAACCTAGTAAATACAACTTTGATTGCCATGAATGTTGCGCTGCAATCTTTATTTAAATTATTTGAATCTTTAAATGCTAAAATTTCCGAGCAAACGAAAAAACTGGACACAGTAATGGCATGGCAAACCGATGTAAACTTGCTATTACACCAAAAAAAGACTGGGCAGCCCTCTATTGCTTTAGTACAAAGGATTCCAGTCTCGAAAGTGACCCTTGGTACTCAAACCTTTTCAGACGAAAAGGTCTGTGAGTAGGTCGAATGATCCCATCAAACCTAAAAGGCACACACATAATCTGGCAGTTCCGCCAATCGAAGGAATCAAAAATGTTTGTTTAGTTCCCCCCATCTGTGACAAACGAAGTGGGCCACGAAATTCAATCTGTGGAGAATACTCTGAAGAGTATTCTGTACACCATCTTTACCAAAAATACTCAAAAGGGCAACAAACAGCTACCTGCTCAGAACTTAAGCAAAAAGCAGAAAAACCTAAAAAAATCCAAAGGACAATTAATCAAAAACGAAAAATTTTCTTCGACATCTAAAAGCACAGATGAAAGGGGCCTTCATTGCATCAACAGCGGTGTCTAAAAAATATCATCAACCAGCGAATGCTCGTGCCCTTTCAAATGGCATTAATAGCACCAAGCCTGTACTGCCCTATGCACCTATGGGTGCCTTGATAGAAGAGGCCGCGGCGAATAGAGCCTCTCAGTCCTCTCCTCTTTCGAAACAGAATGATGTACCGTCAAATAATAAAAACAAAATTGGGATGCCTGATCGCTCTGTAACTGGGTTGCACCATCAGGAAATTCGACGGGCGATTGATTCTTACATGGCCGGTTACCGCATGACCGACAAGAGAGCCAATGGTCCTCCTAAGCCTGAACTCACTATGGCAGAACTTCTTAAAATACAACAAATACAGGCCCTGCATGTACCTCAGCACGCCGTTGCGGAAGCTGTGGGAAGGACCGATGAATCTCCTCATAAACCTAGTCCATTAAAAACCAAAAAAAGCGATGGAGTTGTACAACATCAGTTGACATCCCTGGAAAAAAAAATCGAACATTGTTAACGGAAGTTGCCCCAGAGTTGTTCCAGTTGATACAAGCTGCTCTCAATAAAGTTGCTAAACAATCACATTCTAACACAATGGTGCCATCGGTGACTGCGAAAGGGAAAACCACTATAATCCCCAAACAAAAACTCCCAGCCAATTACTCCTTAAAGCTGTAGTGTCGACCTGTTCCCAACACAATATGTTCTAAATCGTAGATCAATATTGTCTATTTTTCTGATGTCCCTCAACTAGAGGACATCAGCACAAATGACATAGCTCTGGTTGAATTTCCTCATAAATCAAACTTTCATGCCTTTAGAATCTGGATGCAATCCAGAGTCATCCACAATACTCTGTGGTCTACAAAAAACAGTTGTTCGATTTAGGGTTTGAGAACAGTGGAAGCTGACTTTAACCCCAAAACAGTTACCACCCCTCCTATAAATAACAACAACAACCCTTGCTTCAAGTCCAAATTATCTATTACTGAGACAGAAAAAATCATATTGTCACTCAAACCATCTAACTGTCAGGGGGATCAATGTCCAGCCCAACTGATAAAGGACGCTGCTAGAGACCTTGCCCCCTTTATCTCAAAACCCATTAACGCCTCATTCGCTACAGGGTCCATACCGAGTAACCTAAAAGAATCCTGGGTACTCCCTTTGCTAAAAAAACAGACGCTAGACCCTGCCATACCCACGAACTACCGCCCAATCGCTACAGTGCCATTCCTTCTAAAAATCATAGATAAAGTGGCATACTCACAAATACAGAAACACCTTGAAACCAACAATTTACTAGCACGGCAGTCTGGCTTCCGTCCCCAGCATGGGACCGAAATTGCCCTCTTAGATCTAAAGGCGCAAATTGACGAGCTAAGGGATCAAGGCAAACCAGCCCTACTCCTCCTCCTGGACTTATCAGCTGCATTTGACCTTGTTGACCACAAGGCCCTTTGTAGGCACTTGGATATAGCCGCGCACTTCTCACAAGAAGCCACAAATTGGATCAATCCTTCCTCAGAAACAGGACCATGAGAGTCTTCGCCACCACTGCGGCAGCAGACTCCATCCCCATCACATGTGGTGTGCCCCAGGGATCCTGTGTTTCGCCTACACTCTACAACATCTTAGCTAAGCCCCTTTTCGATGATCTGGACCTTCTTGGTATCACCTACACTAACTATGCAGATGATACCCAGATTCTCCTACCACTTACCGGTGATTACGACAAGGATTTGGCCTTGGTGAATAGAGTGCATCTCATCATCCAGGCATGGATGGCCACTCACGGTCTATGCCTGAATGATGACAAAACTGAAATCATCATCCTTGGCACACCTCCCACCCTCAGAAAAATGTGCCCCAATTACTCCTCTTTTAATATTGATAATAACCAAATTACTACTGCCCACACGATAAAAACCCTGGGTTTCTACCTGGACTCCACCCTCTCAACAAGCAGGTCTATGCGATGGCTTCTGCAACCGCCTACACCTGCAAATTGATAAGAGCAGGAAAACCCTTCCTATCAAACGATAGCTGTATCACACTCGCGAGAGCGCTCGTGTTATCAAAGCTGGACTACTGCAACACGCTCTATATAGGGGTTAATAGGGAAATCATAAAAATAATTCAAATTCTGCAGAACAACGCGCTCAGAGCAGCACTGAGTATCCCTAGGAGAGCCCACATCACCAAACTCAGACGAGCTAATAACTGGCTCTCTACTCAGGAGAAAATCCAACTAAAAGTCGCCTCTTTGGTCCACAAATGCCTTAACAACGCCGCACCGCAGTACCTTTCTGCGAGATTCACAAGATTAAAGCCAATAAGACTCACCAGATCCGCTAATTCCAACAATTTAATTATACCTAGAGTTAAATTGACTAAAGTCGGCGGCTGCAGCTTTCAGGTGAAAGCAGCTCAACCCTGGAACTCCCTACCGTCCGCCCTGAAGACTGACCAACCCTACCCCACTTTCCGACACAACCTCATAACATGGATGAAAAATGCAGACTCTCAATAGATCACTCCCCGCCTAGACTCTCTCTACCCCTAGGAGTATAAATGCCTACAAATGCCTTCATTTTCACCTGTTGTATATTGCATATTGTATATTCCTGTATATTCTTGCTGTATATTATTCCTGTATATTTTTGCTGTATATTACTACTTTATTTGTACATTGCTGCTCCATTCTTGCCTTGTGATCTTGTAACTTAGTTTTAAGTTGTCTTATAAAAATGCGCCCGGTTACCCCTGGGTCTGGTGCGCAATATAAGTAATAAAAACAAACAAACAAACGATCAAGACTTGACTCACCGAAATGCACACACGGTGCCCCATAAAGTAATATATGAAAGTCTTTCTAACGGTCAGAAAGTGAACAGGCTCTGCAATCGTATGGACAGTCAATAGTAACTAGTCCAAGATCTTGTACTGAGAGATTTCGTTCTAATTAGTTGGAACACAAGGGGGTTTTAACATCTGCTAAATAACAATAGCTCCTTATGTAGGTTTAATTTGATACTGTTACAAGAGAAGTGGTTGACATCTGTGCCTATCTGGGATAATCAGGACGTTCTTTGATTCCTGCCGAAAAAAGCCTTCAAGGAAGACCAACTGCTGGCCTTTTAATAGCCATTCAAGCAAGCGCAGACACTAGCGTTACCCACTGGGCCTATCCTAACTCATATATTCAAATGGTTTGTTTACAATTGTGTGTAACAACGTATGCTATTGTAAACGTATGCTGGAACCCGGCGGGGATAACGGACGAATGCTTCTTGAATGATCTAGGCGAAGTGTTAAATTTTAATCTTATTGGATGCCTCAGTATCAAAATTTCTGATTGCATGTGACCTGAACCTTGATTGTATGAATGTTAGACCAAGAAATAACAAAAGCAGGACAATGAAGTGTAACCAATTTGTGAAACATCATAATTTGCTTCGATTAAACAGAGCTTTTAAGTCTGATATTCCCCCCCCTGTTCGACATGGCGGAGAGATGCCTCCTCGTCTACTATTGATTACATGTATACCAACGCTGACTTTTTTTTGTTGTGATTTCACTGATTTTTAAATTGTTGAAACAGCTAGTGATCACAAACAACTAACAGCCAAATGGCAGTTCCAAAGTGTTCTTTCCCCGGAAAGGGATAATCACTTTCAAGGCCATCTTATTCTAAATAACGCTGGTAGCAGACTATGATGGTCGGAAAAGGCTCTGGGTAACTTTTACTCATGTTTGAATCATGAAGCATTAAGAGTCTGTATAATGTTTTTTACTCAGACATGATACACGCCTCCCAAACAAAATTGAACCTTACTTCAACAAAACAGGGTGATAGAACATCAAAAATGCATATGTATGATCATGAATTAAAATTACGAAAAAGCTTGTATAGATCACAGAAACGTGAAGCAATAAATCAACCAATTAATATCAGGTACAGAGCCCTAACAAAAATTAGAACCAGATACAAGAACTGGCTGAAGTTTAGGCGCGCCAAGCTGTTTCATATAGATGGTCAGATATTAGTAAACGCTGTTCAAAATAAGAACGTAGCAAAAATTTGGACCTTACTAAATCAAGCCAGTGTGGGTCCTGAAGTGTCTACACAAGCCAATGAAGTATCAGAATCCTCTTGGATTGAACAATTTACAAATCTTTATAAAGTCCCTGACGGGGAGAAAAAACTAGAATCCATAAAAACTTCCACTCAGTTTCTTTTAAATATTGATTTGGATGACATCAGACTATTTATTAAAAAAGCAAGTCAGTCAAGAGCATGCGGTCCTGATGGGTTGTCCAACAAAATGTTAAAAGAATATCCAGAAATTTGGGCTCCATTTCTGTTTGATATATTCTCCATCATCAATAAGACTCAAATACTACCACCAACTTGGAAACTTTCCATTATAGTCCCCATTTATAAAAAGGGGGACATGAAAGAGCCCTCTAGTTATAGACCCATTGCGTTATTAGACGCGCCGGGGAAAATATTTTCACGTTTCATCCTGAGAGAGTTGAATAATTGGTCTGCTCAAGCACACTACAATGATCACTTTCAGTCAGGCTTTGTTTCCGGTTTGGGTACCATTCCAAACATCATAACTCTGAACACGCTTCTATCAGACTACGCCGCTCAGAGGCAGGCACTATATCTGGCTTTCGTCGACTTCAGGGTGGCGTTCGGCTCTATTGATCGGAGTCTTCTGTAAAACAAATTGGTAAAATATAATTCTCCAGCATGGGGTCTGGCATGGATTCACATGCTCATGAATATTCCCCGTCGTCAGGCCGGGAATCCTCCGTATAGAAAAGAAATCGGTATCAGTTTCGTTTCTGATCTGTCTTTCTTAGTAGTAACCAATCACTGGTCTCTGGGTCATACTGCCCCCAGCCAATGACTTCCCTCTCCCTAAGCCCCGCCTCTGGCAGCCATCCTCAGATTCTTACCGCACGTTCAAGTGTTGGGAGTCCTCGTGCTGTAGCTCACGAGCTTTTGCTGCGTTTTCGCGCTTTTTCAGGAGTTTTCTCATTTTTCGGTTAAATAGTCTCAAGCTCCACCGTTTCTACATCCGATCAACGGGGGATCCGTTTCGGAGTTTTCTACGCCCCTCAAGGGTGAAGTTTTCGTCGAGTTACGCTTTTGGAGGATTCCAGAAGTTCCGAGGCCTACCCCGGACATGGCCCAGGAGAAAGGAAGCTTGACGCCCGGGAAGCTGTTCAGGACCTGCCCTGGATGCCAGCTTCAGAATGTTTTCAAGGAGGACGAGCATTCGTTATGCCTCTACTGTCTCCATGAGGACAAGATGCACGCGGAGAAGGACTGTGCGTTTTGTGGGAACATGTCAGAGGGGACCATGAAGGATCGCCACCTCCGTCTCGCCAACTGGCTGGAAGGGAAGAGCCCGTCAGGCGAGAAGAAGAAAAGAAGTCTGAGCGGTCTTCTAAGTCCTGTGAGGGCGCCCCGGCGACGGGGGCCCAACAAAAGGCTAAGCACCGCGGGCACCGGGAGCGCCGAACGGTCGGGCTCCTTGGCTGCCAGGCAGGGCACATCCTCCCCGGCGCCATCAACCACGAGCCAACTCTCTGGCTCGGGTAAGAGGAAGTCCGAGAACCCGGCGAAGCTTCTGGATAGGCCCCGGTCGATCTCGAAGATTACGGCAGAGGGGGAGCGAGGCTCGGACCCTCCCCCCAAAGTGAAGGCCCCAGGCGTCCAGAAGGTGACGATGGCCTTAATTCACCTTGCTAAGACCTCGATTGAGGATGTCGCTGCGGCCCTGGTACAGCCTGTGGAGGCTACACCAGTGGAGGCGCCCTCAGGACCCAGAGTCTCCCTGCCACCGCGGAGGGAGTAGTCTTTCAGGCCCATTGAGAAGACCCCCACGAAGTCCTCGTTGGAAAAGGTGGGGCAGGGGCTGGTGGCCATCGTGGATACGGACACGACCTCTGAAGAAGAGCTCATCGAAGTCGTGGAAGAGGCCCAGCCCATCGGGAGGGATCCTGACGAGGTTGACGACGAGAGCGACGGTGTCGCCGACAAAGCTCCTCGAGCCCTCGTGCCCGTCGTTTCCGGCGCCGCAGGACACTTCGGCCATTTTGTCTTCAGTCCCTATGCTCGGAGATAAGGACAAGGTTGCCCCTTCCCCCGACGGAGGTACCTGAGCCAGACCCGACGGGGGAACCGGAGCCAGGACCTTCGGAAAGTCCACCGCATAAGAGGACGACGCATCCTACGCCACCTCTCCCACCTCTGCGGCCTGCTCTGCCTTCCCTCCGGTCTACTACCCACGGGGATGATACAGGCACAGACACGGCTACGACAGGTACAGATGACGACGTCCCCGCCTGACGAGATTGGATCCTTTCATGCCATGATTTCCAGGGCATCCGAGCTTTTCCAGCTTTGCCCAGAAGAGAAGAAGAAAGAAGGGTTCCTTTACCAACGGCGCGAGGCTAAAAGGAAGACGGTCCTCGCCGTACCGCTTCTTGATGACATCTGGGATGAGGGGCGCGCCCTCCTCAAGAACCCTGCCACGGCGCCGGCAAAGAGGGACCCGTACGAGAAGTAGAACCGGGTCCACAACGCTGCCCCCTTGTGCCTTCGGGAACAACCTACACCGGATTCGGTCGTCTCGGCGGCGGCAAACAAGAATGCTGGGGCGGCATCGGCCTATAAATCAACTTCCCCGCCGGACCACGAGGGCAGGAAGTTGGACACGATGGGACGACGGATCATCTCATCCGCAGCGACGACTATCAAGGCGGCCAACGCCCTGGTTATCGTAGCCCGCTACGACAGGGAGTTGTGTTTCAAAATTGCCCCTCTGTTAGACTTCCTTCCAGACGCCAAAAGGGCTGAGGCCCTTGAAATCCTACAGGAGGGTGAGATTGCTTCGGACCACGCCATCACGGTGGCAACGGACATCGCCGACACCGGTGTCCGTCAGTTGGTGTGAGAAGGGGCCCGGAGTGGAGGGGGTGCCGGGAGGGGTAGCGGGACTCCGCGGGATCGCGGCAGAAGCAGCCACTCTGGGAAACCACGGCAGCCTTTAAAGGAGGCGGGACATGGCAATACCAGCCAATGAGAAGTCTGATTGACAGGGAAGCTTTCCATTGGGGGGGAAGCAAGTCACTCACATCCTATAAAAGCCCGGGAACTAATCCAGCGTTTGTTGTTGATTTTCCTAGTCATACGAAGAGGACGAGGAGAGAAGGAACAACTGGTGGGCCTATCCGGACAACAAGGAGACTTAGGAGGGCTTAATCCTATACCTGGAAGACTGCCTAAGAGTGGAGTAACTCTCAAGGAGTTCATGGACTATATTTTCATTAGTTTAAAATCACATGAATAAAAGTATAATTTCAGCAACCCAACCCTGGTCCGGGTCTTGATTTCTACATTGGCGACGAAGGTGGGATCAGCGACAACGCGATGGGTAACCTAATTAAAACCCTGACGGATGGCCAACAGCAGCTGCAGCAATTAATACAGCTACAAACACAACAGGCAGAGGCTGATCGCCAGGCGTTCCAGCAAGCCATCCAGTTACAGGGCGCCCTACAGACCACGGCCCAGGACAAACAGCATGAGAACATTATCAGGCTCACAGATGCAGTAACCAGCACGAGGAACCAACCCATGGTACCGTCCACCCTGCTCCAGAAATATAAGGAGGGAGAGGATCCAGCCTTTTTCTTCACAAGTTTTGAGAGGATTGCAAGAAATGCGCAATGGCCGCCTGAACGCTGGGGACAGTATGTGGCTCCCTTGTTATCTGGGGTAATGCAGGGTGCATATCAGGCTGAGAACCCCAATGGTATCACTCCATATGGGGAAATTAAAGCAGCTGTACTGGACCGTCTAGGCCTGGATGAGGAGGCCTATCGCCTTCAGCTAAGGGACACCAAGTTGAAAAACGGGGAGAGTCCCAGGCAGTTATATTACCGCATTAAAGACCTGACGGAGAAGTGGATGCAATCCCCTACCCCAGCCAACCAACCCCTCCTAGATAAAATAATCCTGGAACAGTTCGTAGAAGCCTTGCCAAGCCCAATGCAAAGATGGGTTAGGCAACACCACAGGCCTACATTGGCGGAAGCTGTGGACATTGCATCGGCTTATCAAAAGGCCGGGTACAGTCGCTTCCCCTCAACAAGTATACCAGGAAGGATGACGTCGCCGAACTTTGAACATCAGATACAAAAAGGCCCAAAAGTGGCACATACCAGATGGAGGCAACCGGAGGAGGTCTTCAGGAAACTAGAAGAAAGGAAGACTGGATATGAGGAGAGACAGCCACCCATAATCCCGGGAGTTCGACAACCCCAGTGCTTTGAGTGTGGTGAATGGGGTCACATTGCCCGGTTTTGCCCCAGAAGGAAGACCACAGAACCTATGGAAATCGGCTACATGAAGCCACACCCGGAAGTACGTAACCCTGGTCCATACATCGTGGATATAAGAGTGGATGGACGACCGACCCGGGCGCTGCTGGATAGCGGAAGTCGACAAACAGCCATATCTCCCACCGTGAGTAATAACCCTAATTTACCTAACCTTTCTGTACCGATAAAGTGTATACATGGGGACATTAAAACATACCCGATGAGAGAGGCACAGATAGAGGTAAACCATGAAACCACCCAATTAAAGGCTGCCGTCCTTCCTACTCTACCCACCCCAGTGGTCCTGGGAACTGACCTACCCCACTTTAGTAAAGCACTGGATGAAGAAAGAGCAAAGAGCAACAGAACCTCGAACATAGGTGACTCTAGAAACCCCCCCGGACATAAAAGACGGAACAGGCTAGAGTGGTGCCAAGCCAGTTACATGACCCGACCCATTAACTGGAAACCCGAGGATCATGAGGACTCCCTGAGGGGGGAAACCCTAACTGATCCCACCCTTCGGGTAGCCCGTGAGAGAGCGGCCAATGAGAATGATCCAGACGTAACAAAAGGACCTGGCTTCCTGTTCCGTCATGGACTATTGTACAGAAAATATAAGGCGGACGATGGGACTGTAAAGGAACAATTGATATTACCAAAACCCCATAGAATGGTCATAATGCAACTGGCACACAACCACCCCTGCGGCGGACATATGGCCTCCCTGAAAACGCAGCAGAACATACTGAGACGGTTCTACTGGCCAGGCATATACGGTGAAGTATCCCAGTTCTGTAAGGCGTGTCCCACTTGCCAGCTAACAAGTGGCGTCTTACCAGCAAAAGCCCCTTTGCAGAAAATGCCCCTCATTAACGTTCCTTTCCAGCGGATAGGCATGGACATCGTTGGCCCTATAGAACCCGCATCCCGTGGATACAAGTATCTACTAGTCATCGTTGACTATGCTACGCGGTATCCAGAGGCTTTTCCCTTGAAGGGAACATCAGCCCGACAACTATGCGACCAGCTCATTCCCTTCTTCGCAAGAGTAGGCTTACCCTCGGAAGTTATCACAGACCAAGGGACCAATTTTATGACCACCTTACTTCGGCAGGTATGCGAAAGACTGCAGATACATCAGTTACGCACCTCGGTATACCATCCCCAGACCGATGGCCTTGTCGAAAGGTATAACAAAACGATCAAGAAAATGATACGGAGAGTGACCGGGTCCGATGGGAAGAACTGGGACCGTATATTACCCTTGGTCTTGATGGTATTACGCGACACCCCACAGTCGTCTACCGGTTTTTCTCCATTCGAGCTCCTTTTCGGAAGACAACCCCGAACCATCTTGGACCTTGTAAAAGAAGAATGGGAGACTTCGGATGAGATTTCTTTAACAGAGTACACCGAAGAGTTGAAGGAACATTTGACAGCACTCCGCTCGATGGCCGAGACGAATCTGGGACACGCACAGAGAAACCAGGAGAAAAACTATAACAAAGGAAGTCGGATGAGAACTTTCCGAATAGGAGACCAAGTACTAATCCTACTACCCACCAGTACTAACAAGCTATTGGCCAGATGGAGAGGTCCTTATGAGGTTAAGGAGGTACTTAGCCCTGTGACGTATCGGATCCACCAACCCGATCGTGCCACACCAGACAAGGTATACCATGTGAACCTGCTAAAAGCATGGAACGCGCCTGTATTGGTAGCCACAATGGATGCTGGTGAGGATACCTCAGAACAAAACGTGAATCATGAACAGGGCAAGCTAGAAGACGTGCAATGGGGAACCATCTTGACTCCTTCCATGAGGTCAGAACTTTTGACCAGGCTGTCTCCCTTTGGAGAAGCGTTCTCGGCCTTACCAGGGAGGACCTATTTAATCGAACACGAGATCAAAACCGATCCCGGACAGATTGTTAGACTAAGACCCTATCGTATTCCAGAAGCACGAAGGATGGTTATCCGAAACGAAGTAGAAGAGATGCTCCGTATGGACATAATTGAACCCTCAACCAGCCCGTGGTCATCCCCGATAGTGTTGGTACCAAAGCCCGATGGTAGTGTTAGATTTTGTATGGACTACCGACAATTAAATACGATCTCCAATTATGAAGCCTATCCTATGCCACGAATGGACGAGCTGTTGGAAAGGCTAGGATCCGCCAACTTCCTAAGCACGCTTGACCTAACTAAGGGTTATTGGCAGATTCCCTTGAAATCCACGGACCGGGAAAAGACTGCCTTTACCACTCCCCAAGGTCTATACCAATTCAAGGTTTTGCCATTCGGGCTACACGGTGCACCAGCCACATTCCAGAGACTGATGGATGTCATACTACGTCCCCATGAGAGTTATGCTGCGGCTTACTTAGACGACATTGTCGTGTATAGCACGACCTGGACAGAACATGTACGCCACTTGGAACAGGTGGTGTCTGAGTTGTTTAAGGCAGGCCTACACATTAATCCGAAGAAAACAGTGATAGGGGCACACGAGACGAAATATCTGGGACACTTGGTAGGCGGAGGCACGATACGACCGCAATTCTCGAAAATCCAGGCCATCCACGAGATACCTACTCCATCCACGAAGAAACAGATCTGTGCCTTTTTGGGTTTCATAGGCTACTACCGTAGATTTATCCCAGATTTCTCCTCGGTGGCAGCTCCACTAACTGACGCTTTAAGGAACAAAGGGTCTCCCGATTTGACCAAAAACACCGCTGCTTTGGAAGCCATCGATGTCCTGAAGCAGAGGATCACCTCAAATCCAATACTCCGGTGCCCCGACTTCCATAGACAATTTTTCCTTCAGACGGACGCGTCAAATCAGGGTCTGGGAGCAGTTCTTTCACAGGAACAAGGGGGCGAACTTCAGCCCATCTGTTTCGTGAGCAGGAAGCTCGTACCTCACGAGGAGGCCTATTCCACTATTGAGAAGGAGTGTTTGGCCATCAAATGGGCGGTAGAGACCCTCAGGTATTATCTCTTGGGTCGCTGCTTTACGTTGTATACTGACCATGCCCCCTTACAGTGGCTCACAAGGCATAAAGATACCAACCAGCGGGTACTCAGATGGTTCCTGTCTCTTCAACCGTTCGATTTCATTACCTTACACAGACCTGCGGGTTTCCAGCTGGTGGCCGACTATCTGTCCCGGAATCCTCCCTTGCCCGATCGGCCAGGGTTTGTGATGGGGAGATGTGAGAAGGGGCCCGGAGTGGAGGGGGTGCCGGGAGGGGTAGCGGGACTCCGTGGGATCGCGGCATGGGGCCGCGATCCAGAGAACGCAGCCCCGTCCCGCCCGCTATCCCCGGGACTCTACGGGATCGCGGCAACGAGCCGCGACATGAAAGGAGCGGCCCCCTCCCGTCCAGCCTTACCTGAACCCGCCAAGGGTAACGCCGCCGCGGCCTGCAGCCCGGGAGACGGGTTGGCGACGGCGAACCCGCGGGAGGTACAGGCGGTCGCGGGGAGCCGGCCCACACGGCCCGCCGAGCGTCTCTCCCCACCAGGAAGGGAGAGAAGGGAGAGACGGCTTGCTCGGCGGGGCAGGCCGCTCTGGGGCGGCCACGGAGACAGACACACATGGCGAGAGGGAGAGACTTCAAAGGGGGGGAGGGACTTGCAGGATGGAATGGCCTGGGAGCGGGACTCTTCGGGCAGGCAGCAGAAGCAGCCACTCTGGGAAACCACGGCAGCCTTTAAAGGAGGCGGGACATGGCAATACCAGCCAATGAGAAGTCTGATTGACAGGGAAGCTTTCCATTGGGGGGGAAGCAAGTCACTCACATCCTATAAAAGCCCGGGAACTAATCCAGCGTTTGTTGTTGATTTTCCTAGTCATACGAAGAGGACGAGGAGAGAAGGAACAACTGGTGGGCCTATCCGGACAACAAGGAGACTTAGGAGGGCTTAATCCTATACCTGGAAGACTGCCTAAGAGTGGAGTAACTCTCAAGGAGTTCATGGACTATATTTTCATTAGTTTAAAATCACATGAATAAAAGTATAATTTCAGCAACCCAACCCTGGTCCGGGTCTTGATTTCTACAGTTGGGCAACAGCGTTTGCTTGAGACGACGAGGATGGCTCAAGGCCACGGATTTCCACCAGGACATACAAGCCAAGGTTTTGGACATGCCCTTCGGCGGGAACAACCTTTTTGGGAAGGCGGTTGATGAGTCCCTTCAGGCCATCAAGACAGACACAGACTGCCCGGGCACTGGGAGTGCTCCAACAACGACGGCCGTCCTTTCGGAGCTCCGGAGGCAGACAAGGTGCCTCCAAGAGATCCGGCAGTGTCTCCTCCACGTACCGCCAAGCGGCAAGATCTTCGTCCCAGGAAGCCTACAGGGGACGCGGCAAGCCAGGTGATGCCCGTCGTCGTCGACAGGGAGGTCAAGGAGGCAAGGCGGCCTCCAAACAAGATTGAACCGACCGTGGGGTCGGGCCCCCGCTGAAGCACCCCGGTGGGAGGCCGGCTGGCGAGGTTCGTCAGCGTGTGGGAGTCCATCTCCACCGACTGTTGGGTGCTGGACGCCCTGGCCCAAGGGCACGCCCTCGAGTTTCAGAAGAAGTGCCCTCGCGTTCCACCCGTGGCCAGGAAGGAAAATCACGTCCCTCAACTACTGTTGGAAGTAAGGGCGATGTTCAAGAAGGGTGCCATCAAGCTCGTCCCAAAGAGGCTTCGGGGCTCCGGAGTTTACTCAAGGTACTTCCTAGTAAAAAAGAAGACAGGAGGATGGCGCCCCATCCTGGAACTACGACAACTGAAAAAGTACATCAAGGCGCAGAAGTTCCGTATGGTCACCCTCCAGCACGTGCTGGGACAGCTGGAGGAGGGTGATTTCCTGTCGTCGTTGGACTTGGAGGATGCGTACTTCCACATCCCCATTCTAAAGACACCGAAAGTTCCTCAGGTTCGTGGTCCAAGGGCAGCACTACCAGTTCAAGGCCCTCCCGTTCGGATTGAAGTCGGCACCCAGGGTGTTCACCAAGTGCCTTGCACCGGTGGCAGCGCGGCTGCGCCTACAGGGGATCCATGTCTACCCCTACCTGGACGACTGGCTCATCCGGGCAAGGACGAAGGAGCTCGCCGTGGAGCACACTGCGAAGACCGTCCAGCTGCTCACGGACCTGGGATTCTCCATCAACTTTCCAAAATCCCACCTGGTTCCGTCGCAAGTCGCCCTGTTTCTGGGAGCCAAGCTCGACACAGTGGCGCGGCTGGCCTCGCCGTCGGAGGAAAGGACCAGGACCATTCTGGGCAAGGTGCAGCGTCTGCTGGCCACGGACATGGCCAGAGTAAGATCTATCAAGTCCCTCCTCGCGATGATGTCCTCCTGCATTTATCTGGTGCGCCTTTGCAGGCTTCGGATGCGCCCCTTACAAGAGTTCCTCGACGCCCGCTGGGACCAGTCGACCGGCAGCTTCGAGGACAGGGTCCCTTTCAACGAGACGTTCCGTCGGGCGATCCGGTGGTGGGGTACCCGCTCCCATCTGTCGGCGGGCACAGACTTTCAGATCCCAGCTCACCAGATGACTGTGACGACGGACGCCTCCCTGGAAGGTTGGGGAGCGTACTCCGGAGATCTTCACGCGAGAGGCCTTTGGCTCCCGGAGGAGAAGTCACTCCACATGAACATTTTGGAGCTCCGCGAAGTGTTCTGGGCCCTCGGATCCTTTCTCCCGTCCCTCAAGGGCAAGGTGGTGAGGATCTTCACCGACAACACCACCACGATGTTCTACATCCGGAAGCAGGGCGGAACCAGGTCCCCGGCCCTATCCAAGGAAGCCCAGGATCTGTGGCATTGGGCCGTCGCCCAACGGATGTTTCTGGTGCCTCTTCATCTGGCAGGAATAAAAAACACGATCGCCGACTCACTCAGCAGGGAGCTGCGCTCGTGCCAAGAGTGGGAACTACGCCAGGATCAAGTGGATCGACTCTTCCAACGATAGGGCGAACCCCAAATCGATCTCTTCACGACGGCGACAAATTCCAAGTGCTGGAGGTTCGCCAGCAGGTTCCCCCAGGCGAGGAGCATGGGCGATGCTTTCTCGTTGCCCTGGGACGGCCTATTTTCTTTATGCATTCCCTCCGCTGCCGTTGCTGCTCCGGCTCATCAACCAGCTCAAGAGGTCCCGGTGCAGGATGATCCTTGTCGCACCGGCGTGGCCGAGACAGATCTGGTTCCCGGACCTTCTGGACTTGTCAGCGTCCACACCATTCAAGCTGCCGACGGACGCAGACCTTCTCTCCAGAGAAGGAGGCGCCATTCTTCACCACAACCCGGAGTTGCTGAACTTGCAGGCCTGGCTCCTGCAGCACTAGAGTTTGGAGGGTACGACATCCTGGCCGACTGCAGAGAGGTTCTTGCAAAGGCCAGGGCGTCCTCAACTCTCAAGTGCTACGGACATAAATGGAAGAGGTTCTCTGTCTGGTGCCGTGCACAGAAGATTAACCCTCTGCGGATTACAGCCCCTCAAGTACTGCCGTATCTACTGTCGCTGGCCAAAGCTGGACTGGCTCACGCCTCCATCAAAATACATCTGGCTGCAATCTCCCGATATACCAGGACTGCAGGACGGGCGTCCTTGTGGTCTCATCGCCTGGTGAAAGAATTCATGAAGGGACTATGCCGATCATTTCCGCCGGTGAAGGCTCCTGCCCCGGCGTGGGAGCTTAATGTGGTGCTGACCAGGCTCATGGGGGCCCCATTCGAGCATATGCATTTGGCGCCTCTAAAGTTCCTATCATGGAAGACAGCTTTCCTCGTGGCCATCACCTCCGCACGACGAGTGGGAGAGATCCAGGCCCTATCTTGCAAGCCTCCATACTTGACTTTTCATGACACGAGGGTGGTGCTGAGGACGCACCCCTCCTTTATGCCCAAGGTGCCGTCGGACTTCCACCTCAACGAGCCCTTGGTGTTGCCAGTTTTCTTCCCGTCGCCTTCGTCGCCGGCCGAGAGGACTTTGCACTCGCTGGATGTAGCTAGAGCGCTGAAGTTCTACGTGGACCGCACGAAGAGTTTTCGGAAGACGTCACAGCTGTTTGTGAACTTTGGGACTGTGAATCAAGGGAAGGCTCTCTCGAAGACTTCCATTTCCAGATGGCTCTCCGGCTGCATCATGCACTGTCACCAGTTGGCGAACCGACCGCTGCCAGGCCGTCCGAGAGCCCATTCGACCAGAGCGATCGCTGCTACCACGGCGTTCCTGTCTGGTGTGCCCCTGCTAGACATCTGCAGGGCTACGACGTGGAGGTCGACGCACACCTTCACAAGATTCTACTGCATCGATCGGGACTCCAGGGAGGAGTCCAGGGTCGGCCAAGCAGTGCTGCGCAACCTGTTCACCTAAGGTGAGCCTGGTGAGGAGGTAAGAGATGCTTAATGTTGAGTTGTTGTATTGCTTAATGTTGAGCCTGTTGCCACCTCCCTTGGTTGTGCATGTGTGTACTGCTATGTATTCTCTTATTCATGAGCATGTGAATCCTCCTGCCTACCCCTCTGCGGCTCTTCACTTGGTCATACTGCCACTTTACATGCTGCCAAATCTGAGGATGGCTGCCAGAGGCGGTGCTTAGGGAGAGGGCAGTCATTGGCTGGGGGCAGTATGACCCAGAGACCAGTGATTGGTTACTACTAAGAAAGACAGATCAGAAACGAAACTGATACTGATTTTTTTCTATACCGAGGATTCCCGGCCTGACGGGGAATATTCATGAGCATGTGAATCCATGCCAGACCCATGCTGGAGAACGACAGTTACAGGTAAGTAACTTGTTCCTTGCCCTCGATCCCTTGTGTCTCTAATTGTACTTTTACACACAAATACAACTTTGCAGGTTAGATTATCACTGGAGGGACAAATGTCATCGAAATTCCCCATTTATAGAGGTTTAAAACAAGGGTGTAGACTTGCCTCTACAATATTTAACCTGTTCATATATGACTTGGGAGTGGCTCTTAGTCAGATTACAAGCGACTCACCACGCTTGGGTCATCATAAAATCGCTTATTTGTTTCATGCAGATTATCTAGTGCTCGTGTCTAAAACCCATATAGAACTGCAGAATTTATTAAATGGTTTGGAAACCTATGTAAATGAGAATCATTTAATAATGAACACAGCTAAAACTCACTCACTCAAACGATGGTATGCAAATGGAATTCATGCACAAAGGTAAAATCGTATAAATGGAAGTTAAAGAATGTTATTCTGGAAAAAGTATCCCAATACAGGTATTTGGGCATAACGATTTCTGACACCTTGACAAATCCATATTATGAGCCAGAATTAAGAGGCAAATTACGCTCTTTGGTCTCTCAAGCGAAAATCCTTATGGGAAAGTTTGGCAAATTTTCAGTAAAGCATGTGTTGACCTTTTACCAGTAAAAAGTAATCCCGATTTTGATTTATGGAACGGAAGCCACAAAGCCAAAAGATTCCTTGCGGTGGGAAAAACTGGAATCGTTCTTTTGGAAGCAAGTTTTATATCTCCCTATTTGCACTCCATTACCATTAATTCGCTTTGAATTGGGTTTTTTATCCATGCATTCTTATGTCACCTGGAAATACTGTGCTCTGCTGCGAAAATGCCTATTGTCTTTAAACCATCCAAATATATTAGGAATAATTGTTAACCATTTGTTGACTCGGAATCCGTTGTTCTCACAAACTTGATGCAAATTCACCTTGAATGCACTCGCAGACACCTCAATTGACTTAGAAACTGCTTCTAGCCAATCAAGGTCGTACAAAAAAAGATCCATCAACATGTTTGGTGTCAATGAAACCAAATGTTTGTTGTACAAAGATTTCGACCGTAAATTATTTGGGCATAAACCAAATAGAGCAACTGCCGACTATTTAGTTAAATTCCCATCAGCAAAGATGCGATACAAGTAGCTCCGATTCCGCTTGAATCTATGGCCAACATTAGATGTGTTGGCCAGAAGGAAACAAATCTCGAAGGATCAAAATCTGTGTCGATTTTGCAAAAATGCAAACCAAAAAGAGACATTGGAACACTGTATAGTTAACTGTCCCCAATTGAAGTCACTTCGAAAGTTCTACTTTAAAAAAATTACTTGAAGAACAAAACTTGTGTCTGCCCCCTTGTGACTGTCTTTTTTTAATATAATGGTTTTGTAGCTTGGCAGCATATTTTTTCATGTTCCAAATTGGCCACGAAAGTAGCAATAGTACCGTTTTTGGACGCTGTATTTCCAGAAATACGACATTACAATTGAATTGATGTATGTAAATATACAGAGAAAATTTTGGCGGTATGCATTAGTTTGTTTATAGTCAAGGAAATCATGTTTTACTTTATCTTGTATTTATTTGGAGTATAGTATATTAGTGTTTGTTTTTACCTTATTCCTTCATTTTGACTTGTGTTGTCTGAATTTGTGACTTTTTATAATGAAATATAAGTGGATACAGATAATTGTTTTGTAATTTGAAAGGTTGATTTTATGAACTAAACAAATAAAAAAAATAAAAAACATAGAGGTGCATGCATGGAAGAGGCTCTAGAAGAAACGTGTTAGTTGAGCAGTTCTGTTACTGGGGCATAATGTTGATGTAGAAGGCAGTGGTTTACATTTGGACACCAATGCATGAACAGTCTTTTTTTATAAGCACTGAAATGGATGCTCTGCCACCTCCACTAACTGTCCGTCTTCTTGCAGGCGTTGCATCAACTGTACTATGACCCGAACATCGAGAACAAGAATATGGCGCAAAAGTGGCTAATGCAGGCGCAGGTTTCTCCGCAGGCATGGCAGTTCAGCTGGTTGCTGCTCAGCTCGGATCGAGTCCCGGAGATCCAGTACTTTGGGGCCAGCGCACTCCACATCAAGATCTCCCGCTACTGGAATGATATCCCTGCTGACCAGTATGAGAGCCTCAAGTCCCAGCTCTTTAGCCAGATCACGCAATTTGCCAGCGGCTCCAAAATCGTGCTCACCCGGCTTTGTGTGGCCCTTGCTTCCCTGGCGCTGAGTATGATGCCCGAGGCCTGGCCCTGCGCTGTTTCGGACATGGTGCGCATGTTCCAGTCTGGGGACTCCAATGTGGATGGCCAGGCACGCTGCTTAGCGCTGCTTGAGTTGCTAACTGTGCTGCCAGAAGAGTTTCAGACCAGCCGCCTGCCACAGTACAGGAAGGGGCAGGTCCGCAGCGCGCTGGCGCAGGAATGCGGTTCAGTCTTTCCTCTGCTTCACCAGCTTCTCCAGCAGCAGGACTCACCTGGGTACATTAAGCAGAAGGTTCTCAAGTGCTTCTCCAGCTGGGTGCAGCTCGAGATCCCGCTCCTAGACTGCGAGAACCTTCTGCAGGTCGCATTTTCCTCCCTGCGGGACCCTGAGCTCTTCGACACCTCAGTGGAGGCCATAGTCAACACCATCTCCCAGCCCGATGCCCAAAGGTAAGTGAAGACCAACCCTTCATTGCACCCAATCCTACACCTTCCTCAATCATTGTGCCACACAGATCTTCAGTTAGCCCCCTTCTGGAAATTGAAGCTCAGTGTATAAAGCTTGACGTCTGGTTGTGGATCCTCTGAAGTGCCTGATGGTAGCTTTCTTTCTTGAACATCAGTCCCTGCCCTCTCGATGGCCAGATTGGGACATTTGCAAATCCAGTTGCTACTTTGTCTTCACTTTTGGTGTCCGACTCGAAAATCAGAACGCAGGAGAATTTTGCCTGTCTTTTTACCTAGCAACCAACTTCTAATTGTTGCTCTGGAAGTCGTGTGGTCCAGACAAAGCATGCACATATTTGGATTTCCAAAACATAGAATGACTTCTAAACATTGAGGTTTAGCCATTTTTGCCTTTCTCTCAAACAGGTCATCTGAAGCTCTGGTGCCAGATGTCACCCGCCCATGTTGCCACTAGTGGATAGCTGTATGCTGTGTAGCTGATTTGGAAACTATCCTACCCTGAGATGGCACCCCAGCAGTCGGAGCATGAGATCTGACCCGCCTGTTGTATGTGCTTTGTCTGTTATAGAGTATTTGAACTATCCTGCATCAGAGCTTTCAGTGTTTCTGCAAGTGTTTTGGGGTCCATTTGCAAGGTGAACGCCATTGTTGCTTGCCAATGTTTCATTTTCAGTTTTTCGATAGTATAATGAGTTGTTAAGCATTTTGTTTCTGCCTTCTTGTATGATGGGATCTACTGGGTTGATCTATTCTTGCCGGTGCATACGTTTGGCCATGTCTGGGTTTAAGAGGGAAGTTGGTACTACTATTCCTAGGCCGCTCTATATTGGACATGGCATTGGCAGTGTGTTCTCTTCATGCTGTGGATGGTGTAGAGAACCTCTCCCCAGTTATTGGAATCAACTGTGAATGGTTCATTGGGAGAATTGGGCGGATCTGGGAGGCGCTGTTACTTGTGCAGTTTACTAGCTGGGTATTTTTAATAGTCGCTAGTTGTTTCTGTCTTCTAGCTCGGATGTGTATTGGTGTCTTTGGTGCACAGTATTTCCTTGTGAAGCTTCATGAGCTGGGCACTTGTAATAGTCGCTCGTTGGATCTGTCTTGCAGCTCAGATGTGTATTGGCGGCTTTAGTGCACAGTATTTCCTTGTGAAGCTTCAGCAGCTGGGCATTTGTAATAGTTGTGAGTTGGTTCTGTCTTGGAGCTCGGATGTGTATTGGTGTCTTTGGTGTACAGTATTTCCTTGTGATGCTTCAGCAGCTGGGCATTTGTAATAGTCGCTCGTTGGATCTGTCTTGTAGCTCAGATGTGTATTGGTGGCTTTAGTGCACATTATTTCCTTGTGAAGCTTCAGGAATTGATTTCCCCTGACACTGGATTCTGATTTTTGCTGTAAATGTTAGTCTCCCAAGTTTGCTTTTTAGGTTTTATAAGTCTACATTGAATCATTTTAGTCAAAATTGTCTACCTTTTCTTTTTTAAGGCTTTATATAATATGTTGGCTATGAAAGTAAGCATGTTGTACCAACGCATTAATTCTTAGAAGTTTTGTGACGTGTGTGTGTCGATGTTCTTGCATTGTGAAGTGAGTGTTTATGGTAGGAAGTAGAACGGTCAAAAGTACCATGTATATTGACGTAGAGGAGAATATATAGACTCTTCATTGATGGCATTAGTGGTAATTGCTTGCGTAGTTAATTGGGAAGATTGCTTGGCATAGTATTTCTTAACGTACGCGTGGATTCATTCTTGCAAGTCCTTTGTTTCATATTGTGCACCTTGGTGCCCGGTCACTATTTGGTTTCTTTTCTCTTGTGGCGTTTTTGTGGTTACTAATTTGCTGTTGTGGGTATTATGACGCTGTAATCCTTACACTCCAGTACGTGAATATTGGTCTAGTTTATATCTTGGTATCATACAGTCTTGAGAAGGGATGTGAATATTGGGAGTTTAGCTCTAAATTCAGTCCTACATGTGTTCATAAGAGGGACTCGGGTTCTGTACCATTTAGCCTATTCTCAGCACTTTGATTTTATCGTTGGGAGTCGTGGGCTGGTCTCTAGAGCAATCCCAGACAGGCGTTCAGCAAAATTTCTGGTTTACTTTTGCAGTGGCAAATATATTGCTTTATTGTTCTCGCAGCACACTTTGAAACAAAGAAAATGGGTATACAGGTTTTTAGGAAAGGTGGTGGATGTCTGTGGATCACAACCATGTTAAGATTATGAATTGGCCAAAGCACAATCTAGGTGAGGAGTAGAGTTGGTTCCAGGTTGGCATACTTAAATTGGGTTGAGCTGGTTGTTGCTTCTTGGAAGATTCACACATCTTGCAAGTGTTTCCTAAAGCTTAGTGGCTCATTTTGCCCTCTAATGAAAGCATAAAGCGTGTCCCTGATTTCTGGACTCTCCCGCAGAGGGACTTGCTAGAGTGCTTGCCCTGCTTGAATGGTTGTCTGTCTTTCGCTAGAGCCCAGGATTCTATTGACGCACTGCCACTTACTGCGAGATGTTCCTCTTTCTCTTTACACCCTGCAGCCTACTAAGTGTTTCTCCATATTTGCTGACTTGGCAAAACTGACGGTGTCTCAGATTAATAGGGAGCCTAATTGAAGTTTGCACCTGCTCTGCATGCACACGATAAGCTTTTATGTAATTATCTGTTGGACATGAGATAATGACACTAGAGGTAGTAGGAAGGCAATTATTGCCAATACAGACTACGAGCAAAATGAATTATTAAAACAACAAAATGATCATGAAATGCATGTAATGAATGTTATTATACTTAAGGTAAAAAACTTACAATTTTCTCATGTAAATTGGGGGGGGCAATTTAAAATAATGTAACTGAACAATAATGTACCTTAAAAAAGAAATGGTTTAAAACTTGATCAGAAGGATTATGACATTTGTTTAGGTTATTTGCCAAAAATGGATATTTAAAGACCATGATTCTGGCTGGTGATAAATCCTTTTTTCTACCTGTCCCACCGGCCGATATTGTTCACATACGGGAGCTGATGGGCGACCATTTTCTTCTCCGTATTGAAAAAATAAAATGCTGCGGGATTGGGCAAAATATTGTTTATCACATTCACTTGCTGATATGATGCCATTAATAACACGTCTATACACAAGTGTTTCTAGGCGCTACAAGAGAAGGGAGGTAAGACGACCATCTTACTCGGCCTTGTGTCATTCCGATCGTGCAAGTGCGACAACGCAAAGTGCAGGAAAGTGGAGAAGGTGGGGGGGGAAGTGCTAGGAAGAGGGAGTGGGAAGTGCAGCCAGGGCATCGCGGCTCTGGGTAAGTTCAAGGAGGCAGGGGGCTGTAGAGGTTAGTCTAGTGCGCGGCCGGCCCGGAGGCAGCGCAAAGGGAGACTGATCATGTATCAGCCTGGCACCCTGTGAGACTGATGTTACCAAGCAACCAGTCGGCTCAGCAGACTGTTAGGTCAGCAAGGGAGAGAGAAAGCAGAGGATAAAAGGAAGGTTTTGAGCTGCTTCAGGAACTTCAGGTGGTTCTGCTCAAGTTTGAGAGGGGCAGGGATGCCATTCCAGATGGAGGCAACTGCAGCGGAGACAGATCTACCGCGCCCCACTCTTTGCCTGGAGAAGCGTCTGACCCTCAGAAAGTTGGAGTTAGATGAGCGAAAGGCTCTAGAAGAAAGGTATTTTGGAAGAGGGAGTTGGCTATAGGGCGGGCCCCGGACCCAGAAAGCCTTGTGGACAAAGCAGGGGTTCTTGAACTTGATGCTTGCAGGCACCAGGAGCCAGTGGAGAGAATTCAGGACTGGAGAGATACGGTCCTTGGGCTCGAGGCCAATGATAAGTCTCCCAGTCCTGTTCTGGATTAGTTACAGAGGGCAGAGAGTAGAGGAAGTCAGGTTAAAAAAGTTGCAGTAGTCCAGCCTAGAGAGAACCACAGCTCTGGAGAAAGTGAACTTCCGGGGAAAAGTGAGAAATGGAAGAATACCTCTGAGGAGGTCCAGATGGAAGTGGGCCTTCTTGGCAAGGTCCATGATCTGAGTGGAGAAGGAGAGAGTGGAGTCAAAGATGACACCAAGGTTTACTTGCCTCGCAGGAAGTTGAAGGAAGAGGACCCAAGGAGGTCAGCCAGAGTGAGAGAAGGAAAGCGGGAGCCGGTGTCCCAATGAGAAGGATCTCTGTCTTATTGGCATTAAGGCAGAGATCGTTGGAGGTGCACCAATCCTGAATTGCGGATACAGTCGGGAATGAGTGAGAGGGGAGCCTGAAAAAGAGCCGAGTCATCCGCATAACACAAACTTAGATGAGAAGGTAGAGATCAGGTGGGCCAAAGGGGCCAAGTAGACCTTGAAGAGCCAGGGTGAAAGGATAAAGCCCAGGGGAACACCACATGGGGCGAGGGAGGTGGTGGAAAGTACTTGGACCTGGTAGGGTCGGTCCTGGGGAAAGGAGGTCAACCACTACAGGGCCTGATATGTGATACCCAGGTTCTCAGAGTTGATTGATCAGGGTGGCGTGATTGACTGTGTCAAAAGCAGAGGAAAGGTCAAGGAGGATGAGGACAGAAGGGAAGGCTGGAGTCAAGATTAGAGAGCAGATCTTCACGGTTGTTCAGGAGAGCAGTTTCCATGCCTCTGGCTTCTCTGAAGCCAGGCTGATGGTCATGGAGACAACCAGTAGATTCAGTGCGGAGAGTAAGCTGGGAGATGGCCAGCTTTTCCAGGAGTTTTCCCAGGAAAGGCTTGATGGAGATTGGGCGATAGTTTGCCCGATATGTAGGATCGGCAGAAGGCATTTTAATGAGGGGGTGCACAAGGGAGTGCTTGAGGGGAGAGGGGAAAGATGCAGTGGCAAAGGAGTGATTAGAGAAATCGGCCAGGGCTGTAGCAAGGGTGTCAATGTGGTTCTTGGTGGCTCTGGAGGAGCAGTGGAGCACCTGTTTGGACAACTCTTTAAATAGATCGGACTTGTCTAGCAACATAGTCAGGTGTTGTACGTGAGAAAGAGGAGAAAGGAGGAGGAGAGGAAGAGGGGTTCAGAGGGGATCCGAGAGCGGAAGAGGAGAGCGAGGACGGATGTCCTGAGTTTTAGTGTTGAACTGAGAAGCCAGAGCTGTACAGAGGGCCTGGGAAGGAACCGAAGTGGAGACTGCAGAAGGATTGGCCAGCTCCTTGCAGATTTTAAAAGTGTTTGCGCGTGTTAGATGCCGCAGAGACGCCGGCTTGGATGGGGACTCTCTTCTTGGACAGGACAGAGTCTGTATTGCCTTTGGAGCAGGCAGCAGGCCAGTTTGTCAGAGTATGTGCCCAAAGCCCTCCACTTCCTCTCAGCCATCCTGCACTTGCGTTTCAGGGCAGCGAGGTCCGAGTCATACCAAGATTTGAACTTGGACGTAGGCTTCAGACGATTCTCATAACAGGGGCAAGGATGTCAAGAGTGTTGGAGATGGAAAGATGCAGGTTAGAGAGGGCTGTGTCAGAGAGCGAGTCAGCCGCAGGAGTCGGAGGAGCAGAGAAAGTAGAGACAAAGGCATCCACTGACACACGCCTCATGGGCCGAATGACCGAGACGGTAGGTGGCAGTTCTGGGGTGGGCTTTGCCTGAGGGACAGAGTTTCAGGTGAGAGGAAAGCAGAAAGTGGTCAGTTCAAGAGAGGAGAGGAGCGGAGAGAGGGGGGAATGTCTGAGTGAGATTGATAGAGAGATTGAGAGAGGGATTGGCAGCATCCAGGTGGATATTGAGGTCAACGACTAAGAAAAGGTGAGAGGTAGAGGCAAGGAGAGAAGAGGGGGGGGTCTGCCTATTCTGAGAGGAAGAGTGTAACTTGTAGATGTTGGCCACAGTCAGGGACCAGGAGAGAGAGAGCCTGCAGAACAGGCATTCAAAGGAGGAGTAGGCCTGCGTAGGAATGCCAGAAGCAGGGACCCAATCTGGAAAGATCAGAGTTTCTCTCCCTCTGGGTCGGTTGGTTCTGGGCTCGGAGAGGATCTTGTAGCCATTAGGGAGGAGAGTGTCAAAACTCGTGATAGAGCTGGCCGTGAACCATGTCTCGGTGAGAACAAGGACATCCGGGTCAAGTTCTTTGGGGAGGTGGCAGATGTCAGAGGAGTACAGCAGAGTGATTGTTTAGAGTAGCAACGTGGAGCAGCTTGCAACATTTGAAAGACTTCTGGGGTGGGTTACAGGCTTGAGGTACACCCAGCAGAGGTGGTAGTCTAGCCTGTGAGTGGGCCCAGGTGGTAGCAGTAGGGGGCCTAGTAGCCAGAGAGGAGGAGAAGGAGGAGGAAGGTGCCAGGGAGGTGGCGGAGGAAGGTGGTGGCAGAGGAGCCAGGGAGGTGCTAGTAGGAGTACTGGGAGAAGGAAGGAAGTTGATAAGACCAGAGAGACGCCTATCAAAAAGGAGATTGGGCTGAGGGCCCTGGACCAAGACGGTGCCATTCAGATAGACATTAATGATGGTATTGGAGTAGTGGAAGGAGGCCAAGAGGACCTCCCACCAAGTGCCACCATTAATGGGCGAGGAAGAGATAGGAGAGAGACCCGAGACCATATAAGGGGTACATAAGTCTGGAGAGGGAACGACAAAGAGGATGTCGGTTAGGGCCTGTCTGGAGGAAGCGCTGATGTGGGTTTCCGCGATGGGGAGGCCCGGGTTGGAAACCAGAATATCGCTTGAACCTTTTCCTACCAGATTTAGTGAGATAGATAGGATAGGAGATAGTCGCAGTTTGAGAAGATTGAAGAGATTTAGAGCACCATAGAGGGTGCGAGGAGGCAAGAAGGGAGCGTGAGGATGCAAAGAAGCACAGCCCAAGCCGAGCACCAGAGGAAGCAGCGGAGGGGAGGGTTCACACAGAAGGAGGCATACAGGGGGCAACAAGCAGGCAACCACAGGGGGACGCAGGAGCAGTGTGGACGGAAGATAGGGGTTGGAGAGGAAACGCACTGTAAAATAGCCAGATTCGACTTTCCTAAAAAGAGGGGAAAAGGCCTAGTTTCAAAACACACAGCAATGTAAAGAAGGAAAAATGAACTTTGCTAGAGAGGTGGCCAGGCAATACACTTCAATATGTTACAATATAAACCATAATTATTAGTAATTAGAGGTTTGGGTCGGATTAGTGGGGTGCAGGGATTGCTGCACCCCCTGACCCACTGCACTTACTTTTATAGCAGTTACAGCACGTTGACTGCTGCAGACTTCTTACTGACACCATCTGGAGCTTCTTGAAGTTGAGCTGTCCTTTGTCTCTGGGCCTTTAGCTGACGGCTGCCCGGGCAGGGGACTGCCGTGGTCGGTGATCTTTGATGGGCTTAGGGCCCAATCAGCGTTCTGGGGAGTGGTAGGGGGCAGTAGGCAGAGGGGAGTGCTGGGACTCGCGGGATGGATGCCGAACCAGCAAAGGGTTTTAAAATTAAATTATGATCCAGCAAGGTCTGGATGGAAGGTAGTTCTCTGGGGGGGTTAGAGGGGTTGCATTTACCGGCCCAGGCGATGGAAAGAGGAAAACACTCGATAATGATTTGTTTATATAATGCTTACACCTAACTGCTGTACATAGAACATATTTACATACATCATCCCAACCCAGGTTTCAATATTCATATACAATTAAGGACTACAGAAAATATGACTAGTTCTATAATAACAAGCTGCTTTTTTGGGTGTTGTAGACTTCTATGATTCTGTTGGGTTTTTTATGTTAATTTCTGCACCACAGTCCTATGTTCATGTACTGGTCAGGCACACACGGGTCTAGTATGTTCATGTCCAATCAGACACACATTTTATTTCCGCTTTTATTGATTCAAGTTGGAGGACGTTGAAAACTTAGAGCAACTTTCTGTTGCTGAATGGCATCAAGACCATTCTAGTCAAATCTGAGTATCATTGAGTAACATCAGCTTAACATGTATGTTGACATAACTATGCACAGGTGGTGTTAGGACTCGTAATTTGTGCGAAACTTGTCTGCTTGAACTGCTGATGATTAATGATAAGTGAAACTGTGTTATGCAAATACATTGGTACTTTGTATTTATTTGGCATAAGCTATATTGGACCTACAAGGGAAACCTTACATATACATTGCCAAGATATTTGTGATGATATATAATGTGGAACAGGGACATTGCAGCTGAATTCTATGTTAAGTGAAGTTTGCATTGTAAAGACTGGAGGAGGGTATCTGTACTCCTGCCCTCTATATTGCAGAGTAGTAGCACAGAGCGCCCCAGCCAAGATTCTCTATATGGTAGATGTGTATGAGCAACCCAGCCTTAAGCACTCGGGTGATGCGGGCTGGTTCTTAAGTACAGTGTAGTCCCCAATCCCGCACAAAGGAATGTCCACACACTGTTATGTGCGCACACAGTTCTATATATAAAACTAAGGTTCAATATATATATATATACATCAATTAATAACACACTTTGTACTCTGGCAGTTCTAATATGGCAAATCTATATAATGCCTATGTAGTACCACACATAGCTATTGACTCCTTTAAAATGCATCAACTACTGACAGTTATCAGGGTATGCAAATCATACAGCGATGTGTCCAGCATAGATCATCGGCAGGAAGACAAGTTAGGTTAAACAATGCAGAATGCTTCTTTAGCTACTAAGGTACAATTCTAAGTGAAGATTCCCCCACATGGGCATCCTGTAATGAGTATTAAGAAGCCCAGTCCATTAATGTTTAAATAGTCTTGTTTTCTGATTCAAATGTTCAACCACCCCAATGTACCTGAGTTAGAAACGTTTCTTCGACGGTTTCTCGATGGATCCCTCGAGAGTGGACTCCCTTTAAAGCAGGAGCCACAGGGCTTCGAGATTCCTCGAAGAAAAGTGAACTGCGGTTTCGAACGTCGCTGTGCTCTTCAACAATCAATCGTGGAAGTCCTTTGAAGATGAGGTGTGCGGTCCACCTCAATGCACAGAGTTCAGTGCCTCAAAGAAGACTCCGTGATGAACGGAAGGCCAGCAGCAGGTGTCTGGATAGATTTGGCGATTCAGACTTTACCACGGGCTGGACTTTGGATCTTTACTCGTCAGTCTTTGTAGGATTCGGGTGGCGGGAAACCCACTGACGGACTTTCCTCGGTCGTCGACGACCTCGACTTTCTCCGGCGTAACAAAGAGGTCGACGGTGATGATCTGGCAGCCCTTCGTTCAAATGTTCTTAGGCAAAGGTGGAGTGTTGCGGCTCTGGTTGTCTAGCAGCACAGCATCAAGCTGTCCCTGCTTCTGGGCAACATGACTAAACTGACTTCCAGTGGTTACGGAAATCCTTCAAACCCTGTTCGAAAGCAATGGACTTAGATGGCCTGGCGCTTTACTTCAAGATTCTCTGTGAACCCCATCTCCGGTAGACAGCCTTTTGGGACTGGCTTCCAGGGTACCTCAATGAAGATCAGCTTCTGCACGATGTTCCCTCGTAGCTTGGGAGGGGGTCTCCTTGCCAGGTCCTCTCTTGGATCAATCCTCGACAGACTCGACATCTTTTACATTTGGTCGAAGGAAAGCAGCAGCAATTCTTCCTCCAGCTGGGCTTCAAGGATAAGCAGCTTCGAGTTTCAACTTCAGCTTCTGAACAAATTGGGAAATGAGGTCCCCAGATATACACATCTGTCCCTCATTCACTCCGCTGAGCCAAGCTCGGTCAGCCAATCAGACCGAAGGGCATTCATGCATACAAGCAGCCAATGAGGCTCACAGGTATGCAGGCTATTCGCTTCCATCCAGAAACCCATACCAAGAAATGTGGATTGGGGCAAGCACCCAGCCCTTCAGCATCGATGTATTTTTCAGGCTGAGCTGTATCATTCATTCTGTCCCCCACACAGAAACCAGCCAGCCATAACATGGAATACCTATTGGTCACACTCTGGCCTGGACTTCCCCACAATACACACAGCCCCTCTCCTAGCATAGGGTCTACTCAGGTACATGTATAATACATTCTGCATCCCAGGTCACACGGCTCCACTCCTAGCATAGGGTCTGCTCAGGTATACGTATAATGCATTCTGCAGCCCAGGTCACACGGCTCCCCTCCCAGCATAGGGTCTGCTCGGGTATATGTATAATACATTCTGCAGCCCAGGTTACACGGCTCCACTCCTAGCATAGGGGCTTGCTCAGGTAAATGGATAATACAATCTGCAGCACAGGTCACGAGGCTCCACTCCTAGCATAGGGGCTTGCTCAGGTATATGTATAATACATTCTGCAGCCCAGGTTACACGGCTCCACTCCTAGCATAGGGGCTTGCTCAGGTAAATGGATAATACAATCTGCAGCACAGGTCACGAGGCTCCACTCCTAGCATAGGGGCTTGCTCGGGTTTTCAGAGTTTCAACATCTGTCGGTGTGTGCACCGATCAGGCTTCCGCTAGTTCCCGATCTGCTTCACCAGAGAGATCGACAGCTGTGGCACCCCCCCCCCCCCCCCCACAATCGTTCAGCTTGGCGGCATGGTGCCCGAGATCAGATCTTTAGAACATCTCAACCTGTCTGCTGAAAACATGCACATAATTCAGGCATCCAGGAAGCCTTCGACGCGGTCGCAATATAAAAGCAAGTGGCTTTTGTTCTGTCACTGGTGCTTTAAACAAAGAATTGGACCCCAGGGTGGCTACGATTGACACAGTGCTGTCCTTCCTCTCTCATCTTGCAGAGTCGGGCGTGCATGTCCTGTCATGCAGGAGTTATCTTTCGGTTGTGGCAACCTACCTATCTACAGGCCAGTGCTCTTTCTCACTGTCAAACCCAGTGATTAAATGGCACTTTGCGGGTCTTATGTGTCTTTTCCCTCCTGTTCACAAACTGCATCTGACATGGGATCTGAATGTGGTTCTTACGGCCTTGTGCCATAAGCCTTTCGAACCAATGGCTAGGGTAGATCTTAAGCACCTTTCGTGGAAGGTGGCTTTCTTGGTCGCCGTTACCTGGGCAAGGCGAGTGAGTGGGCGCCAAGTGCTTTGTCAGTGGAGCATCCCTTCTTAGCCTTCATAAGGATAAGGTTGTCCTTAGGACGAATCCTTCTTTCCTACCAAAGGTGGTTTCCGATTTCCATCTAAATCAGTCAATCTTGCTGCCTGTCTTCTTTCCAAATCCGGCTTCAGAAGCTGAGAGGGTCTTGCATTGCCTGGATGTTAGAAGAGCTCTTAAGTTCTGTCTGGACAGAACTTCTGAACTTAGTTCTTCTCAACTTTTTGTAACCTTTGGTAACCCGCAAGGCAAGCAGGCCTCCAAAGCGACCATCTCCAGATGGATTGCTGCCTGTATTACGGAGTTTTACACTGTTCAGGGTTTACAGCCTCCTAAAGGGATTTGTGCACATCTGGTACGGGGCAAGGCAGGCGCTGTTGCCTTTCAAAAGTATGTCCCCTGGGAGACCATTGCGAAAGCGGCTACTCGGGCCTCCCCATTGGCTTTTTGTAAATATTACTGCTTGGACTTGAGCTCCAGATCTGATGCTCAGTTTGGGCAGGCTGTGCTGAAAAACCTTTTTCAGTAAGGGGGTTTCCATCCACCCGTAGTTCCTGTGAGGAGTGCGTGGGAATCTCCCATAAGTATGGAGGAAAGGGGACGGGACGTAGGAGTATAACCAGGTTACTCACCGCAGTGACCACCTTACTCCTAGTCCATAGTCCCCTTTCCTCCGTACGTCCGCCCACCGTCCCCTCTAATAAGGTTCCTCTATTATTGATTAAAGGTCTCTGACCTGGCGATAGAAAAGGACTGATGGGCGATGCGCGGGACGAAGCTAAGAAGGGCGGGGGTTATGGCTGCGTGCGATACCCCGCGTAAAAAGAGAGGAAAGACCCATTTTTGAAAAATGTGTTGCTTTTTACAAAGTGCTCCAGTCTCGTCCCACAGGATGAGGAATGTACCATAAGTATGGAGGAAAGGGGGGCTATGGACTAAGAGTAAGGTGGTCACTACCTTGAGTAACCTGGTTATGCTCTACTTTCAGATCACGCCCTGATCACACTTCATGACCAACCCACCCACATGTGTGGCAAAACAGTAGAAACGTCAGGCATCCCCACTCTTGTCTTCTTAAAATGCGGCACTCTTCACCCTGGCTACCACTCTTGACAAATGCGTGCATGTGATTTTGTGTTTGCATACGTTGCCTCCTGAGCAGTGCACGGTGGTGGCGGAGTTGTTTTATGACGCCATCGCCTCAGGGTTGCATTAGAAACCATCACTGGAAATCTTTGGGTTTCTTCATTTTGTGCTGTACTCTTAACATCCCTTTTAGAAAACGATGCTTGCTTATTACATGTGTACGGCTCTTTGTAGGGAACTTTAGGCAAAGTGTTTGTGCGAGCTGCAGTAGGATTAAGAGGGAGGCGCGGTGTGAGTAGTGGACTGTGAAAGTTGGACATCGAAGGAGTGTCCGACAGTAGGGAGTGGCAGAGAGTGCTCCTCAAGCATTTACTCTTCCTGCTTCTGTGTTCAGTCCAGTTCTTTATGTGGCTCATGTGCCCTAATGCCATCTGCTCGGGGGCCTGGGCAGGGGGCTGACTATTTTATTTGCTGGTGCTATGCAAAATTATGGCGATTTCCCTTTACAACGCGGGCTCTGCTGTCAAGCATTAGATTTAAAATGCGTTATGCTGAAAAGTATCGCTCACACAGCTTTGCCTGGCTCGGTCTACCGACACAGTAAAAGCAGCATTGTGGTTAAGCAACATGGCAGCCACAGAGTAACATGGGCTTCATCAAACCAGTCTCCTGCTGGATCAAAACTAATTCCAACAGTCGATGGCTGCCTTTTTAAAAGTACTGGCCATCTTCTTCAAAGTACCTTCACCTGCGTGCGCTCGTTTATCTAATTGCTACATCTTTGGTTAACCATATAGCTATGTCTGGTTTGATATAGTGCTAGATGAGGAAGTACCATTACATCTCGTGTCCTTTCTGATTGGGGCGCATAATGCGCCGCCACGCGCAGACTGGCGTCAAGGTGCGAAAAGAAGGTCAGCAGGAAAGCCCTGTCTTGTGGGCTTCCCAGAACTGCAGAAAACCTTCCATGCCGGGAATGGAGGAAGTGGACGCCTTTCGTGGTTGATGTGCGTCCGCAGATCCGCGATCCCTCGTGTGAAACTGACCTTGAGAATGACCTGCACATTTACATTCCATGATCGTCAAGAAGGGGATGGCCTGTAGTGCTGCACCTGGGCCATGCCAAGAACCTTGGCATGATGGGAGACGGCGAAGAGACTGCACACATGTTTGGTAGTCTGTGCGAGAAAGTACACACATCTGGTAAACTCCCAAGACCTGAACTTTCTGTAAACGTAGGCCCGTGTTCTAGGGATTGATGGTGAAACATAAATCCATGGTGAGAAATTCGTTCTCCAAGCTTCCAAAAATATATTTGTAGAAGTTGATTGTGTTGGCTGTTCATGTCCAAATCCTGTTACCAATAGAAACTAATCCTATTTTTGCCTTGAATGCAAAACCCGTAGTAAGGTTAAATAAAGAAGGAGGTGGACAGAGATTGGGTGGGGTTTCAAAATGTACTTTAGAACCCAATAGGATGACTCTTCTTGCTGGGATTTAATTGAAGGGACTTGTCTAACACCCAGGGTTGAACTTCATCTTGGAAGCTGAAAAGATTTTTAAGAATAAAGACTGACCCATCAAACTTATTGGAGACTCGAGTGCTGTCTGCATATGAGATAACTTAATCCATACTGTGGCGCGTCGGAAGAAGGAGACGGACGCTCTGAAGACATGATTCAGATTAATAACACTTATTAGTAGAATACCTAACTTTCCCTATTACTAGAGGGAATACACTGCCTACCTAAAGAAACTAAAGGAGCGGGTCAAGTAGTCCAAAGTAAAAATGTCCCATGCAAATGAACCCAATCACTATATTTTATTTTTTTTAAATTTTTTTTTTGAAACCAAAGATCAGGGGAAAGCGCGAACGCAGTCCCCCACTACCAGAAATTATGCAGCCGAGTATCCCGCATTTGGGGACACCGCAGGGGTCAGCATATCCGGTGTGCAATGGATGAGCCTCACCCTGGGAGAACCACCTTAGTGATCATGGTGTCTCCCCTGCCAGGTTAACTCCCTTATATAGACCAAAGGAATGTCTCCTCTTAGTGGTCGGACATAGAAAAGCAATGTAGAAAGGGAAGGGCCATGGAGCACACTACAGGTGTCGCATTTCTTTGGGGACATCAATGTACCTAATTTTATCTGTTGCCTTCTTAAAATAACACAAACATGTAACAAGATGTTGGCGTATTCAGACGACGCAAGAGTGATCTATCATGATCCACTGTGTCAACTGATGTGGAGAGCTCTAACATCGCCTTAAGTGCCTGCCATGCTTCCCTTAATGGCACATTTAAAGATGTCATCCCAAAGTGACAGAAGCGTGGTCTCTGTGCCTTGCTTGGGGCATGCGCCGGATTGATTGCCATCCCAGAATTATGTTCTATAAGATGTTCACCACTTGTATCAAGATTGAGAGCCACGTGAGACCTGCACAAGCCTATAGTTATTCAGAACTAGGGTGTCAATCGAATGTGTTTTTTTTTTTTTATAAAGTGGAAATGATACAGGATTTCAAATGAACTGGTGTTAACCCTTCGTTTAATGGCTTATTAACAAATAATGTACTGTTCCACAATAGAATGTGGAAAGTTCCCAGTGGACTTTGGCGGAAGCGCGTCTTCCACATGAGCAGTAGACTGCTGGTTTCTGAGTGGTATGCCAACCAGATGGAAATCAAAGTAGTTTAAAGGAGGCTATGGTATATTAATGGGAGAATATGATTTATTCTTACAACCAATAATAAACTTTTGATTAAAAATATTATGACAAATCTGAGGATATCGTCCCTTCTTCCTAGGGGGGGGAGACCTCTGTCATGGGGCCAGGGTGGTCGTCCACAGTACAGTAGTCCCACTGGGGTGGTGTACCGAGATAGGGTCACATGGGGGAGGAATCACTCTACGGGTTTGGGGATGATCAACATCCAAGAATGTGGTTTGATCCCACTACAACCCCTTCTTCAACCCTAAACCCTCATTCCTCCCGCCATAGATGGAGTTAATGTATTCTGATGTCCAGTCAGTCAGAACAACATACGTGACAAAACTGAAAGACCAGAAAGTACAACGTGTTATACATATAGTTTGGGAACTGGAAATGTGAAGAGGATGACCAGGAGCCAGAGGATCACTCTGAAGAAGCAGAGTGAGTGGTCTAGCTTCTCACCATAACTGATTGGTCCAAGGAAGTACAACAATCCCACGCAGGACTATCAAAACAGCTCAGCTGGGACTCAGACGAAAGAGTTCCTCTGAGGAGCAGCAACAGGAGCGTGCAGAAAAGCAGCAGACTTGAGTTGCAAGGGAAGCCGCACTGGGAGGAATGGGAGAACCCTAACATGGACTGCCAGCAAGGGATTACTCTGGTTGCCGCTGAGCAAGTCCTTCAGGCGTCCCAGGCCCCAGCAAAGTGCGCAAAAGAGGGAAAATGCGCAGCCAGGAAGCATTGGAGCGCTGCAGACCTGCTGCAGACCCCGCTCGAAGCCCAAACGCTACCGGAACTTCGCAGAGGGACGCAGCTGTCCAGGCATCGTAACCTGTAAGAAGGAAGGAAACTTGAACGCATGGTGTCCGGGAGGTACAGGCGTTCCGGAGATGCAACAGGAGGAACACAAATATGGACGCAGAGTGATCTGTATACTTGGCAGGAGAGTGAACCAAGGGGATACAACGAAGCTGTGCAAGTCTGGTACCCACACTCAAAACAGAGAACAAGAATAAGAGGGCATGGAACCCCTATATAAGTGGTATACTTGGCAATAGAGCGAACCAAGCGGATGCAATGCACGAGTGTGAGTGTGGGACCCGCACTCACATTAGGAAAAGGGGGTCTGAGACCCTATGGATAAAGGGAGGCATTCAACGAGAAAACACTGGCTTAGCAGGAGAGTGAACCAAACCGTGTAAGGTTTACAAGTCTGGCACTCGCACCCACAGGAGAAGTTGAGAAGAGAATAAAGAAAACTGGAACTGGCCAAAAGGAATCATCTGCGCGGTCGCGAACTATGCTCAGATGCTAGGATAAAGAAACACAAACACAAGACACATCATATTATGAACTGTCCAGTCTTTTTATGAAAGAGAAAAGGGAGCTCGGGAGCCCCCAAGAAATGAGCATAAGATGAATTCATCTAGGGGAAAGAAGCACAACCCTAGCATTGGAATTTTGTATTTTTGGAACATTATTTTGCATCACTTTTTATTACCAAAGAGATTGGGAACTTTTCTGTTAGTTGAAAACGCAAAGAACACGTTTTACTTTGGGAGGAGATCCTCCTTGCACAGTTACTTTAGATAGTGTAAGGGACAGAGGTAGGTTTGAGAGGCGACAACAACCGACTTTTTAGTTTTGGACTTCCTTACAATTTCACCAGTTTCCTTTGAGGTAGGGAAACCCTTCTTAGTTTTAGGAATAGAGAGGTATTTATCTACCCTTTTATTAATAAATAAGTTTATACCCAAAAACATGCCACCATTGTGTCATAGCCTTACTTCTAATGGATTGTGTCCTCCCAGGTATTTCTCATCTTATGATATTCGTATCCCAGCTCTGCTGCTACGGGAAAAAATTTTCACTAGAGGCCGCTGTGTTCGAGGCTGCGGAGTCGTAGTCCCTCGAGAGCCGCTGTCGACGTCATCCACTGTATAAAGGACTCGAGCAGCGCCCGTTACCTCAGTTACGTTTTTCTGACGCAACTGCTTCTTGTTACGCACAGTGCATCAGATATTTCATTGACAAGGTCTTCCTCATGTACTCCCACGACACCCAATACAGGGTTAAAGAAATATCAGAAGTGTGGTAGGAAAATGTCAATAACCGACCCCCATCAGAATTGCCTCTGGTGCCTCAGCCCAGACCATCGGGTTGACTAGTGCGGTTCCTGCCTGGCCATGTATAATGAGGCTCTTAGGGAGCTTGGAGGTAAGCTGGCAGTGGGGGAGGAAACCTACAAGTCTTCCAAAAGACAAAAAGATTTGGATGAATGTAGTCAAATCTCGACATGAGTTGAGGAGGTCGAGATCAAAGAGTCCCTCGGGGAAATCCTCCTCGTCTTCGACTAAGATGTCAAAAAAGCGACGTCGCAGGTCTTCCTCCTCTTCCTCTTCTGAGAGGAGAGTAACTTATCCATGAAAGCACGATTCCCCAGAAAAATGGGAGGCCTTTAGGGTTTCGATGCTTAAAATATTTAAGGCGGCGGCACAGACCCCCTTGAAGTTGCCGCGTGGTAATTTGCCTCTACCCACTCTAAAAGTGACAGAGGGAAATCAAAATCTAAACACACGAAAGCTGAAAGAGTTGAGAGTGTCATCAAGGGAAAGTTCCCTAACGCCTCGTACTAGGTCAAAACCTGCGGTGCATACATCGGTGGGATTGGGATCGACATCGAAGTTGAAACTCGACTCGACACAGTCGCCGACTACTGCGTCGAAACCGCCGATGAAAATGGCATCAACGCCTTTAACTGTATCAAAGCCACCTTCGGAAACGTCGAAGCCAGTCTTCTTTATCAACGACTTAGACACCTTTTATCGAGGCATTCATTAATCCCGATACCCAAGTCGACGCCATTACCCACCCATGCCTAAGTGGATACCACCCTCTTTACCTGAAAAAGCTTTCCATCCTCAACCCAGACAGGAATCTTTCAGATCTATGTCATCCATTTTTGAAGAATCCTCTTCTAAAGAGGATGTCACTTCGGCTGGAGTTAGGTTTGGAGCCAGGGAGGTCCCTGAAGAGCTAGTGGACCCGAATTCCAAAATAACAGGTTTTTGACTGTCTCCAAAATGCCAGTGGCCTAGACACTTCACCTGAAGTGGATTGTGAAAGACCAGACCCTACAGACCAGGCTGATCCTAGTTGTAGGAATCTTATGGGAAGGGTCATTGATTTTATGGGTTGGAAGGTAGCTTCCCCAGATTTCAACCAGGATGACATGAGACATCCTGAGTGAAGGTCCTCTAAAAGATCCTGTTCTTCCATTCCATAAAGCACTTCAAAAGAGGGTGATGGTAAATTGGAATACTCCTGATTCTATTTCAGCAGTAAACAAGAAATTTGTACCAAAATCATCGTTATCAGATCTGGAATATCTATCTAAACATCCCTCCCTTGAAAGTTTAGTGGTTCAAGCTGCAACCTCCACTAGGCAATCTGCTTACCCATCAATACCACCAGACAGGGATGATAAAAAAGTTGATGCTTGGGCCTGGAAAGTTTGTTTTCTTCGGGCAGCATGGCCCTTGGATCGACTAATGTCACTTGCACTTTTGCAAGATTTACATATACCCAGTGGGACTGCATGACATCAGCAGCTGAACACATCCCAGAAGGTGAAGAACGGGATGGTTTCCTGGCTATAGTAAAAGATGGTAAAGAGGCTATGGAGCAATGCCTTCAGTCAGGACTGGACACTGTGGATATTGTAAGCAGGTCCATGGCATCTAGCACAGACCTAGGCAGGTTTGCATGACTAAGGAAATCTGGCTTTGCACCTGATGTGCAGTCTAGATTACATATGACCTTTGACGGCTTGAGGTTGTTTGGCAGCAAGGCGGACGAGAACTTGGAGAAGTCGCAGACCTCAAAAGCGGTGGCAAAATCACTTAGCGCCGCTATAAAACAGCCTCAGCAATACTCTTACGCAGGCTCCTCTTCCTGGAAGAGTCACCCCTTTCGCTTCTACTCCTCTTTTGGAAAAGGGAGGGGGCAGGCCAGTCAGAGAGGTCAACAGAGACCTTTGTGTTGGGAAAGGTGCTAGAACAGCCACAGCAGCGGCTACTACCTCCTCAGCCACTGCTGCAAAGCCACTTTGAGGTTGTCACCCACAAAACCCTGGTGGGAGGCAGAATCACTCAGTATCTGGACGAATGGCGGGGCATTACGTCAGATGCCTGGGCACTAGAGATAGTGACCCAAGGTTACTGCCTTCCTTTTCATCAAAAACCTCAAGGTCATCCACCGGGAGCCGACTCTGTACAAATTCCAGACCTGCTCCTTGTGCAGGAGATTTTAACCCTGCTAGAGAAAGGTGCAATTGAACATGCACCTGTAGCGGAGAGGAACAAGGGTTGGTACTCACCTTATTTTCTCATCCCCTAAAAGGACAGAGGATTGAGACCCATCTTAGACTTATGAAACTTGAACAAGTTACTCAGGAAGGACAAGTTCAAGATGGTGACCCTTTCCCAGATCCTTCAGGCTCTTCAGCTTGAGGACTGGCTGGTTTCATTAGACCTTCAGGATGCTTACTTTCATGTGCTAAGCCATCTCAAGCACAGAAAGTACCTGAGGTTTGCAATTGGTGGTTCTCATTATCAATTTTGGGTTCTACCATTTGGGCTGACCTCCGCCCCGAGGGTTTTCACCAAACCGATGGCGGGGGTGGCAGCGAGTATCAGAAGAAAGGGGTTTCACGTCTACCCTTATCTGGACGATTGGCTAATCAGGGCGAGTTCATCCGAACGAGCCCAGGAACATCTGGCCTTGACCTGCCACTTCTTACACAGACTGGGCTTCTCCCTCAATTACAATAAGTCGCAAATGATTGCAGGCCAAAGACTCCAATTCATCAGAGCAGTCCTGGATACTTCCTCAGGGAAAGCCTTGCCTCCCGAGGAGAGAGCTCGCCACATTCTGCAGATGGTAACGAAGTTTCAAAATGCCGAACATCTACCGGCATTCAACTTTCTAAGGTTGCTAGGCCTCATGGCATCCTGCATTTTTCTGGTGCCAGAGGCCAGATTGAGGATGAGATCCCTTCAATGGGCCCTCAGGACTCAATGGTCCCAATTTTCGGGGGAGATGTCAGATCTTCTGCAAGTCTCAACCAAACTGGCTCAAGATCTCCTATGGTGGGCTTGCAAGGAGAATATCCTCAAAGGGGAACCTTAATGGCAACCGTAGCCAGAGAGAACGGTAGTGAAGGACTCCTCACTCACGGGGTGGGGAGCCCACACCAACGATCTGACAATCAGCGGTCGTTGGTCTCCATCGGTGTCCAAACTACACATCAACCTGTTGGAGCCGGGGGCAATCAGACTAGCACTGAAGGCCTTTCTGCCCTCTGTACAGGGAAAGAATCTCCTAATAATGACGGACAACACAGTGGCCATGTACTACCTCAACAAAAGAGGAGTCGTAGGATCACTCCAACTGTGCAGGGGGCAATGCAGCTCTGGTTCTGGGCAATGCAAGACAGAATCTCTCTATCGGCAGTTCATCTAGCCGGAGAGTTGAACACCGCGGCGGATGCCCTGAGCAGGCAGAGCACAGGCTCCCACGAATGGGGAGCTAGCTCAGGAAGTCCTTTAAGAGATCTTCACCATTTGGGGAACCCCTCAAGTGGATCTGTTCGCGACTGGTGCCAACCGGAAGTGCGAACTGTACTGCTCAAGGGAATTTCCCCCGAGAGGAGCTTTAGGGGACGTGTTCGTAGTGGACTGGGTATTTCCACTCATTTATGCGTTCCCTCCTGTCCCCGTGATTCCTCAGGTGATCAGGAGGCTGAGAAAGTTCAGGAAAACCATGATCCTAACTGCCCCGAATTGGGCCAGGAGGACGTGGTACCCAGACCTTCTGGACATGTCCAGCTGCCCTGCAATAAATCTTCCACAAAGAGGTCTTTTCTCGCAAGAGAAAGGTCTGGTTCTCCATCCAGAGCTCAAGACACTCAGCCCTCACGCATGGTTTCTGAAAGGCTGAAATTATTGGGACCTCCCAGATGACATAATGGAGATTTTGCTTTCGGCCAGAAGGCCAGCAACAAAATCCCTTTACTGGTGTCATTGGAACAAGTTCAGTAAATGGTGCAGGGATAAGAATGTGGATCCATTCCTTTGTAATACTCCAACAACACTTTTTCTCTTACACTTAGCCAACTTGGGGCTCCAAGTAGGTTCTATAAAAGGATATTTTGCAGCGCTATCTATCTTTAAGCGGTCCTCGGAAGAGGTGTCCTATTTTAAAATGCCCTTAGTCATTCAATTCTTGAAAGGGCTAACAAATGTGTACCCCCCCCCCCGCCTGACACCTTTTCAGGTGCCTGTTTGGGATTTGACTTTAGTCTTCAAATTTTTCATGTGTGCCCCTTTCGAACCTTTACATTCTTGCCCGTTAAGACTTCTCACTCTTAAAACAATTCTGTTGGTGGCTATAACGTCAGCCCGCAGGGTAAGTGAGTTGCAGGCACTGTCTTGTAAGCCGCCTCACACCATTTTCCAAAGGGACAAGGTTATTCTAAAAGTCAAACCATCTTTCTTGCCTAAAGTAGTTTCTGATTTTCATCTGTCACAAAAAATTACCTTGCCTTCTTTTTATCCTCTGCCTCACGCTAGTAAGGAAGTGGAAAGATTGCATAGACTGAACCCAAAAAGGGCTCTCAGTTTCTACATTTCCAGATTAGTGACCAACTATTTGTTGGGTATACTGGACACAAATTGGGCCTTGGAGTGTCTAAACAAACTCTATCAAGATGGCTAATTCGAGCAATCTCTGAATGCTATAAATTGGCTGGGAAAGAGCCTCCAGATGGATTAAGGGCTCATTCAGCCAGAGGCATGGCAACTTCCACAGCTCTTCAGAGGGGTGTCCCGGTGCAGGATATTTGTGCTGCGGCCACCTGGTTGTCAGTGCACACCCTTGTAAAGCATTACTGCTTGGACTCTACTTCATTTCAAGGAGGACTCTTTGGAAAAGCTGTCCTTCATTCAGTCCATAATTAAAATTTCTAGTACTCCCACCTCCAAAATTACCACTGCTATGGGAGTCTATCATAAGATGAGGAATACGTGGGAGGACACAATCCATTCGAAGAACAAGTTACTTACCAACTGTAACGTTCATTCGATTGGATGTTCCTCCCACATATTCCTCATCAACCCTCCCAACCTACCCCTCTGTACAGTTTACGCCAGTTGCACTCGAACTTCCTTAAGAGCCTGAGGACTTGAAGCCTGATCACCTGATGCGACCATGAACACCGTAAAAAAAGAACTGAGGTAACGGGCGCTGCTCAAGCCCTTTATACAGCGGATGACGTTGACGCTCGACGGTGGATCTCGAGGGACTACGACTCCGCAGCCTCGAAGACAGAGCCCTCTGGTGAAAAACGTTTCCGAAACAGCAGAGTTGGGATACGAATATCATAAGATGAGGAATACGTGGGAGGAACAGCCAATCGAAAGAACATTACAGTTGGTAAGTAACTTGTTCTTCTGCACCCTTACAGTATTCACTTGAATATCAGGATTTTCAAGATAAAATGATTCAAGGGGAAACGATGCTCATGAGAGATCGGTACAAGCAATTGAGATACAGATGGAATAGCAGTCAAGGCGCTTTTCCAGCATTCTTAATCTCATTGTATAGGACTTTTTGGTTTCAAACATAGCTTTTTTTGTAATTTTTTTGTGATGATTTACCCGTTCTAAGAATGTCCTCCGAATTGGAATTCATCCAATGTGTTTCTGTGTTAAGAAGTGCTTGTTTAATATCCCTTAACTGGAGCGAGAACAAAGGGAAATTATTTCTACGTCGAACTGTACATTTGGTGTGGCACAATATTGTCACAAATGTTGTGAAATGATCAAGGCCATTTTATGAATGCATTAAGAATTTAGATTTTGAGTATTTCTTATGCACACCAAGCAGACTAAACTGCATTCGGGTGCAGGTGTTAACTATGATTCAACCTTTGAGAGAAAGCTACTGTGGCCCATGTCACTTGGCTCACTTAAATAGGAAGGCTTTTAGTGCCTTTCTGAAGCCTTCTAGCGAGATACATGACCGAATGGCTGTTGGTAACAGATTCCATAGATTCGGGCCAAGCACCGAAAACCTCCTATCACCCTTCGAGATCTGTTTAGCCCTGGGTATGCCCATTAACAATTTATCTCCAGAACGGAGATCTCTGGTTGGTTGATGGCTATGAATCATGGCGCTCAGGTATTTTGGTGCACGGTCATAAACATTTATACATAAGGCACGCCACCTTAAACTTAACCCGATCCTCCACCATGAGCCAATGAAGAGATCTACGGGGAGCCGAGACATGATCCCTTTTCCCAAAGTGAGCAATTAGTCTGATTCTGGGCCCTCTGGAGTCTCATCTGTTTTGCTGGTAGCCCTGCCATTAGACTGTTGCAGTAGTCGATGAGAATTGATCAATGTCCCTACGACCATTGGTTGATCTTCGGTTGCCACAAAGGGGAGCACGTTAATAAGCATACGCAAGGAGTGGTACACCGCCTTCACTTTAGCCCCTACCTGGGCTTCACTGCCCAGGTTTTCCTGCCATATACATCCAAGGTTCCCTACTTTCCTTGAAAACTGGAGTTCTTCACCCAGAGTCCGCAGGGTTATATATTGTTTTTCACCCCTCATCTTGCTCCCTGGTCCAAATAGTAATACCTCCGTTTTAGCGGCGTTAAGCTGTAACTGGTTACATGCCATCCATCTTTTAATCTCTTGCATGCACTGATCAATCTTTTTAAATGCCTCGGCTATATTCTCAGTCTCCACGTAAATCTGGGCATCATCAGCGTAGGAGTGGAATTTTAGTCCATGCTTCCTCAGTATAACAAATAATGGGCGAATATATAGATTAAAAATCAATGGTGAGAGTGCCCAGCCCTGTGGGACTCTGCATCTTAACCATAATAGCTCTGAAAGGAAGCCTCTTAATGTCACCCGCTGGGTCTTATCCTTCAGGAAGGAACCAAACCAGTCCACCACTACTTTCGAGGCTCTCCCAATTTTTCCAATACGTTGTTAAATAATCTTATGGTCAATCGTATCGAAAGCCGCAAATAGGTCCAGCATCAACAATATTGTGGATCCTCCCCTATCTGCAGCTTCCAATAGATCATCTTGGACCACCAATAGGGCAGTCTCGGTTCCATGATTGGGTTGAAAACCCGATTGGCATTCATCCAGAAGACCCTTACTATCTATATTGACCACAGACCACTTTCTCTAGGTGTTTAGTAGGCCAGCTCAAGTTGGCAACTGGATGGTTATTTTTTAGAACTGTAGGGTCTGAGTTGGGTTTCTTCAGTAGGGGTTTCACCAAGAAGAGTCCCGTTGTGCAGATTTGATTGCGTTCAATAGTTTTGGTGATAGCTTTTCATCACGAGCAGTGTTCAGATTTTTAGGCTCTCTAATAACGATAACTGTTCTCAGCTGATAAATCTGATGTAGTGGTCCGCCCGTGAGATTTGTAAAGTGTCATGCAGTATAATAAAAACACGTGTTCTAAGCAGTGGCCCTTTTAGCGAGAGGGAATATCAAGCAGATTATGATATGGTATGGCATTTATAACGCGCATGTACACATGTTTCTAGGCGCGACATTTATTAAAATGATGTTCAATGAGAAACTGTTTGAAAGATCTCACTTCAGCACATTTAAGGGATTTCAGTCAGAGAATTAAATCTCCCAGCCCCAGAACATTTCCCAAATCTAGATCCTCATTACAAACCCAGGAGTTAAAGTGATCAAAAAATGCTTTGGCTGAACCCGGGGGTCTGGGTATCGTGCCATCCCTGTGCATCCCAAAATGTCGAATTTCGACAGCCCCATTTCACCGCATATATATTTGGGGGTTAAGTTAATAACTATGGGGGCATATGTAGCGAAATGCAGTTAAAAAAAGAAATTGATATTTTGGTAATGCGCAGTAAAAATGTGCAGTAATCACGCAGATCCGAGGACTGTAGCACAGCAAAGCCCTAAATATCCTGCTTGTCTAGTCTATATTTTAGCAGTAAGCTTTCAGCTGATTTTCCCCAATGAAAAGGGTAAAGAAACGTACTTAACAATACGTTTGTAGGTTGTAGTAGTGCCCACATTTCAGCCATCAATTCGATTGGATAATGAAATATTCTAGTTTGTGTGCACTAAGGTATGAAAGAGCCCCTCACAATCCTCACTAAACCAAGTTTCCCTGATAGACCGAGTCTAAATTCTGATCCAAAACAGATTGTAAGCTTCTAACCTCACTGTAAGAAAAGCACACTTAATATGTGAATTTTATACCCAAATATTAATATTTAGGCACATTTTACTAAACCTGCGAGATTTATTGTTAAATACTTACATTGAAAATATTAAAGTTGATATTTTTAAAAAGTAATCAAAATTAGGAGTCCAGATGACTTGACTCACGACAGTGAAGCTTAAAATCAGCGTAGGGTTGAAGAAGATGAGGTAGTGAACGGAGGATAGCACAGGGACAACGCGCTGGTCTTGAAAGTAAGACCACGCAGAGCAACACAGGTTTGAAACCCGGATCTGCGCTTGGAAACCGAACTCTGGTACGGTATTAGGCGTGTTATGAAAAAAATAAAAATGTAATAAAATAGGCTAACAGTTACTTACTTAAAGAAAATGTTGCAGTCCTAGTCTATGGGACACACCCCCCCTCCCGTACCAGCGTACATGCCAAACAGGTGACGCTAGTCAATTCTGCCAAACGCAGAGCAATGTGTTGCTTCCAAGCACTGGGTAATGAATGCCAGGCAATTACTCCCACTTCACTGGCCCTAGAGGGCAGAGCCATTTGTCTATTGTCTGGCCTGGATGGTTCGGCCACAAGACCTGGCGGGCCTTGCCCAGGTTAACAGGACATGCCTCCTCTAAGTGTGGGGTGTGGGTTGGGAGATAGAAAGCGACCTTTGCAACACTATTGGCAGGTCACACCAAGGAAATAATTACTGGACATACTTTGATCTCAGTCAGACAGAGGATAGGAGGGAGGACAATGTAGCACAAGAGCAAAGCAATTTGGGTTTCGAGAACCCAGTTTCTCAGACCCACTAACTTCTGGAAGACTAGGCACTCTCGGTATTGACATCACTAGGAATAACCGTTGTTACACCAGCAAGGTTGGCCACTTTACAAAAGGCTTGGGATGGACCAATACATTGTGACAAGGTGACTATATAAGGGTGTGACACCCCCTCTCAATGGATTTATCTTTGATTCCCCCTTTGGGGAAGCATCTGTAAGAACCATCTTTAGGATTTGAATGGACGCTTGTTGAGGTAAAGACTGCCCTAACACCCCATTGTGTAAAGATAAGGATTCCCAAGGAGGTTGCAGACCCTCTCCCCAACTGCTCAGAACATTTGAAGTGACCTGCTGGATGGAAGTCTGACTGCTGCTGGTATACTGGTACCGAGGACACTCATCTTAGCCGATTGAAGTGCCTTTGAGCTACGTCAAACCAAATATCACTGTGTTGCTGTATGTCAAACTGCTCCCTTTTGAAGCCAAATTTCTGAATTTCTTGCTTCGAGACCCTGTTGAACCTTCGATCTACACTGACGTGCCATCACTTAACTGTCCCAAATGTTTTCGTGGCACAAGCTGCTGCTGTTGGTTAAATTACACTGCATTGTTGTATCCCCTCGAGCCAGCTCAAATCCGACTTAATGCCCCGGAAAGCACCCAGATTCCTGGATCAATGCTTTTGGGGTCCTGAAAGAAGGTGTAATATCTTGGGGGCGTGGCCTGAGCCCATGGCGTGAGGCAGTGAAAGGACAGAGCTCCAGTCAGAATCCTGCATTGATCCGGCAATATAGTGGTGGTGGTGGTGGTGGTGGTGGTGGTGGTGGTGATGACTGAGCATATGTGAAGGAGCCCATAGGTGGGGGAAGCGGTTGCCCGACTCCTGAGAGTGATTCTGGCCAAAATCGGAGTGAATTGCAAGCTGAGTGGCGGGTTGGAGCAGTGGGCCCCACGAGGATGAGATATGGCGGCTGGAGCCGCATTAAAGAGAGAGATGGGAGGAGGATCCGCGACGCACAGTACAACCCGACTCACCCAAAGGCTCAAAGCGCACTGAGGTACACCAGTACCCCCGTGGATCGAACACATCTTGCCGGAGGAGAGGGAGTTACTGGGGACAGCATCTGACTGGCGTGTGTGCAGTGCTTGCAGCGTCGAATGGACCCGCTAGTGGGAGGCTGTGATGGGTGCCAATAGCAGTCTGGGACACACAGCGGTTGAGCACGCCTGGACCTGCGAGGAACATCGGTGCCTGCCATTGGATTAGCGCGAGGCCAGCACCAACCAGGAGGGTGTGCTTGCTACGCATGATGACAGCGGCTGCCTAGCAGAGTGGGCACAACGACGGACAGCTGTCGGAGGACCACTGGGCCCCAGGACCTGAGGTGTCTGAACGTGGTAGTGCACGGGGGCACAGGAGCTGGCCCATGACCGGAGCATTGTACTACAGAAGTGCAGGCAGGGAAATGGTACTCTTGTGGTCCGGAGGGCGAGAGCACTGCGGAACGGAGGGCGGAATCCCTTGAGACAACGCTGTAGTGCCGGACTGCTACAGAGTGCAGCTAATGAATGTAACATCACTGGACCCTCATAAATAAAAGCACTATGACAGCTGGCATCAGTGACCCCTGAGACTCTTGGCAGAACATGGCCACCGTGCGGATTGTCCTAGGTGGCCTCTGTTGCTGTACCCCTAATACTACCCAGATTGCCACAGACTACCGGAAGGCGGCATTGTGCCGCCAGGGAGATGCCTAAAGAACTGTTGGGGAGCAGAGCTGGGACTGTAGACAGCGCGCAGGTCCCAGCAACACGGGCTAAGTAGTGGGACAGTGCGATAAGTGCCTGGTCTGAGAGTGCCGCCGGCCATTTGGGTCAGATCTGACTCCCTAAAGCCCCCCCCTGCACGCTCGAGATTACCGCTGGGAAAACCTTTCCAACACCTTGAGGGCCTGGCCTTCCAGGTGGCTAAGGTGCGGATGTGGGCACTGGGGACAGCCATAGCAGACTCCATAGTAGTGAGGGGCCTGCGGGGCCACACTGCCGTAAAGCATCTGTCACCCCCCCCAGCCCGCAAAAAAGTGCCTACTTTTTATGATACAAGTGCAGCGGCCCGGCATCGTTCCTTGGACCACAAAGGGCATTGGACTGGCAGTAGACTTCAGGGCAGGTTGCGCCCACTTGGTGCTGGTGGTATTGTCCGGTTGCTGGGCTAAGGAGCAAACTGCAAGTACGGGTGCCTAGTTCCGCTGATTGAACTGTTGTGTGCTGAGCCTGATTGTTTCTGGGCTGCTAGACCTAGTTACCCAGGTGCTACTGGCACTGTGGCGGTGCGACGGGGAGTGCACAGCCAGCTTGATAAGTGTGGACTGACCCTGCAGAGCGTAGTCTGAAGAGTGGAATGGGCACCAAAACTGGCTGTGTAGGCAAGCAGCGAAGTCAGAGTTTCTGATGCTGAACTCCCGGAAGTGGTGATTGAGGGAGGGATCATTGGTACCCCAGTACTACAAGACTAAGCAACTAGGGCGGCGTTGGTGGGAGACTCTGCACCTGGTTCACCGAATTGCTTGAATACACAACCGCTACTAATCCCTGCTGCTAGCTGCAATACTCTGGTACTGTCCGATTGGCAAGCTAAAAGGGGTGAAATCCTGCGCAAGAGGTATGGGGGACCTGGCGGTAGTACTGCACAGGAGCCTGAATGAACACTGGGATTGACTCTCTCTAGAGTGGCAGTCAGACCAACTGGAACTGGAGCCGAGATAATTGCATAGGTGAGCCACTTAACAAATGCCCAGCACAGCACTACTAGTAGTTGGTTGTGGACTGCTCCAACCTTACAAGATCTTGTCCCAAACTACAGCAATGCCAGAAACCCCCGAGACTCAGGACGAAGTAAGCCTGATGTGCAGAAGGAGATGGAACCACCAAAGTCGGGCAAACAGGAATATCTGGTGCTGGCAGCAATAGCAGGGCTGAGGTCATCTTTGGAAACGAAGATAGATGACATTAAGGTAGACGTGCAGTTGCTGCGACAAGATGTCCGTAACCTGGCGGAGGGGGTGATCTCGTCCGAAACTGGTCTGAAAGAAACCCGGGAGACCACGAGGGATCTAGACACCGGAGTAAAGGAGCTGGAAAGAAGGAATACCATGCTAGATCAGCGGTCTGAGGATGCAGATGGGCGGGCACAGCAAAACGTTAGGCTGCTGGGGATCCCTGAAGGAATAGAGGGCCCGAACCCCACACGTTACGTGGAGAACTTTAAAATGGCAAGAAGTTGGTGAAGGAAATCTGTCGTTGGAATTTGCGGTGGAGCTGGCCCATCCGTCGCTACCGAAAACACCTCGCTGGGTTCATACCCTAGACCGTTGATTGCGAAAATCTTAAACTTTCAGGACAGAGAAGTAATATTAAATTTGCTCTACGGAAGGTGGATAAATTCAACGAGACAATTCCAAGATAGCCATTTATCCAGATTTATATGCTACCGGTCCAGAGGGCCAGGAACTCGTTTGTGCCGATCAAAGCCAGACTCCGGCATTTAAATGTTAAATATTTGCTCATGTATCCCACCAGGGCAGAGCATTCTTCCTTGAAACTCCCACTGCGGCCAGCATGTGGCTGGAGCATAACAGTCTGGACGGTGGAGAGGTACCTGTCACGTGAGGTGCTGAAAACCAACAATGGGGCAAGATGCATGGGCCAAGGGGGAGGGAATGCACAGAATTTGCAAAGCATTGCTACTGCCGACCTGTGGGTGAAAATTGGGGCTGGTACCACCGCATTAACTGTTCTTTTATTATTGACGGGGGCAATGTTTAATCGCCTGCCTGCGGTTCAAAGGTCTATCCCACGCATAGGCTGGTGTTGGCCTGTTTCTGGCACCCATTACTTCGCTCACAATGGTCTGGACAGGCCCAAACAGGGCGTGTACGCCTGAGCGCTGCATGTACGGAGCAGTCGCTGGGCGCAAGTTTATGGTTTTGTTTGTTGTGTTGTTGGTTACATGTTCTTCACGCAGATGGGCACATACGGGGAATGGTTTATTTTGCGGTCTGGGAGGGGTGATGGGGATAAGGTGGCTGGAGGTGATCTGTGGCTTGGGGACAACAGTGGTGGTTGGGTGGGAGGTGGTTTCCGGTGGGCGAAGGGTTAGACTTAGAAACAGGTATGGCATCCCTCATTAAGCTATTGACGTGGAATGTGAGAGGGCTGGGCACGTACTAGCGCAGAAATCGTGTGAAAAATGTTGTAAACCGTAAAAAGGTGTCCATTGCTCTGCTACAGGAGACCCAACCTACAGCGGAGGAACTGGAATGGGTCATGGAACGCTGGGTTGGACGGGGATATGGGGTGGCATACTCTAAATGGGCCAGAGGGGTGTTTAAGTGGGTTAGTGCTAACGTGCTGTTCCAAATGTTGGAGGTGGAAGCAGATAGCGACAGGACGTACCTTATTTTGAGGGGACACATGGACCACGTGGAGGTATGCATAATCAACTCCTATTTTTCAAATCATGGAATCCCATCACATGTCAAAACACTGTGCGGCAAGATAGCACATCACGAATGCTTCCTCATTTGGGGGGGGTTATTTTAATTGTGTTATGGATCCGCTTTTGGACTGGTCCTCTTCTCCAGAGGGGGGTATGGGATCGGCACCTACAGCTCTCAATGCGTTATTAGATAATTTTGACTTGGATGTATGGAGAGAGTTATACTCGGAGGATAGGGGCTACTCTTGCTACTCTTCGCCCAATAGCCTGTACACCAGGATAGATTATTTCTTCGTAGGTCAGACCCAAATGGCTGAAATAGGCACAGCACACTACCTGGGTAGAACAGTTTCTGATCACGCCCCACTACTGATCGAGTCGAACATAATCGGCCCCATCCCGATGTCTTTAGGGATGGGCTAAATGAGATGCTGAAGGAGTTTTTTGCGCACAATGTGGGCAGTGTAAGGGAATGGGGCACTGTGTGGGGAAACCTTGAAAGTAGTAGTTGGGTGGGGGAGGTAATTGCTAGTACAGGATGTATGCAGAAAACATTGAGGGTAGACTTGGAGAGGCTAGAAGGCAAAATATGTGGCATTGAGGCTCAGGAGGTGGGACATCAATCTGGCGAAGTAAAGCTAGCAGACGCCAGGTAACGCTGCCTGGAGGCTATCAAAATTCGACCATACAGTAAGAAGCACCAGAGCTCATGCAGAAGGGGATGGACCCGGTAGACTCCTATCGTGACTTTGTAAAGCGAACACCCTAGACACTTAACCACAGAGTTGAGAGAAGAGGGTAGTATGTGCAGGACACAGCAAGGAATAAACAATATATTTTCAAAATTTTACTCTCAGCTCTATGAGCATGAGAACCTGGTCCCTCAGGAAAAAGTATTTGGAGCCCTTGAAGAAATGGGGCTGCCTAGGCTGGTAACCGCGCAACAAGCTGCGCTTGGCCAAGCCATAACGGTCGACGAGGTGAGTGAGGCAATTGTGTCGTTGGCCACTAACAAAACTCCGGGCAGCGATGGACTCCCTCCAGAATTCAACTAACATATGCATCTGTGGTGGCCCCAGTACTGCTCAAGATATTTGAAGAAGCCTACACAAAGGGCAAGCTCCCGGCGAGCATGAGGAAAACCTTTAGTAATCCCGATTCCCACGCCTGGGAGAGCCGCAGATGGATGTGACTTTTACCGGCCACTAGCCATGCTAAATTCTGACATGAAGATTTCGACGACAATATTAGCCGGGCGACTCTGCAGAGTAATTGTGGGCTTGGTACATGGGGATCAAAATGGCTTTATCCCGGGACGCAGCACTGCCCTGAATTTACGCCGCCTGCAACACATTTCAAAGACTACAGACTACCAGGAACAGTGTGCAGTTGTGTCACTGGACGCGATTAAAGCTTTCGACTCATTTTACTGGGAGTGGCTGTTCGCAGTGCTGCAGGAGTTTAGGTTTGGGGAGAAGTTTATTCAATTGGTGCGGATCCTCTAAGGCCTCACCAGTGGCAAGGGTTAAAACGGGAAGGCAGGTATCGGCGGCTTGGGACATAGAGAGGTACGAGACAAGGGTGCCCACTGTCGCTCATGCTGTGCATGCTGGCACTAGAGCCAATAGCAATCTAGCTTTGTAAAGAATTTCTGGAGGCGGGTATATGTGTGAGAGGCGCGGGACATCTGATCTCATTATATACAGATGATGTTTTGCTCTACCTCAGGGACCCGAAACATAACCTGCCCTTAGTTTTAGACGTACTGTACAACTTTGCAAAGGTGTCCGGAATTATTTTCAGCAAAGTGAAGTCCTGTCTGTTCCCATTGGCTGGCCTCCAAAGAGGGACAAAGGGGGGGGGGGGTGGGAGGATGCAAGAGATTTACCAGATGTGGCGTTCCCATGGTATTTGGAATCTTTCAAGTACGTAGGGGTACATATCCTGCCCACATCTGAGGGTATGCGGACCAAACACAGTGGGTGTGGTAAAAAGTCTGAGAAGGTCATGACATTCTGGTAAAGGCTTCCATTGTGGCTGATGGGCAGAATTGCTATCACGAAAATGATAATTTTACTGTGGTTTCTGTACTTTTTTAATAATGTCCATCACTACTTCAGAACCCCCTTTTTACGTCTACTGGAGCCACTGCTTAAGGAATTCCTTTGGGGTTCGTCGCGGTACACGTTTGCACTGGCAATGCAGTGCCTACCCTATAAGGAGGGAGCGATGCAAGTCCCGGACCTGGAAAGATACTATTTGGCGACACAGCTCAGCTTTGTCGCCAAATGGCTCTCGGATGAGGCCACATCTGAATCGGTGTTGTTGCAGCAATAAGTGGCTCCTGCAGACCTTAAAGAAGTATTATGGTTGTGTTGAGTTGTGTGGGTACCACCCCCTTACTGGTGACACTGGGAAGACGGGTGTGGCTCAGGACCCCGACATTGTTGAAACTAAGATGCCCCTATTCACCTCCGCTCCCGATGGCAGTAGATGTATGCAGGAGCAGGGAGGATCTGGCGGCGGCAACACTCTCTTCTTGGGGGGGACATGTATGAGAATGGTACTCCTAAGGCGATTGAGGCCTTAACTGAGGAGGCAGGGCTACCCAGGGGTCAATGTTTGCTTTATTTGCGAGTGAAGGAGGTGGCCAAATGGAAATGGACTGAATGGCCTGGGGAACCGGAGGCGACTTCGCTGTTGATTAATCGGGGCATTCGAAGTGGTGTCATTCAGCTGTTTCGCGAAAAACTCTTCCTGAGATTAAATAGCCTGAATAGACATCTTCAATTCACCATGACAATGGAAAAAGAGGCAATCAACTTCCTAGACCTCACACTATTTCATGAAAATGGCAGAATCCTCGTGAATCCGTTTCATAAAACCACAGAGAAAAACTCTTTATTGCATTTTGAGGCTCACCATGTAAAAGATCTGAAAGACAATCTGCCCTAGGGACATTTTATGAGATTAAAACGCAATAGTTCCACTCAACAGGCATTCGGAGAAGAAGCACAACACTTGAAGCGAAAGTTAAAAAGGAGACGGTATCCAAAAAAACTTAGTAGCGAAACGCGCATTTAATAACAATAGAGAGGCCCTTCTTGAGGAAAAACTGAAAAACTATGTGAAAACAAAATATCGTATGTGTCATCACTTTCATGAACCACAGCTTGACTATCAGAAATACCGTATCTAAACACTGGAAACTATTGAGAACTACAGTGGCTAACCCCAATATGCCACTTTTTGGATTTACGAAATCCCGTTCAATAGGAAACCGTGTAAGCCACAGTAGATATTGCTGCAACCCCCTACAGCCACGAGTATCACCAGCCAATGGGGTTTACCCCCAGTGATGGGCCACTCGCCATGTGGTCAATTCGTGGTTTGCAAATTGACTACTAGGAGCAAAGAGGTAGAGATGGGTTTAACCACATTATGGACACAGAAAACATTCTCTAACCTCAACACTGAGTATGTTGTGTATATGATCACGTGCCCCTGTTGCTTACATTATATAGGCAAAACGAATCGAAAAATTAAACCGTGCATGTGTGAACATAAAAGCTGCGTCAAGAACAAGATCTTGCAGGCTCCAATGGTAAAACACTTTGTTCAACAGTCATGGTTGTGAAAGCTTCACATGGACAGTTCTCCTAGTAGTTAAAGGTGATAATCCAGTCATGAAGAAGAAACTCCTGAAAAAAAGAACAGGAGCTAATTTTCAAAACATGCAGTGATCTGAGAGGGTTGAACGATTCTATTGAACGGCACAAGGTTTGGTAACTAAATTCATAGCAGTTGTGGCTCCCAAATCAGTTCACCCCCAGGGGTGTTTTCTCCTCTACCAGTGTCCATCAGCCACCTTTTCTCTCACTTATACGCTTACTATGATACAGTTTTACATCTAGTTAAAAACCCTTTTTTGTGGATGGTCACATAACAACATATGTAAAGGACATTATAAATAATGTTCCTTATTTTGACCACCAGAGGGCCTGTACACCACACGGTCCCTAGTGAACACTAAAAAAGGACATCTGATCTCTTTAGAGTGTTTTTTACCATCTGTTTCTGGAGCCTACTGAAGATGGCGTTCGCTAACTAAACTGGCGCCTTACAGTAAAGACAGAACTCCAGAACGGTGACCTGGATGAAGAGACTTTCCCAGGCCGAACGATCCGCGCAAGTTAAGGCAGTTGCTGGAACAGGTAAACGCGAGATAGATACTACTTATACCTCGTACATAGCCAGAGGGAGAGAGCCCGTAATTGTTCACATAGCAGTTCTTTTTTTGTTATTTTGCTTCCAGCGCTTCCTGTTTTCCAACCACGCTGCATCACTACCAACGGCCGGAACCGAGCGAGATAGTGGTATGCAGGATTATCCCACATAAAGGCGGATAAGGTAACTAATTGAAGATCCTTGGGCATTACTTTTTCCTCGGGTGATTGAAAGGGTGTAGTCTAGACACTAGCCCGAGTTACTACTTTTTTCTCGTATTAAGAGACAGAAAGACATCCTGTGGTGGCAGACAGTGACTTGAGAGAGTAATTTCTTACTCCTTTCTGGCTCAACTTTTGCTACTCCTCAATAACGCGGTTATCAGACTTCTCAATATATATATAAAAATGTGTGGTTGACAGATGAGCGTGGGCGACGGATCCTCTTGCCCATTTCTCTGACAAAACTGATGTAATGTGTTAAGCCCATATTGTTTAATGAATTGAACCTACAGAGTGACGGCACCCCGGCAATAGTCTGATATTTTCCGATATGTATCTCCTATAGATGAGACCATCTCGAAGGTGTAATAAAGAAGCACTGGTTGAATAAATTGAAATCGGGCCCTCTGACGCCCACTACTACAAATTGAGGTAATGAAATTTCCTTTACCCCGGTTTGTACAGATTGAAACTGTTCACAAATAAGTATTGATGTTGCTTATTTGTTTTTTATAGTTTTTTTTTTACCAACAGCAACCCTGTGTCAGTTACAGACTCAAATGTTGTGGGGCAAGATGGCCCCTAAGTATGTGTTGCAAGTTCAAGTGACTTACTAAGAAACCCTCCTGAAGAAAGTTCTAAACTAACGTTAAGGAACTGAAACGTGTCGAGGCAAACCACCAGGATTGTTTAGAGACTGGTTCTTTGGAAAAAGATCTGTATAGAACAGAGTTCCTCTTTATAAACCATAGTGAATGAGCGAAGGTGGAACTAAACGGACCCATTTAATGATGTTCAGGAACTGTGATTAGTTCAAATCAATTGTTTTTGTCACTAGCAATTTGTTTTTAAATATATGTGATTTTATCATGTTTTATGATTGCTGAATAAAATGGATATGTTTTGGAAGTACCTCTGAGAATGAAGGGGTTGCTCTTGTGTAGAACATTTTACCCTGTTACTTTATTTATGGCATTTATGTACTACAGGTCTGGCTACTCCCAAGAATTGCCAGATAGTTAGCAGCATTGCAGGGTTTCAATGTTGTGGAAGCTTTGCTGGGGTGCTCTAACACTGTGGCTAACTGTTTATCTAGATCCCCCCCAGGAAAGTGGTAGTTGAGGGTGAAGGCATATGTGATGAGTGTATTGCCCAAATTAGGAATACTGTAGATGCAGCATTTTCCAAAGATGTTTGGCTGGCAGGTATTGAGGAGGATATGGACTTCAAGGAGGCTATCGCCAGAACAGAAAAGTGATGGCGTTTGGGGGAAGAGATTAACTCGCCATTTTACAAAGTTAAAGATGAATTAAGTAGTTCTGTGTGGGGGCTAACTAGAGGCGAAAGGTAAGTGCCTCCTATGTCTCTTTGCAGGGAACTGATCAAGCGTGCACATGAGGGTCCCCAGGGCAAGAGTTTAACAACACAGAGATTAAGGTGTACGTTTAGGTGATCGGTCATGGATAGTATGGTAGATGAAGAGGTGATATGGCATTTATAACGTACCTATACACAAGTGTTTCAGGTGGGATGTTGTGCTCCATGCAATACCAGTGACTGTTGGAAGACCCAGAAGTGTGAGATTGGTAGTGTGGAGATCCCAGAGAAAGCATGGGAAAAAGTAGCATTTGACTTTATGGGGCCCATGAGCATACTTGGCCCTGATCACAGATTTGTCATAGTACTAGTAGATTATGCTTCAGGATGGTGCGAGGGGGAGCTTGTAGCATCCATATCTACTAAATCGGTCATTGATTTTATGGAAAAACTGTTTTCTAGGGAGGGTTATCCCAAGCTGATCATCTCGGACAACAGTGTGTAGCTAGTGTCAGTGGAAATGTGTGAGTATATGCAAGCTCACTTTATTAGAAAGTCATCGAGCAGCACTCTACAACCCCAAGGCAAATGGATTGGTTGAATGTATACATGGAATTATTACGTAGACCTTACAGTTGGTGTTTGCCAATAGCCGGGATCAGAGAAATATAATTGAAGAGATGATTAAAACATACAGAGACACGCTGCATGTGCTCACTGGCATTTCACCATTTAAGAAAACGAGGGGTAGGAAAATATGTTCACAACTGTTTTCCTAATGGTTGGCGATTGACAAGAGGCATGATTGTGAGGTGAGGCCTCCATGTTGGAATTTGTTGCACGTTTGGGACGTTGTCAGGATAAACAAAAAACATTTGGTGTTCCTAAAGGATGACCCCTCGAAGTTTAAGTCTTCTTTTTATAGAAGCTTGATTAGGCATTTCTTTTATTTTGGAATGCACCATACTACTGCTTTGCATGCTTCCGTGCTGGCTCACACCCTTGAAGAGTATCTCCTGCTACTGTGAAAATGCAAAGGCGTAGTGTGCCTGTTTCACGTTTAGGAATGAGATTATTGCTGTTCCAATAGTAGTGGGGCTGAGTAGGAGTTTAGAAAGCTCTGCTCATCCTGCATGAATGCAGGCATATTGTCTGTTTGAAGGTTGTGTGTATGTGTATAATTTGTGGGCATTAAGACTGGTAGATTTCCTGTCTTTATACTTTGACACCAGTGTTATGTTTGCCTGGAGCTTTGGTTAGTGTAGTGTGGCTATACTGTGCTAATTGTTTTTTATATGTATTTGCGTCACATGGTCTATAAAAATAAACCTTTACAAAAGATGCATGAAAATCAAACCAAATCACAAATTCATACAATTATTCAAAGATCTACGTCTTTAAAATATAACAATATTACATAACATTCTAATTGTATTTTAGGTGATTTTGTCTGGACTGAGTTGTCAGATCTGTACTTTGAGTCGTCATTGCATCTGCTTGCGTTAATTGTCAGTGTGCCTGTATTGTGTGTGAGAAAACCTGTGATCATTGTGTCTGCGCTGCGCCTGGCTGTACAAGTACTGATGATCGCCTTTGGGGGAGGGGGCTGTTGTGCTGTGTATGTGGCAGGCTGAGGTGTGATACCCCCTCTGGCTCTTCACTCACTGTGCCTCTGTGACTAGCTAACAGGCAGCCTTGGTAATTAGTCCCAGTGTCTTCTCCCCAGGGGCAGTCTGATGCTGCTCGCCTTCATTTCCTTCCTGCCTGTCGCCATGGCAACCATCCCACCTCTCAGCTAATGCTAGCAGATTGCATTCTGTGAAAGCGCAGGAATGTGACTCTGGTGCTTCCTCCCTTTTAATGTCCCTAACCAAGTGGTCAAGGGATGTGTGTAAGCGGGTGAAGTGTGTGTGTGTGTCTGTCTGTCTGTCTGTCTGTCTCCTGGGATGTTCATGATGCAGGCTTGTGGAGCTCCAGAGTTTCTACTCCCAACTAAATGCACTTTTCTCCTGGTGAAGTGCAGAATTGGGATGGTGGCTGTAGCGGAAAAGACGTCGTCTTAACTATTAGGGTTGAGTGGTCTTTCCCAAGTGATGGCAAATTGTCTGTTTGGCTGTCTCGTGGTCTTTCCTGCCACAGACATGGGACCTCCCCACAGTACACTCGGCTGTCGAGCACTTTCCGCCTGTTGAGGCAGAGGCTTGAAGTTGAAGAGGTGGCTCCTTGACAACCAGTGGTAGGTGGTGTATTACGTTGTGGTGAGGTAGATGACACCTTGCCATTCCTTACACAGGCTTGTGGCCTCTGGGAGGAGCCACAAATGAGAGCTGGACACAACTATGGTATTCTCAGTCTATTAAACAAAAGGTGTAGGGAAAGGTCTTTGACTTGATGGTAGCAAAAAGTGTTCACAACCAAAAATATAAGGATGAGTCCAACAAAGGTGTTCTCCAAGGAAAGACCGCTGCATCCAGAGGGCTGTTCCCTTCTCCTGGATTTTTAGGTAGGATGCAAGGCATAAAATAAGCAGTGTTGCATATCATTTTGCGATGCAATTCTGTAAGTTTGCTAATTTAATTGCCACTTGTGTAGCAAATCTAGCTACTTAAGTTACCCTGTTCATTGAAAGCACAGCTCCCCTGCGTACTGCTCTTGCTTTTAGGGCTCTCTATACTCGTTTCTCTGTGCGCTGCAAGTTCAGAGGTGCTAATCGAGAAAGTGTGCAGCAGTAATCCTCCCCTACACTCGTAAATGCCAAAAGCCCATGTGGGAGTCATTGGCAAGGTTTTCCTAGAAAAAATAAAAATAATAATTGCAAACCTGAAGTAATCGGTAACATACTTTTATTAAACAAATTTAAATCCTGGTTGGCAAAGACAGGTATGTGTTAACTTTATTTTTTTAAACGCCAATCATGCAATTCCATTTCTAAAAATGTAAGTTGTTAGATAATGCATGATTACAAATTGACATTGTAAAACACTACATTGTCTACATGCTTTCCCGTGATGTTTAGGGTTGTATATCTATATCTTAAAGTGTTAACTATATTTCATTTTGTAGGGGAAGATGACGAGTGAACACTTTTGAAAATGTACATGACCACATTCTTTTGATGGCAAACCTCTTTCTGTAACCTGCTAGTTGCATAATGTGTGCAACTGGTGCTCAACCGATGACCTGCTCACATACTTCTTGACATTTCATCTGATCAACCTGTTGCTTCATAGCAGCTAACCAGGAAGTGATATGGTCGCAAACTACAATATTCCACTTAGATATGCCATCCACTCTGCATCGTCTTACTTTCTTTCCTCTTACATAATGAATACACGAAGCTAACTAGATGTTAACCCAAAGTAGTGATCAATGGTTCCATCCAGTCTGTACATCTACAGATCTACTGCAATACCATGCCCTGTAGCTATCCTTCAGAGCACGCTTTGATGTATGATTATGATTGCATTATATATGAGCACCTGTGGGAGAGAACTGGCCAAACTGTTTTCAGAGCCCTTTTTTATCATATCTGTCCATTCAGCTAACCTTTTAAATTGTGCAGACACTCATCCAGGGGGCGCAAAATACTTTCAGCCACTGACATGATCTAGTAGATTTTATGAAGGAAATTACCATTTGCAGGGGATGTTTGAACATTTTATTTAGCATTTACTATGTTTGCAGTAAGTGTCCATTAAATGTTTCACTGTGCATGACTGGCTTCGGCGTGGCAGCAGTGTGCCAAAGTGGGTTTGTGGTGACAGGCACCATTTTACAGAAAGCACATTTAAAAATGTTGTCATCCTTTGCCATGGGTCGAGTGCATTTCTCTAAGATTGAGTAGGTAACCAAGTTATTCGACTTGCAGGTCTAGTGAAATTAGAAAGAATTTGCAAGGGCGACTAATCTCTTAAGCGGTACACGAAGCCTCTGTATTGTTGCTCATTTTGAGTCTTGGGTACAAATAACTTCTGGTGACATTACAAATATTTATACAGTGTTGCTAATCAAGTCAGTTTGTTTGCTAATCAAGACACATTTTAACTTGAAAACTCTGCTAATCCATTTTTGAAAACTTGTGTATGCAATTCACTGCTCTTTGCACTATACCACAATAGCATGTACCAAGGCGTTCAGTATATTTGCTTATGGTAACACTTGCTCAGCTTTCCACCATGCTGGCATCTCATGCATCTGTACTTGCTTGGGGTTTATTGCTGCACTTTGTCTTGTCTGCATTCAAATATGCTTGTTATTGGGTATTGAATTGGTATTGGGGTTTGTCTCCGTTCAAGCCACTTGAGTATTGTCCGTATTAGCAATCTCATACCATTTAATCACTCAGTTGCATGCGTGTCAGTACGCCCCGGGGTCCCCACCTGCTTTGGCAGACTCTTGGCGTGCCTCTGCGATGAAGCTTCCTCACTGGTTCGGCTTCTCGCACTGTGCGGACGTTCCCCTAGTGTTTGCTGCAGCTCTGTGATCATTCACCAGCTTTTTCCTCCGTGGCCTGGACCAGAGAGTACTGCTTCCCGGCACAACCATACCTCCAGGATCTCCTTTGCGGCTCCCAGTGCTTTCATGGTCCTTCGGGTGTGCCTGCTGCTCCCCTCCTCCCTTCGTGGTCTGTCTCTCGCAAGCCGCCTCCTTGATTTGCGCTGCTCTCGCCTGCATTTTTAAATGGGCCGCCTACTTTAGGTCCAGTAAAACAACTAGCCTGCACGCTAGGCTTCTAGCTTCTCTCGGTTTGCAGAAACTCCTTCCTCCTCTCAGTACCTGAGGATTTATGGGAGTTGAAGTCCATAGATGTTACTGGATTTCTTGGATGATGTTCAAAAGTCTCCCATAAAGACGCATCAGAAACAGAAGATGTTAAGTGTGTGTTGTGAGTATTTGAGTCATAGATGGGGGTTTGACTAGAGTGATACAGAGGCAATGTTTTCTGACTTTTACTATATGGGGTGTTCTGTTAGGAAATGACAAGCCATTAAGAACTCTGGTATTATAGTGTCTTCCTCAAGGGAAATGGAGGGTAAATACTGCGTCTCAGCTGATGGAGTCCCCACCTGCCCATGATAGTTGTCTCCTCCCATGTGATCCTCGCTCATATATAGCCACCCCCCAGGGTTCAGATCAAGTAGCGACTGCTGTCCCATGGCCACATGGGAGGAGGTTGCTGCCGGGGAATAATTCATGATGCCACTGGATTCATCACACCTCCCTTGAGTCCGTGTGGTGTAAAAACTGGTATGGAGGGATGGAACCAATGCAGGTGGCAAGGATTGTGGATTGCTTGGTGTTTTGGGATCAGTAGTTGGAGAAGAGACGGTTGGAGATTGTGGGTTGGAAGGGAAGGTGATCCATGGTCATTGTAATGATTGTAAATAAAGGAAGTGTTAAACCCACCTCAGAGTTGGCCTCTTCATACCACAAGTGGCGACTAGAGGGTGCTTTGTACCCTGCCATTCCTGTTTTCTGCGTGGCTGCAAACTACTCAGTTGAAGGAAGGTAGAGCGGGTGCTGAATGGAACAAGGTTGAAGTGGATTGTACTTGGACTACTCTGGTCCAAGGCCCAATGGCGCATGTGTTTGTAGAAGGCGCCGGGAGCGACACAGTGCGTGAGATGCACCATAGCGGCAGCAGTACTATACTATGAGCATGAGACGCGCCTCTGTAATGGCCATGGAGTGACAGCACCTGGGAGTACTGCGTTGCGTTCTCCGGATACAATGATGGTGCTAGAGGAAAGCACAAAAAAAAGGAAGGTACAAAGGTGTTAGTTCCACATCAAGAGAAAATGGAGGACATAGAGGAACAAGAGTGATTTCAAAGGGAGTAATTTGCAATCCCTCTCCCTTCCTTGCTAATTCCCCATCTGCCCTTGCGACTGGTGGCCTGGTCCCTTATGAGTCCTTCCAGGATACCAGGCCCTCCAGCACCTGGGACCCCCACCTCCCTGCTCTCCATTGTTAGTGCCCCCCCAGCATTGTATGCAGTTCTGCCTCCCCAAACTCCTCCCCCACTTTTTAGCACTTCACAATACTGCAGTTGCACGATCCGAATGTCACAAGGCCTAGTAGGACCAATATTGTTTGTGCAAAGGGAGGAGAGGGGAAGAGGGAATGTGGTTAAGTGCTGGAGTGTTTGTGCTTGTGGGTGAGCAGCAGATGTAAGTGCCCAGTGTAGGAAGTGCTAGGACACAATGGCCCTGCTCCACAAGCTCCGAAACTGTGGGATTAGCAGAGGAGGGAAGGAGGATGTCAAAATCTTGAGGAGCTTCTGGAATTTGAGGAGATGAGCGAATGACGAAGAGGTAGGGGGAGACTGTTCCATAAGAGGGAGCCAGCTGAGGAAAGAGATAGGCCACCGGCCCTCTGTTTAGCGAAACGCTCGACACAGAGAGTTGGTGCCAGAGGAACATAGAGGTCTAGAGGGAGAGTATTTAGTAAGAGCAAGTTGCAGATAGCGTGATCCCTGGCCCCAGACCACCTTATGGATGATGCAGAGGGATTTGAATGTAATCCTTGCAGCAACCGGGAGCCAGAGGAGTTTTTAGGGCTGGAGAAATGCGGTCTCTGGGCTTGGCCAAGGATAAGTCTTGCTGCCCTATTCCCTATACCTCTGTGTTTCTTGGCTACCTACTGGAAGAACCCTGAGGTCTAATACCTGCCTCATGGATACCCCTCGGACTGGACTGGAGTTTAGCCCGTGGTTCGTTCCTGCATGCTGCCCCAATTGTTTGAAATGCACTGCACCCGGATCTGAGAGCCTGTGTGCCTCTCAACATTTAAACGAGGACTGAAACAGTTTTGTTTTCTTAATTCCTGGCTCCCATCCCGCTGCCTAGCCCTCTGATGTAATCTGTGTTACTGTTAGTCCTGTTATAAGCACTATTCTGCCTGAAGGTTTCATTATGTGCTATATAAATTAAAAATAAATACATACATTCTGGATTAGCTGGAGGGAGGGTCGTAGGGAGGAAGAGGGTAGATTCAAAGTATGGCTATTTCAGTAATCAAGCCTAGCACGAACCAGAGCTCTGGTAACATTGAGCTTCTGGAGGAAGTGAGAAAAGGGAGAATTTCTTTGAGAAGAAAGAGTTGAAAGTGGGATTTCTTGGCAATGTCCTGAATATGAGAGAGGACGGGGGGAGACGGGACGAAGATGACTCCAAGGTTTCTGGCTTCAGATGAAGGAGAAGGTGGGGGGGTGGTGGGGCATAGAGGATGGCCAGGGTGAGGGGAAGAAAGACGGAGCAGGGGTTCCAATGGGAAGGATCTCAGTCTTGCTGGCAGTGAGGCAGAGATCATGCACCAGGACTGGATGGCAGACAGATTAAGGGATGTCTGCTGTTTAGTTCTGCTATGTCCTGTGGTACAGGGACGTTAAGGTTCTTGGATTTAGTGTAATAAATAGTGAACTCTGACACTGAAACAAAGTCCTGAAGCCTCTCCATCACTGTCAAAAGGGTATTTTTCATAAATAAATAGGGTCCCTCATAAATAGCACATCATTCGCCTGTAGCGCGATCTTATGTGCCCCGCCCTCACATTCCACTTCCAGCATCTCCTGATCTCGTCTAATTGAGGCCGCCAGCGGTTCCATAGACATGGCAAATATTAAGTGACAAGACACCCGTGACGTGTTCCCCGTCTGATCTCAACCCGCTTTGTGAAATGCCCATTAACCATGAACATTCTAGAAATGATTTGAAAGTTGGCCTGCAACATCCGTGTGAATTCTGGACTGCAGCCAGATGCTTCCTATGTGTGTCTTAGAAACTCCCAGTGTAGGCTATCAAAGGCCTGCCGCGCGTCTAGGGCCGCTATGGAAAATGTCTGCCCAGTTCTGGTCCCCGGGTCAATGACCACTAGGGCACATCCTATATTATCTTGCATGTGTCTCCCAAGAATAAAAACCCAGCCTGATCCATGTATTAACTTCGGCACAATTCTGGCTATTCTCCTGGCTTGGGACCCAGCGTAGATTTTAGCATCTCCGTTAAGCAGAGAGGGTGAACTAGAGCAGTCAGTCATGTCCTTCCCTGGCTTGAGGATAAATGACTTTTTAGCACTTCACAATACTGCAGTTGCACGATCCGAATGTCACAAGGCCTAGTAGGACCAATATTGTTTGTGCAAAGGGAGGAGAGGGGAAGAGGGAATGTGGTTAAGTGCTGGAGTGTTTGTGCTTGTGGGTGAGCAGCAGATGTAAGTGCCCAGTGTAGGAAGTGCTAGGACACAATGGCCCTGCTCCACAAGCTCCGAAACTGTGGGATTAGCAGAGGAGGGAAGGAGGATGTCAAAATCTTGAGGAGCTTCTGGAATTTGAGGAGATGAGCGAATGACGAAGAGGTAGGGGGAGACTGTTCCATAAGAGGGAGCCAGCTGAGGAAAGAGATAGGCCACCGGCCCTCTGTTTAGCGAAACGCTCGACACAGAGAGTTGGTGCCAGAGGAACATAGAGGTCTAGAGGGAGAGTATTTAGTAAGAGCAAGTTGCAGATAGCGTGATCCCTGGCCCCAGACCACCTTATGGATGATGCAGAGGGATTTGAATGTAATCCTTGCAGCAACCGGGAGCCAGAGGAGTTTTTAGGGCTGGAGAAATGCGGTCTCTGGGCTTGGCCAAGGATAAGTCTGGCTGCCCTATTCCCTATACCTCTGTGTTTCTTGGCTACCTACTGGAAGAACCCTGAGGTCTAATACCTGCCTCATGGATACCCCTCGGACTGGACTGGAGTTTAGCCCGTGGTTCGTTCCTGCATGCTGCCCCAATTGTTTGAAATGCACTGCACCCGGATCTGAGAGCCTGTGTGCCTCTCAACATTTAAACGAGGACTGAAACAGTTTTGTTTTCTTAATTCCTGGCTCCCATCCCGCTGCCTAGCCCTCTGATGTAATCTGTGTTACTGTTAGTCCTGTTATAAGCACTATTCTGCCTGAAGGTTTCATTATGTGCTATATAAATTAAAAATAAATACATACATTCTGGATTAGCTGGAGGGAGGGTCGTAGGGAGGAAGAGGGTAGATTCAAAGTATGGCTATTTCAGTAATCAAGCCTAGCACGAACCAGAGCTCTGGTAACATTGAGCTTCTGGAGGAAGTGAGAAAAGGGAGAATTTCTTTGAGAAGAAAGAGTTGAAAGTGGGATTTCTTGGCAATGTCCTGAATATGAGAGAGGACGGGGGGAGACGGGACGAAGATGACTCCAAGGTTTCTGGCTTCAGATGAAGGAGAAGGTGGGGGGGTGGTGGGGCATAGAGGATGGCCAGGGTGAGGGGAAGAAAGACGGAGCAGGGGTTCCAATGGGAAGGATCTCAGTCTTGCTGGCAGTGAGGCAGAGATCATGCACCAGGACTGGATGGCAGACAGATTAAGGGATGTCTGCTGTTTAGTTCTGCTATGTCCTGTGGTACAGGGACGTTAAGGTTCTTGGATTTAGTGTAATAAATAGTGAACTCTGACACTGAAACAAAGTCCTGAAGCCTCTCCATCACTGTCAAAAGGGTATTTTTCATAAATAAATAGGGTCCCTCATAAATAGCACATCATTCGCCTGTAGCGCGATCTTATGTGCCCCGCCCTCACATTCCACTTCCAGCATCTCCTGATCTCGTCTAATTGAGGCCGCCAGCGGTTCCATAGACATGGCAAATATTAAGTGACAAGACACCCGTGACGTGTTCCCCGTCTGATCTCAACCCGCTTTGTGAAATGCCCATTAACCATGAACATTCTAGAAATGATTTGAAAGTTGGCCTGCAACATCCGTGTGAATTCTGGACTGCAGCCAGATGCTTCCTATGTGTGTCTTAGAAACTCCCAGTGTAGGCTATCAAAGGCCTGCCGCGCGTCTAGGGCCGCTATGGAAAATGTCTGCCCAGTTCTGGTCCCCGGGTCAATGACCACTAGGGCACATCCTATATTATCTTGCATGTGTCTCCCAAGAATAAAAACCCAGCCTGATCCATGTATTAACTTCGGCACAATTCTGGCTATTCTCCTGGCTTGGGACCCAGCGTAGATTTTAGCATCTCCGTTAAGCAGAGAGGGTGAACTAGAGCAGTCAGTCATGTCCTTCCCTGGCTTGAGGATAAATGACATGGTGGATACAGCCATTTCCTCCATGATCTCCACACCATCCCCAATTCTATTGAAAAGCTTTGTTAGTGGGTGTATTGGGTGAGTTCTAAAGGTTTTGTAATAGCCATTCCCGAAACCATCAGTGCCTGGTGCTGTATTAGCTTGCAATTTATAACAAGTCCTACCCCCTCAACCTTAAAGGGCCCGTCCAAACTTTCCCCATCTTCATAAGAAATCTGGGGTAACCTCAACTTTCCAATATAGTCGGCCTGGAGGGCCCGGGTCAATGTCTTTCCTTTTTAACAGGCCCATGTAAAATGATTCTATGACCAACAGTTTGTCAGCTTCTGCCCAACACAACAAGCCCATGCTGTCCCTCAACATTGTGATGTGCCCTCTGTTTTCGTAGCTTGGCTGCTAAGAAGTGATTGGCTTTGCTCCCTTAACATAATAAGACTGTTTAGTGTGTAGTAGTGTTTGAGCCCATAGATCCGCTACACGTACCTCTAGCTGTGTCTGACTTTCTGTAAGGCCCGTAATGTCTTGAGTGATTCCCTCGCCTTATGCTGGGCCTCTGTTATCTTCCCCTATCCTTCTAGTACTGTTCGCAATTCTCTTTTCCGTAGGTTGGCAGAAATAAACTCCCCGTACAAACTTCTTCCCCGTGTCCCCAATCCTGCGTCAGTCTACTTCTCCAGTGTCATTTTTCTTAAAGTAATACATGATTACTTTTTCCATATGGGCCTGAATGGATGTTTCTCTAAGGATCCTCTAATTCAATCTCCACTTTTCCGGATGGCACTCTGACGCTCAGAAACTTCGATCTGCACGATCACAGGAGCGTGATCCGCAAGATACCCGACTCCTATGTATATCGCCGTGACGTGAGGAATTAATGAAGCTAAGACTAGGACCATGTCTATTGTTGAGAATCCTCTAAGCTGCAGAGTATTGTGTGTAGTCTTTCAGTCATGTGATAGAATTGCCAAAGTTCCTATTAGTCCCAAATCCCTAACAAATGTCCCTAAGGCCTGCCGGAATCTATTGTCATTGTTTGTAGGAGCTAAGGTTTTATCCAATGCAGGGTCCAGGACCCAATTGACATTGCCACCCAGCACTACCTTCCCCTCACACACGCTCCCTATTTGGAGTAGCATAGTCAGGAAGAGATCCTGCTGTTCGTTCGGGGCATAGATTGATACACATGTGAATGCTTGATCCCCTTCCACTCCCTTAAGTACTAGAAACCTCCCTTCAGGGTCCTTGTACAGGAATTGCTTCCGAAAGCCCAGCCTGGTTTCCATCAACATTGCTACCTCCTTTGTTTTTGTTCCACTGGATGCAAAATATTGTTTGGGGAAGGCCTTGTGCGTCAAACGTGCTTCATCCCTTGGGAGCAAATGAGTCTCCTGTAGAAACACCACTGAGGCACGTAGCTCAACTAAACGTTGCAGTATAGAACGTTGCTTCACCAGCGAATTTAGACCCTTAACATTCATCGTCGCCATATTTACATCAGCCATTCCCCAGGGGTAAAAGCACCTTCTGTTGAACGCCTACCGCTTCATTACACTAGTTCTCAATAAGATCTGATCCATACCCTATTCCCAAAACTGCAAACTTTGCAAGACAATACCCCAAAATAAAAACATCCCCAACATGTGTTGTAACCCTGTCAGTATATCAAACACCTCCTGGCACAGTAGGTCCCCAATCCCTAGCCCTGCCCCTTCCGGTACCTCCCCTAGCTCCCAACTATGATCCCAACTCTCTCCCACAGCCATCCTGACTAACCAAAAATCTAATTGCAATTAGTCGCCTCCTCATCCTTTTGCACAGGATTCTTGCCCGCAGCCCTGCCCTTTCCCACCCCTGCACAAATCAATGACGCCCCTTCAATGTACCATAACCCCCTCTAGTGGTGTTAGTCAAACGTGAACCTCTCCCTCTCCACGCTGTAAGTAAGGATGCCCCTGTTGCCATCCTTCTTTCCTAGCCGTGCTCTCAGGGGTGCATTCTGGGACTTGTATTTTCCCATAGGTCTAATCCCACAAATCATCAAATTCAAAAGTATTATTGGCCAACAACCAAAGCACCCACTAGCGAGCTGCTTTCTTACTCTGTCTGGTGGCTGTGCATCCCGACCTAGTTGTTTCTTTGCATTCTTGCACCTATACAGGAGGATGCATATAAACAGTATCTGCCCTAGATTTAGCCTCTTCTTCAATCTGCCTAATTCCTCCCTTCACCCCTTCAACTAATCCAGAACAAGGCTGCAAAACTTATCCTTGGCATCAAGCCCCCCAAGTCCAAGGACTGCATGTCTCCAGCCTTAAAATCTCTCCACTGGCGCAGGGTTGCTGCGAGGATCAAGTTCAAGACCCTCTGCATCATTTATCAGGCTTTCTGGGGCCTTGGACCCCACCACATCCAACTTTCTCTTCCTAAATTCCTCCCTGCTAGAGCCCTTTGTCGTCTAGCTCTAACTCTCTGCAGATCATTTTCCAAGCAGAGAGTGGGGGTTAGATCTCTCTTCTCTGCAGTTGGCGCCCTCTGGAATGGCCTCTCTGACCCTCTCAGACTAGAGCCGGATCGCCTTACGTTCCGGAAGCTTCTAAAGAGCTTCCATTTCTCTTCTTCCTTCTTGCTCCCCCTCTCCTGCTAATGTCCCCATCTGCCTCTTGACTGGCTGCCTGGTTCCTTCAGAGTCTTACAGAGCACCAAACACCCCCCAACCACCCCCCTCATTGCAGTCTACCCCTGCACTTGTACTCTACTGACGCCCGCCCCTTCAACCTGCACTTGCCCTTCCTGGCCTCCTCCCCCTGCACTAGCCTGGCGGGGCCTGCACCCTTGTAGCCCTTCCAGACCCTTACCTAACACTTAGCTCATGGACCTTCCTTCCCCTGCACTCTTCATTCCCCTGGCCCTATCCACCTGGCCTCCCCTGGCACTTGCTTTTTCTCCCGGGCCCTTCCGCCCTGCCGGCACCCCTCCCCTCATACCTCCTTCCCGGCACTTCACTTACTGCACTAGCATGATCCGAATGTCACAAGGCATAGTAGAATCGTTTTTGTTTTGTCCTCCCTGTTCCCCCACCCTCTTGTTTTGTTGCTCCTTGAAATGCTTGTATATAGGCACATTATGAATAACCAATAGATGAATGGTATGTGCACATCTGGGTGCAGAGTGCTGTTGTAGCTGTTTGATAATTTGATTTGTAAGGCGCTACATGTGACCATGGATTGAGAGCGCTTAGCAGTATGAACAAAGAGCCCCAACTAGGCCCCGTCAGTAGTTGAGTGATGGATGTGTCCTGTTTAGTTTCTGTGCTTTCAGCTACTCTTAGTTTAACTTTAGAATTCTAAATGGGGGTCCACAAATGAATGACTGCAAGGAAAAGAGGCAGGGCTTGATGGCTTCTCCATGGTTCTCTCCTGTGGGTCATGGTAGCATGCTTGCTGTTACTGTTATGCAGTATGTGACTAAAATGCGCATTTACGCAAATATACAATTGTTTTGGCTTGTCAAACAACTAGACCGCTTTTCACATTTTAATAAGTAGCTAGTTGATCTTTTCTTTGAGATTAACCAACCAGCTACAGTGAGCTGTAGCGGTGGCTGGTAAGAATTCATAAGCCACGTCACAGTTAAAAGCTGTAGCGTTAACACTTACCCTGAAGATGTTAAGCTTTTCAAATGCAAGTGTATTTTGAGATGAAAGTTATAAATTAGATGTTGGTTTCATTCTGCATCTATGGCCCGGCTAGCAGAATGCTGTGAGTCGGAAGCGGAAGCTGGCTGTTGTGGATGTGCCAGTGCAGTGCCTGTGTCTCAAGAAGAGTGTCCATTCGTCTTCATAAACCCACTATGGTTATGTCATTCAACTTTCCCACGTGGCCATTTCCTATGAATTGTGGTCTGGTGGGCACCCTTTATCTAGCAAGAGGGGTTGGAAATCACAGCTCCAAGGAAAACCGACAGAAGGTAACTGCAATTGGGAGCAGGCGGGAAACTTTCATGAGCCCCAGTCCTGGCGGCATTGGTCCCACCACACCTACGTAATGGGCAGGACTTATTAAATCCGACACCAGGGTAAAGGCACCCCGCCTGAAGCCATGCTTCGCTTGACCATAGGTGGTGCTTGCTGGATGGAAGTGTTAGTGGAGGCTGCCTGGGCTTCTAGTCGTTCTCATTGCCATTTTTGTATATAACATCTTGGCCTGTAGCCAAGGATGTGTGCCGATGGCAAGGGTGCCCCATGACATTTGTTCGCCCTCGCAAAGATGGCTCCCCGAGTTCAGCTGCCTACTATACAAAATGGCACCCAGCATGGTGACTTCCGATCATTCGTGAAGGTACTAAAACGAAGTTCAAAAGTGCAATTACAAGCATTAGTGTTAGGAAAACAAATAGTGTGCATAAATATCATGTGGAATAAGTAATAGGCATCTTACTTCCAACTAGAAGTAAATGCTGCACCATAGAATACATATTTTAGGATTTTAATAATAAGCATAGCTATACTTTCAGAATAGAAGACAGCTCGAGCCAGCTACTGTTGTGATTGTGTTATATCTGGCTGTGGGTCATGGGAGATGTAGGACATTGGGTTGCAGTGGCTAGAGCCCTGCAAAGTGATGGGACTCTAGAATGCAATCTATAGTCCCAGGGCAGGCAGTTAGATGTAATAGCTGGAGGGATGAGATGACTGCAGGGGTTGTTTTACGCATGTCTTGTGATCTGTTGAATAAACAAGTAAACTCAGTGTGGACAATTGACTTTATAATACTGGACATGAGCGTAGTGGTCAGGCCGTTGGGATGTGCAGAGCTGTCTGTTGCGGTGAAGAGGGTTGTGGCAGCCTGTGTATGGGCTGAATGAGAACGGTGGACAGCACGGATGAGCCCAGCTGATGCTGCCATCGTGGTGACGAGCAGCAGGAAGACAAGGTGGGCACTCTGTGCCCTCAAGCGCCCCACAGTAAAGCTAGCGTGCCTTGAAAGATCTAAAATGGTGGAGGAGAGGCCTTGAGGGTCCGTCAGCGCCCTGGACACTGTCTGGCATGCCTTAGAAGGTCAGTGGGGGGCGGAGGAGACGCTCATCGAGCCTCTGGCAGCGCCCAGGCAGGTTCAGAGAGAGACGTGCATTGACATTTCGGCAGTGCCTGAGCAGGAGTGGGTGCAGATGGAGATGCACATTGAGCCTCTGGCAGCGCTGGAGCAGGTGCAGGCAGAGACGGGCATTGAGATTCCGGCAGTGCCTGAGCAGGCGCGGGTGCAGATGGAGATGTTCATGGAGCCTCTGGCAGCACCTGAGCAGGTGCAGGGAGAGAAGTGCATTGAGATTCCGGCAGTGCCTGAGCAGGCGCGGGTGCAGATGGAGATGCACATTGAGCCTTTGGCAGCGCCTGAGCAGGTGCAGGCAGAGACGTGCATTGAGATTCCAGCAGTGCCTGAGCAGGAGCGTGTGCAGATGGAGGGACGTGCATTGAGATTCCGGCAGTGCCTGAGCAGGAGCGGGTGCAGATGGAGATGCACATTGAGCCTCTGGCAGCGCTGGAGCAGGTGCAGGCAGAGACGTGCATTGAGATTCCGGCAGTCCCTGAGCAGGGGCGGGTGCAGATGGAGAGACGTGCATTGAGATTTCGGCAATGCCTGAGCAGGAGTGGGTGCAGATGGAGGGATGTGCATTGAGATTCCGGCAGTGCCTGAGCAGGAGCGAATGCAGATGGAGATGCACATTGAGCCTTTGGCAGCGCCCGAGCAGGTGCAGGCAGAGACGTGCATTGAGATTCCGGCAGTGCCTGAGCAGACGCGGGTGCAGATGGCGAGACGTGCATTGAGATTCCGGCAGTCCCTGAGCAGGGGCGGGTGCAGATGGAGAGACGTGCATTGAGATTCCGGCAGTGCCTGAGCAGGATCGGGTGCAGATGGAGGGACGTGCGTTGAGATTCCGGCAGTGCCTGAGCAGGAGCGGGTGCAGATGGAGATGCACATTGAGCCTCTGGCAGCGCTGGAGCAGGTGCAGGCAGAGACGTGCATTGAGATTCCGGCAGTGCCTGAGCAGGAGTGGATGCAGATGGAGATGTTCATTGAGCCTCCGGTAGCGCCCGAGCAGGTGCAGGCAGAGACGTGCATTGAGATTCCGGCAGTGCCTGAGCAGGATCGGGTGCAGATGAAGATGCACATTGAGCCTTTGGCAGCGCCCGAGCAGGTGCAGGCAGAGACGTGCATTGAGATTCCAGCAGTGCCTGAGCAGGAGCGTGTGCAGATGGAGGGACGTGCATTGAGATTCCAGCAGTGCTTGAGCAGGATCGGGTGCAGATGGAGATGCACATTGAGCCTTTGGCAGCGCCCGAGCAGGTGCAGGCAGAGACGTGCATTGAGATTCCAGCAGTGCCTGAGCAGGAGCGTGTGCAGATGGAGGGACGTGCGTTGAGATTCCGGCAGTGCCTGAGCAGGAGCGGGTGCAGATGGAGATGCACATTGAGCCTCTGGCAGCGCTGGAGCAGGTGCAGGCAGAGACGGGCATTGAGATTCCGGCAGTGCCTGAGCAGGAGCGGATGCAGATGGAGGGACGTGCATTGAGATTCCGGCAGTGCCTGAGCAGGAGCGGGTGCAGATGGAGATGCACATTGAGCCTTTGGCAGCGCCTGAGCAGGTGCAGGGAGAGAAGTGCATTGAGATTCCGGCAGTGCCTGAGCAGGCGCGGGTGCAGATGGAGATGCACATTGAGCCTTTGGCAGCGCCTGAGCAGGTGCAGGCAGAGACGTGCATTGAGATTCCAGCAGTGCCTGAGCAGGAGCGTGTGCAGATGGAGGGACGTGCATTGAGATTCCGGCAGTGCCTGAGCAGGAGCGGGTGCAGATGGAGATGCACATTGAGCCTCTGGCAGCGCTGGAGCAGGTGCAGGCAGAGACGGGCATTGAGATTCCGGCAGTGCCTGAGCAGGAGCGGGTGCAGATGGAGATGCACATTGAGCCTCTGGCAGCGCTGGAGCAGGTGCAGGCAGAGACGGGCATTGAGATTCCGGCAGTGCCTGAGCAGGAGCGGGTGCAGATGGAGATGCACATTGAGCCTCTGGCAGCGCTGGAGCAGGTGCAGGCAGAGACGTGCATTGAGATTCCAGCAGTGCCTGAGCAGGAGCGTGTGCAGATGGAGGGACGTGCATTGAGATTCCGGCAGTGCCTGAGCAGGAGCGGGTGCAGATGGAGATGCACATTGAGCCTCTGGCAGCGCTGGAGCAGGTGCAGGCAGAGACGGGCATTGAGATTCCGGCAGTGCCTGAGCAGGAGCGGGTGCAGATGGAGATGCACATTGAGCCTCTGGCAGCGCTGGAGCAGGTGCAGGCAGAGACGTGCATTGAGATTCCAGCAGTGCCTGAGCAGGAGCGTGTGCAGATGGAGGGACGTGCATTGAGATTCCAGCAGTGCTTGAGCAGGATCGGGTGCAGATGGAGATGCACATTGAGCCTTTGGCAGCGCCCGAGCAGGTGCAGGCAGAGACGTGCATTGAGATTCCAGCAGTGCCTGAGCAGGAGCGTGTGCAGATGGAGGGACGTGCGTTGAGATTCCGGCAGTGCCTGAGCAGGAGCGGGTGCAGATGGAGATGCACATTGAGCCTCTGGCAGCGCTGGAGCAGGTGCAGGCAGAGACGGGCATTGAGATTCCGGCAGTGCCTGAGCAGGAGCGGATGCAGATGGAGGGACGTGCATTGAGATTCCGGCAGTGCCTGAGCAGGAGCGGGTGCAGATGGAGATGCACATTGAGCCTTTGGCAGCGCCTGAGCAGGTGCAGGGAGAGAAGTGCATTGAGATTCCGGCAGTGCCTGAGCAGGCGCGGGTGCAGATGGAGATGCACATTGAGCCTTTGGCAGCGCCTGAGCAGGTGCAGGCAGAGACGTGCATTGAGATTCCAGCAGTGCCTGAGCAGGAGCGTGTGCAGATGGAGGGACGTGCATTGAGATTCCGGCAGTGCCTGAGCAGGAGCGGGTGCAGATGGAGATGCACATTGAGCCTCTGGCAGCGCTGGAGCAGGTGCAGGAAGAGACGGGCATTGAGATTCCGGCAGTGCCTGAGCAGGAGCGGGTGCAGATGGAGATGCACATTGAGCCTCTGGCAGCGCTGGAGCAGGTGCAGGCAGAGACGGGCATTGAGATTCCGGCAGTGCCTGAGCAGGAGCGGGTGCAGATGGAGATGCACATTGAGCCTCTGGCAGCGCTGGAGCAGGTGCAGGCAGAGACGTGCATTGAGATTCCAGCAGTGCCTGAGCAGGAGCGTGTGCAGATGGAGGGACGTGCATTGAGATTCCGGCAGTGCCTGAGCAGGAGCGGGTGCAGATGGAGATGCACATTGAGCCTCTGGCAGCGCTGGAGCAGGTGCAGGCAGAGACGGGCATTGAGATTCCGGCAGTGCCTGAGCAGGAGCGGGTGCAGATGGAGATGCACATTGAGCCTCTGGCAGCGCTGGAGCAGGTGCAGGCAGAGACGGGCATTGAGATTCCGGCAGTGCCTGAGCAGGCGCGGGTGCAGATGGAGATGCACATTGAGCCTCTGGCAGCGCTGGAGCAGGTGCAGGCAGAGACGGGCATTGAGATTCCGGCAGTGCCTGAGCAGGAGCGGATGCAGATGGAGGGACGTGCATTGAGATTCCGGCAGTGCCTGAGCAGGAGCGGGTGCAGATGGAGATGCACATTGAGCCTCTGGCAGCGCTGGAGCAGGTGCAGGCAGAGACGGGCATTGAGATTCCGGCAGTGCCTGAGCAGGAGCGGGTGCAGATGGATATGCACATTGAGCCTCTGGCAGCGCTGGAGCAGGTGCAGGCAGAGACGGGCATTGAGATTCCGGCAGTGCCTGAGCAGGAGCGGGTGCAGATGGAGATGCACATTGAGCCTCTGGCAGCGCTGGAGCAGGTGCAGGCAGAGACGGGCATTGAGATTCCGGCAGTGCTCGAGTAGGAGCGGGTGCAGATGGAGATGTTCATGGAGCCTCTGGCAGCACCTGAGCAGGTGCAGGGAGAGAAGTGCATTGAGATTCCGGCAGTGCTCGAGTAGGAGCGGGTGCAGATGGAGGGATGTGCATTGAGATTCCGGCAGTGCCTGAGCAGGAGCGGGCGCAGATGGAGATGTTCATTGAGCCTCTGGCAGCGCCCAGGCAGGTTCAGAGAGAGACGTGCATTGAGATTCCGGCAGTGCCTGAGTAGGAGCGGGTGCAGATGGAGATGCACATTGAGTCTCCGGCTTCGCCCAGAATTTGATGCGTTGCCCGGCGCTGCAGATAATGCGCCCGGCATTTGATGCGTTGATCCGCTGCCCCATATTACGCTCACGTCTGTCACTGCGCACTGCGACGGTCATCTTGAAGTCAGTGTAAGGAACTCATGGTGGCAACAGTAAAGACAGACACAAGTAAGCACAGGTCAAGGGTGTTGAACAATAAATGCAGGGTGGAAAAACGCATAAGCTAAATCTAAAATGGGAGCAAGCGTCAGCCATCAAATAAATAAATGAGGCAGTCCAAGTGGCGTTGTGTCAAAAGAAAAGGGCCTATTCTAAGAAAAACCTATTGCCAAGTCCTTACAACTAATTATAGAAAGAGCGTGGTGTAATAAGGAAGCATACACTGCAGGTGAGTGAAGGTTCTTTATTGGTAACCAGCCTGAGCCAGCAGTACTCCGCCTACACAGCACCTCTTCACCCCAGCTTCTAACGGCTCTTCATAGAATCTGCCATCTGAACAGAAGTAAACATAACATCAGAGATGGGGTGGAATTCTACAAGGTAGAATTCCACTCAAGAGCAAAAGACACTTTACAACACTTCTCCCCCCTTTACCCACAACTGACAGCACAACAACTGCACACACACATGGCTACACACGCTACCACATCACACACCAACAAGCAACACACACATTCACCACAACACATAATGAGAGCCAAAATGCAGCTCAAGGAGGGGAAGAAAGATAAGAACCAGAACAAGGACCTTAAAGCAGCTCAAAGAGGGAAACATATGAACAAGTACTAACGAACTATGGCACCCAAAACATAATCATTGTACTTAGAAGGAACCTTCCTCGCCCTGACAGGATGAGCATTAGCCTGGACAGAGACAGACGGCCCAGTAAGGGAGGATGCCTCCTCATCATGTTCACACACCGGAACAAGAGCAGTTCCACAATTGTGAGAAGGGGCCAGCATAGAAGGCACCTTATCAGCAGTCTCCCCATAATTAGAAGGGCATGGCAAGGGACACTCGGCCATCGCCCCAGCATCTCCGACAGCGCAATCAGGCTTCCCCCACGCACCACCAGCAGAATCCATTTTGACCTTGTCTACCACAACCACACGCCTGAGACTCCATCTGGAGGCATCAAGTTTGGCTACCCACGACCACACTTGACAACTAAACGTGGTTTCATATACTTGCTGAGTCCCTTCGCTGCAAACCTGGGATTCTTGATCTGGTCCCAATCGCCCACCTTGACTGGCAAGGGCTTCCTGCGGGCCAGTTGTTCCTGCAGAAAACGCCGTTGCCTACACCGTACTCTATCTAAGACTTCTTGCATATCCACTTGTGATTGAACCCCACCACCCAGGGCAGGGAATCTCAATTTGGAGCCAGGTTTCCTCCCTCGCATCAACTCGAAAGGAGAATGACCAGTGTAAACGGAAGGACTAAGTCTATATGCTTTAAGTGACTCTGATAGTACTCTCCCCCAGGGAAGACCATTGGCAAGTGTCATGATGCCTACCCCCGGAGCACCAGGCCACGCCCAGCACCCCCGGAAGCAGGCATCATGCCCTCGGGTAAAAGCCCAGCGGCCCCTTATAGGGGCTCTTCGGACTCAGTCCTGGCGCCTTTGGCGCCAGGCTCATGTTGGACATCAGTCCTGGCGCCATAGGCGCCAGGCTCATAAAGGGAGGTGTTTTGTGCACTTACCTGATGCAGACCATGCTGCACGCTTCAGGCCTCCCTGAGACCTGAAAGGGACTATTTTTTCATAGGGACTATTTTTTCACTCGGGCGTGGCCAGGGAAGGATGCATACCTAGTTGGGGAAGGATACATACCTGGGACTTCTTTGGAGGCTATTTAAGCCACGACCAGACAGCAGCTCATGCTTTGTGTTGTTCTGCTTCCTGCAGCTTAACGCTCACCGTGTCTGCTCCTGCTCCTGGACTCCAGCCACGCCCGCCTCGTACCTGGAAGACCTGCAAGGAAGGAAGAGAAGAGAAAGGTGAAAACCAAGGACTATTTCAAACTTCTTACCTGCATCCGGAATCTTCTCGCCAGCATCCCTGAAGAAACACTTCCATTTAAAAGCATTGCGTTGCTCGCTGCAGCGCCACGCTTCACTCACCTGTCCTCGAGACATCTCCCAGCTCCATCGCGGCTGTCAGCATCGGACGCCACATCTCTGCACCTAGGGGAGAGAGGAAGAAACAAAAGGTGAGCAGAAGGAACACAGAAGGAAAGCCCGATTAACAGCCATAATACTTACCGGCTTTTCTTCCACATTTCGGGTCGGCGCCGCCCGTTGGCAGGTACCGTACCCCGGCCCCTATGGGGAAAGGACAAGAGACATTTCTGGGGAATGATGAGGACATTTAGAGGGATCGCCCTTATAACTACTCACCTCGGCAGTTTAACCCCTCGACGCATCGCCTTCATTCTGCACCTGAAATAAAGGACAGATCACAGGTTAGAAAGACAACATAAAGGGGGCCTCACTTGAACTTTCATACTTACGGCGCATCGCTCAGGAAAGTCAAGCGGATTTTTCCAGCGCCATTCTGAAAACCAGTGAAGTAACTGGACGAACGCGCGCCCCTGCACCAGAAGCAGGATGGAGAGTTCATCCTTCCAAACCATAAGGTGAGCTTAAACCGGGGTTTGGAGGAAGTTAGAGAGGAACGAAGGGGGAAAGGGGGGAGCTAGCATACTATTCTGCAGACTGTTAATCCCCTTTCTCATCTGCAGAAGGATATCCCTACGGGCCAGGCAAGCACGATTTGGAGGTCCTGTCCAATTGGTGTTCCGGGTCCTGCGCATCACGCTAGAAGAGGCCACAGCAATCCAGACTAGACCAGCGCCCCGTGGGAACCAGGTGAGCGTTACAGCAAGGGCCAACTGGACCGCACCCTTGACAAAACGATTCATGCGTTCTACCAGACCATTAGCCTGTGCGTTATATATAACGCAACCCTATGATGACGTATAACAAGATCACGCAAAAACTTTTGCATGTAGTCCGACACAAACTGGGCAGCATTATCGGTTGCAAACCCCGCAGGCACGCCTTCCCTGTCAAACGCCGCAGAGAGGAACTCCACCACTTTCTGGGCAGTAACCGTAGCCAAAGCTGTGGCCTCAACCCATCGGGACGTGTAATCCACCAAAACCACAATAAATCTTAGACCCCCCCCAATGAATCTACGGGGCCCATTATGTCAAGCGCCACCTTGGACCATACTTCACGGGGCACTTCCACAGGATAAATGGGTTGGGGAGTAGGAACTTTGCTCTTGTCACTAGTGGAACAGGCCGCACGATCCTTCACCACATCCTCCACATCAGCGTCCATTCGGGGCCACCAATACTCTTCTCTGAGCCTCCTCTTGGTCATGGACCTTCCAACATGCCCCTCGTGGGCCAAATCAACAAGCTTCCCCCTAAGGGAACAAGGAGGAACCAACCTCCGATCTCTGGCCACACCCCATGGACCTACAGACAATTCCTCCCACACGTGACTATACAGTTTAGACAACGCAGAACCAACAACCCCACTACTGAGCGCAGTCTTTATTTCCATCAATTCAGGATCAGCTGAACATTCTGCACCCCATTCCAACTCCGACACAGCCGGCACCATATTCGCAACCAAGGTTCAATCATCGCCCACTACATCGACAAAATCAGACCTCGGAAACCGCGACAGGCAATCCGCTACCGCGTTCCTCGCTCCCGGGACATATTCAACCTTGAAATTGAACTCCGCCACATCGGCCATCCACCTCATAATCCTTGAAGACACATGGGACAACCCCTTAGTCATCAACATGTGCACCAAAGGTTTGTGGTCAGTGCGCAAGGTGTATTCAATTCCCCACAGGAAGGTCCTAAAATATTTAGAGGCCCACACAGCAGCCAGTGCCTCTCTCTCTGACAGCGTACCTGCCTTCAGCCTCTCTGAGCACTATGGATGCGAAGGCGATAGGCCGAAGCTCGCCCTCCACCCTCTGCTCCAAGGCAGCACCTATGCCATACTCACTCGCATCCACAGTGAGATAAGTTTTCCTGGCCGGTATAAAGGAACCCAAGGACGGGGCTTGCTCAATCTCCTCCTTCAACCTGAGAAATTCCATTTGGCACTGGTCTGACCATGCAAAATGCACACCCTTCTTCAGCAACAACCTCATACCAACAGTCTTGTCGGCATACGAAGGAACAAATCTACTGTAGTACTCTGCGAGACCCATGAAGGATCTCAACTGATCTTTGTTTGCTGGGGCCGGTGCATTCTTCAACACTTTTACCAACTCTGCCCTAGGATGAATACCTTGGGCATCTAACGAATGTCCCAAATAGGTCGCACTGGGAAAGCCAACCCGGCACTTGCAAAGTTTGAGAGTGAGACCACAATCCCTCAAGACACACATCACCTCCAGAACCCTAACATCATGTTCAGCTCGCGATTTACCCCATACCAAAATGTCATCCTGGAAACATTCTACCCCCCGAATGCCCCCAAAAAGTTTCTGCATTGTCCTCTAGAAAAACCGCAGCTGCGGAGGCCAAGCCAAAGGGCATCCTACAAAAACGGAAGGTGCCAAAAGGGGTGACAAAGGATGTAAGCGGGCGAGATTCCACATGCAGATCTATCTGATGATAGGCAAAAGAAAGATCAAAAGTAGAAAAGCAGGAAGCCCCAGACACCCGGGAAAGCATCTCATTGATGTTGGGCAGGGGTGTCTGTCAACCCAAATACTTGAGTTTAGATCTCTGAGATCTACGCACATCCTCATTCCTCCATCACCCTTGCATGGCAGTACTACCGGGGCCAACCATTCTGAACACTCTACTTCCTCTATGACCCCAGACTCCTTGAGTCTGCAACTCTTCCTTTAAAGCATCACGAGCCATGATCGGAACTCTTCTGACTTTGTGTACAACAGGCACAAAACCTTTCTTGAGAACTATCTTGTGTGCAAAACCCTTCAATTTGCCCAACTTTGAAGTAAAAACTGAGGGAAACTTGCTCTCCAAAAACTTCAGCTGTGATTCCCACAGGCAATATGGCACAGTCATTCTCCTCAAATACACTCATCACAGGGACAGGTTTCCCCGGTCTAATTTGCAGCTCCAGGGCAGCTTGTTCGTCCCAACCCACTACAGGGTCACCTTTTGTGAGCCACATACAACTTACCCCTAGCCATTCTGCCTTCAAACTCTAAATCAGCCCATTCAAACCCTAAAACTTTTATGGGCACTCGCCCATAGGCACACAGGTTTATATCAGAAGAGGAGAGTTCAGACACCTTCTTGTGGAACTTGGACTCGTATAGTTCAGGGGATTTCATAGTGTATGGGGAACCTGTGTCCACCATCATCTCTAACGGAACGCCATTGACCATGAGCGTTGCTCAAGCTCTCTTCTTGCAGCTCCCCACACTCAACAATGTCCCTTCAGGCACACCTCCTTCACCCCTGTCAGAACAACCCATGTACCCCACTATCGTCACATCATCATCATCATCATCATCATCATTCAGGTCCACCATTTTGACGGACCCCTTAGTGGAGGCAACGCCCCTGTACATGCGGACATAATGTCCCTTGGCTTTGCATTTCCTGCAGTCCACATTGGTAGCAGGACATTCCTTTGCACCCGCTGCATGACCTCACCAACCACACCGCTTGCACTGTTCCTTCGATGAGGGTCCTGCTCTGCCATCCTTGTTCCTCACTTTGGCCTCAACAGTCCTACGGGGGAATCACAGGATGCACAGCTTCCCCTTTATCAGCCATTTCCCTCACACTCTTCCTAGATGCTTCAATTGTGCGGGCAATCTGACTTTTTCTAGGGGTCGGTCTTTTTCAATCCATAGTCTCTCCCTGACACGTACATCACACGTGCGCATCATTACTTGGTCACGGATGTACTCATCGACGGTACCAGTGAACTTGCATGTTGCAATCAAAGTGCGTAGGGCAGTCACATAAGCATCTATACCCTCACAGGAGCCTTAAGCCCTCGAGAAGAAACTGTACCTCTCAAGAACAACATTGGCCCTCTTGCCAAATCGCACTTCCAACTTGCCCAAAGCTGTCTCATAAGCGAGCACCACTGCTGGTGCTACATCACCACCCTCACTGCCTTCAGCCTGGGCAGCGGGGGCAGCGTGCACATTGGGGCCGGGTAGGTGCCTGAATACCCTGAGGCCCTCAGTGCCCAAACAATTGAGCAACGCTGCCTCCTCATCATCCGTGAATTTTGCACCACCCGCGGCTCTAAGGTACACTTTGAAGGTGTCCACCCACAAGTCCCACACAATAGGCAGCTCCCCCGGACTGGCCAAGGATGCAGGTGGCGGACGTGCATTATTGTGCTGCATGTTGAGAAGGGGGAAGTGAGACAGGCTTGTAATCAACCAATATCCACTGTGCAACCTTATAATGAATTAGTATCCACTGTGTAGCCTCCTTGTGTGCCTGGCGAAGCAACCAATGCTGTAGTGTCACTGTACAATACAACATACTTTGAGCAAAGACAGAGATGTGGCCAGGATACAGTCACGGGACACTTGGAAGACCCACACAGGGTTAATTCTGTCTCTGAACGGCTGGAGGGAACGCCCCTTGGCAGGAAGCAGAAGAGAGGCGCCTTGCATTTAGTCCTGCCCTCCTCCAGCCGGCGTCAATATCCGTTAAGGGAACGGGGGCGGCGGACACGGGCTTGACCTGGCCCCCAGCCCCGCTCGCCGCGCAGGGCAGACACGCGCCGGAAAACAGGTATCCCTTCCCTTCTCACCTGCTGTCAGAGGAGGCACCGCGTTCAACCCCGGCCGGGGAGCACAGGCTGGGAGCACGTCGGCTGTCCTGATGCCGACGTGTGCAGAGGGCCTCCCTTCCACGGGACAACAGACGCTGCAGCCCACGGACGAACTGGCAGGGGCTGGGAAATGCTGCTCCTCCCAGCTGATTCCGGACAGGTAACTCGATGCGGACAGCGTCGGCGGGAGGGCTCACCTCCACACGGCCCCCCGCTCCTCCTCCAGAGCAGGCACTCTCCCAAAGGCGAAAAGAGGAATGTAGGCAACTGCTGGCAGCTGCAAAGGCAACGTGGGTCAGAGGCTGGTAACTCTCGTCGCCAGTGTAATAAGGAAGGATACACTGCAGGTGAGTGAAGGTCCTTTATTGGTAACCAGCCTGAGCCAGCAGTACTCAGCCTACGGCTCTTCATAGAATCTCCCATCTGAAGAGAAGTAAACATGACATCAGAAATGGGATGGAATTCTACGAGGTAGAATTCCACCCAAGAGCAAAAAGACACTTTACAACACGTGGGATAGGGTTTCAATAAAGAAAAGAAGTGTTCCAAATAATAAGTCAGGATGCGATTGCTAGGGGTCTACCTTCCTGACGTTTTCAGCACGGGACAGGGTGGGACCTTTGAGCACAGCACACACTCCAGCTTTCTCAGCACGAGCCGGCAGTATCGTTCCAGCTATCCGGTTCTTCGATGGAAAAGTCTCTTTGTATTAAAAAGTCTGTTGCCTTCGAGGTCTGATATATCCAACAAAAAAAGTTATTTTCCACAGTTCACATTGGGTGATGGCTTCACTCCCGGATCCCCTTTCTCACGGGTGCCGCCCCTTCATGTATCGAAGTCAACGAATCAATTGAACAGTGCCTTTCACAATTAACTTTGGGTGATGATTTTTCACCGCTTGATCTCGCTCGTCCGGGCTCGGACCCACCTGACAAGGGAGACCATTCACTTCCCCTCATCTTCCAATACCTCTTACTTTCACGAGTTTCAATGTCTTTTTAAACAGTACTTCAGGATTTGTTTCTGATTGTCAGCTTCCCTCGTTCTTGTTCACTCGTGCCAAATTACTACAAACCGTTTACTGTACTTCAGGACTTTGTACTTCGTCTTGCTAGCATGCCTGCACCGGGTTCACTTCTTGCCAACTTTAACACACTGTTCATATGCCTATTTCATCAAGCAGGATTAATTTCTCATTGCTTCGCAATCATCTGTAGGTCAAAGACTTTTGACGGTACAGAAGATTTTACAAGTCCCTGTATGACCACTTTGACCTCTTTTCGCCTCTTCCTGAGGGATTCTGGTTACAGTAGTTTCTACTTTCGGGTAATCGCCCAGAGTTTCCTACTTGAGCACCCACGTGGTGCCGTACTCCTCTGTTGGTGGAATCCCCCCCCCCCGTTCCTCAATCGTATCTTTTAAAAGTTCAAATTAGCCTTTGGCGACTTTTCGTTCCACACAGTTCAGTTTCTTATTGATTCTCCCCTCGACTCACCGGCTCTGATGAACCGCTTGCCTTTGTCTTTATCCTTTGAGTCAAGGTCGGTACCTCCTAGACCAGCGCCCTTCCCTGGCTTGATCAGCGGAGGAGGGTCTTGTGTACCGTAGTCCTCTGCTGCAACACACGCTGGCTATTGTTCGCAGTCTTATATTTTCTACAGAGGTTTCACTGGCCTTGAGATGAAAGGCCAAGGTTACTTCTCTCCTTGTCACCCTCTCGTTATTCACCGTCTTTCGCCTCCTCTTGAACTGTCGTGCTGAGTTAGCTCTCACGTTGTTCGGTCTGCCTTGCTTGTCCTGTGCTCTTGTGCGGAAAGGAAAGGACTGTCAAGTGTGTGTGATTTTGGTCAATTGCCTGACTTTGCCTAACCTTTAGTTTGGCACATGTCGGGTGAACAGTTCTAAAATTAGTCTGTTGTATTTTGTTTAGTGCAAAGGTGTTTGTGCCGGGAAAGTGGGGGGGGAAGTTGGAGTGTTTGAATATTCTACAGGGTAGAATGGAGAAAAGGTATTTTCGGAAGAGTGAGAATGGTGGGGTTTGTGAGACAAACAAAGACCAGAGTTCTTATTGTGACCTGAATTTGGGGAATTGTGGGATTGATAGTTGTTAACGCAGATTTAGAGTTCGGATAGGGATTCTGGGATATATACCTTTCGGGTGCAACCAGGTTTGGGACTTTAGAGAATTGGTTATGTACGGAGGAGTTGTATCTGGGCAGGAAGGTTTCATTGGGAGGAAGTGAGGCAGAGGCATTATAACCTATAAAGATCTGAGGGATCTCGTCCTACTCTCCTTTTTCCTCTCTGGTGCTATACCGCGTTTCCCCAGGGGCACTTCACCGAGCACACCCCTAGGTTGCCCTACCCAGGTGATCCTCCATCGCTTGTCCACCCCAACGGTTGGGATCTGAGCGCGCCAGCCCTTTCCTGGCCACCTGAATAAGAGATTCTCGAGGTCTGCTCGGGAGAATACTCGGGCTTCTCACATCAGGCATGCAGAATAAGTGCCTGCTGCTATCGGTGGGGTGGCCATTAATGAGTCAGGCGTGAACTACAAAATGTGTTACAGGACCCAAATGGGCCTGATTAGTGCAGGATATTCATGCGTAATAAACAAACTTGCATGTTCTAAAAGATCTATAAGAAATTTGTATACAAAAAACATGAGGAGTTCAAACTGAAAATTATAAATGTTTCGCCACAATGTCTCCCTAACATGGGAGAACCAACCATCAAGTGGTCAAATTGGAAAGAGAATTTCCTAAATTACGTGCTCACTGCACACGGACCATCATTTAGTATGGAACGAAAAGAGCACTTCAAATAGATTGTATCCTCCCACGTATTACTCATCTTTGATATATCCAAGTCTGAATGCAGGTTGCTTTGGAATTTTCTTTTCATAGGGTCGAGTGTCGTGTAGCGTCTTGGTGTTCGGAGCAGAGACCATAGGTCTGGCGAGGGAACGACAAAGAGGATGTCGGTGAGGGTTTGCCTGGATGAGGCACTGGTATAGCTATCGGCGATGGCGAGGCCTGGGTAGGAGACGAGGATGTCCTTTTTAAACCTCTTCCTACCAGATTTAGTGAGGAGAGCAGGATAGTCGATAGAGAAGCAGTTAGAAAAGATAGATCCAGAAAACACCATAGAGTAGGAAGGGAGAGGAGAGAAGAGGAAGGGGGTGCAAGGTGGGTGGGTGCAGGGAGCACACTAGGGAAGGACACAGAGAGAGGTGCAAGCAGACGAGACAAAGAGAAACGAGACAGCAGTAGACCATTGAACAAGACGACAGGAGCTCAGACAATAGTATAACAGTTTGGTAGAAGAATGCTTAGCTAAGAACGCAAAATCAAAAAACAGCACTACTTTCACAATGTGGTTTAAACACCAGAGGAAAAGCACACCTACGTCAGAGTCCTGTATAGTGGGGGGAAAAGGCCTAGGTTTCCCAATGCAGGGTAAATACTTTCACTAATGTCACAGCGCTAATAGTCACAATATTAATCTACTATAGGTAAGGTTGCTATGTGGCAGGGTTTTCAGGGTAGAGTGAAGGCTGCTGGTTGACGGCTGGCCACTGGCTTCCCCTGCTGACACCTGCCGACACTAGCTAGAGCTGCCACTGTGGGAGACACCCTTTGCCTTGAGGTCCTTAGCCGTACGAGCTGCAACGGGCAGAGAGCTCCCTGGGGGAGGTTAGTGAAGACCAAGGAATGGGCTAATCTGGCACAGGTGGCAGACTGGGAGGAGGGGGAACTAGGAAGTGCAGTGGGATCGGGCGGCCTCGCTGAGAAAAACGGGCAGGAGGTACCACAAAGGAGGCTGAAGTAATCGAGGCCCAGGAGGGTCTTGGAAATGTTTAAACACTCACCTGCTTTACACAGAGATAAAGGCAGGTAAGCCCTCTCCCAAATCCCCATCCGTTACCCTGTCCGAAAGAAAGTCATTTTTGGAATCAAGGGCGGTTTCCCCTGAGAGAAAGCATTCGAAACATCGGAGATGATCGATGTCCAGTTCACAATGCTCGTCGTCCTCTTAACAAGAAGAGTAAGAAACGTCATCACAGGTCCTAGTTGTCGTTTTCCTCTCCCAAAAAATATCCTTCCCGAAGAAAACTTGGCTCCTGCGAAATGGGAAAACTTCCACTTTAAAATACTTGATATGTTTTTCAGAGGCATGCTCCTCTGAATGCCTCTCCCAAGGAGTCAGGAAAACAACGCCACCCCTCAGCATCTGACAAAATCTGAAGGGAGTCTCATGTGTCTTTCGTGCTCACTTCAGATCCTGGGAAGAGAGGTTCCTCGACGCAAGTCGAGCGAGTCGTCACCGACACATAAGAAAAAGCCAAGGTCTACCCCCTCGAGGCCTTCATCTCCGTTATCGATGCCTTTATTGAAGGTTTGGAGAAAAGGCTGATAGCCTGGAGAAGCTTCTAGAGCTGCAGCTAAATCATTAGGGGTGGCGTTCAAACCACCTCAACCTTCAGGTCAAGGATGGAGTGGAAGTACTTTTCCTTTCTATTCTTCCGTCTGTAGAGGAAGAGGACTGTTCTCACAAAGGAGTCAGGCGAGAGCTCCTCGTGGCGGCAGAGGAAGAGGGGGATAGAACTCCCCACGCAACACCTGCAGTTACCCTCTGCTGCATGTGGAGCAGCAAAATGACTCCCACACCCACAAGTCTGTGGTAGGAGGCAGACTGTCAAATCATCTGCGGAGTTGGCGACGCAGAACTTCAGATGCAGGGGTAGCAGGTGGTTACTGCCTTCCATTCCTAAAGAAACCTCCCAATTGCACCCCGAAAGCCTTCTTTGGGTCCCTATTCGCTCATCCTGTTGGAGAAAGGTGCAATAGAACTGTTACCTGTGGAGGAGAGAAACCAGGGTTGGTACTCTACATACTTCATGATTCACAAAAAGGACGGAGGAGGGGGACCCTTCTTGGACTTGAGATGCATGAACAAGTTCCTCATTGGACCTTCAGGATGCTTACTTTTATATGCCAATCCATCAGACGCATAGAAAGTACTTGAGGTTCACGGTTGGCAGTTCTCATTATCAGTTTTGGGCACTGACATTCAGGTTCACCTCAGCCCGATGGTCTTTACCAAGCTTATGACAGTGGTGGCAGCAAGCTTAAGGAGGGAGGGGATTCACATCTACCCTTACCTGGATGACTGGTTGATCAGGGCTGGTTCTCCGGAACAGTCCCAGCGTCATCTCAGTCGCACTTACCACTTCCTCCATGAGCTGGGCTTCTCCCTGAACTTCAAGAAGTCCCACTCGACACCGTCACAGAAGCTTCAATGTATTGAAGCAGTCCTGCATTCAGCCTCGGGAAAAGCTTCACGACCCTAGTTAAGGTTTCAACATCTCTTGCAGATGGTCCCAAAATTCCAGAGTGCCCAACATCTTCCGGCCTACGACGTCCTAAGGTTGCTGGGCTTCATGGCATCCTGCATTTTTCTGGTGCCAGAAGCCCGTCTCAGAATGAGATCCCTTCAGTGGGCTCTCAGATCCCAGTGGTCGTAATTCTCCTGCAGAATGACGGACCTTCTTTAGGTCCCGACAAACGTCACCCAGGATCTCCTGTGGTAGGCCAGCCGTGAAAATGTAATGAGGGGAGAACCGTTTTGGAAACCATGGCCGGAGATGATGGTTGTGACGGAGGGCTCCCTCACAGGATGCTGTGCACATCTAAGAGATCTTTCAATAAGTGGACACTGGTCTCAGTTGTAGTCCAGACTCCATATCCACCTTTTTAGAGCTGAGGGCAATCAGACTAGCACTGATGGTCTTCCTGCCTTCAATTTGGGGGAAATGTGTCCTGATAATGACAGACAACAGTTTCCATGCACTACCTGAACGAGACGGGGTGTGGGGGTCACTACCCTTATGCAGAGAAGCAATTCAGCTCGGGTTCTATGCACTTAGAGAAGGTTATACTTCTGGCAGTTCATCTAGCTGGAGAAAAGAACACAGTGGTGTTTGATCTAAGCAGGCAGAACACTATCTGTGTGAGTTGGAGTTGACCCGAGAAGTACTTCTGGAGATCTTCTCCCTTTGGGGAACTGCTCAAGTTGATCTGCTTGCGACTGGAAGTGTGAACTGTTCTGCTCCAGGGAATTTCCACAAAGAGGAGCTCTAGAGGACGCCTTTGTGGTGGACTGGGAGTTTCCACTTCTGTAAGCATTACCGTCAGTTCCCAGTCATTCCTCATGTCATCAGGAGGTAGAGGACGTTTGGCAAAACCATGATCTTCATTGCTCTGGATTGGGCCAGGAGAACATGGTACCTGAACCTTCTAGAAATGGCCATCTGCCCTCCAATTGGTCTTCCCCAAAGAGAGGACCTACTCTCGCAAGAGGGAAGTCACATTCTTCACCCAGAGATCAGAACTCTCAATCTTCGCGCCTGGTGTCTGAAAGGGTGAGATATAAGGATTTGGACCTTCCGGAAGACGTGATGGAGGTGTTGCTTTCGGCAAGAAGACCAGCCACTAAATCCCTGTACTGCTGCTGCTAGGTGCAAGGAAAAGAAACTTGATCCATACACATGTAAACTTCCCCATGTTCTATTAATCCTTTCTGGGTTGCAAGTGGCCACGGTGAAGGGCTGCTTAGCGCCACTGTCAATCTTTAAGAGATCTCCAGATGAGGGGTCGTAGTTTAAATTGCTGATTGTGGTACAATTTCATACTCCCTTCATCATGCCATCATGGGACGTTAATCATGTACTAAGATGTTTTATGGGAGCTCCTTTTAAGCTCTTACATTCGTGTCCTTTAAGAATGCTTACTATGATGACTGCCTTTTTAGTAGCTATCACATCTACCCGCAGGGTAAGTGAGCTACAAGCCCTTTCTTCTAAACCACCTTTCACATCCTTTTTCAAGGACAAGTTGGTGCTTAGCGTACAATCATTTCTTCCGAAATTTGGGTCATTTTCTCCTTGCACAGTGTGAGTTTTGCCAACTTTTCATCCTCCTCCTCACCTGTCAAGAGGAGAGGTTTCATCGTCTGGACCCCAAAAATTAAGCTAATACATCACATGGACAGCAAATGTACGTCAGGATGACCAGCCCTGTATTGGTTACACTGGACAAAAATTAGTCTTGACGGTCAAAAAATAAAAACATTCTCTAGATGGATTGTCGTGTGCATAACCGAATGCTATTCTCTGGCAGGCAAAGATTTGCCCGAAGGTTTGAAGGCTCATTTCACTAGAAGGGTGGCTGCTTCCTCAGCTCCGGAAAGATGTGTGCCAATGCAGGTTTGCAGAGCGGCAACCAGGTCGTCCCTTAATACTTTCAATACATTTTACTGTGTAGATTCTTTATCCGGAGAGGAAGACAAATTTGACAAAGCTGAACATTTATTTAGCATTTGTTGCGCGCGCCAAACCCGTAGGTATCTGGGCGCTGGAAAGCAGGTAAAACACATTGCAGGGTTAACACGGGCAACAATGGAAAACAGTGGTTTTGCATAAATCATAATATGAATATTTACAGTCATAAGATATTTACATATAAAATAATCCTGCTGGTACATTATCAGTAGTGTTTACATGTGCAACCTTATTAACATAGGTAGTTTGCAATGACGTAGAGCAGATGTATTCACAGAAGCATATTGTATAAGGATGGAACTGTAAGCATTAAGGAACAGAGGTTACACATTGGAGGTGAAGAACCAGTCTTTGAGTTTTCTGCGGAATGAGGTCTGGGAGGGGTCAGATCTAATGTCTAGAGATAGCGTCCCTCAGCCTTTGTCCTCGACACTCACCCCTAAAACAAACTGCTTTGGGAGTCTCAACGATGAGAAATACTTGGGCGGACACAATCCATTTAATGAACATGTTCCTTGCCCACGATAATGTTCTTTCGACTGGATGTTCCTCCCACATAATCCTCTTCATCCGCCCATCTATTCCCTCTTGCTTACTTAGAATTTCCGTGTCTTCCACCTTCCTTTTTTGCAATGTCAAGATTGTCTTCTCCTATGACTCAGCAAATTAAAGGGAGGGGGAATATAACTGCTTATGCACGACGCTCGACCCTATGAAAAATAATTCCAAAGCAACCTGCAAGCCGACTTGGATATATCAAAGATGAGGACTACATGGGAGGAGCATCCAGTCGAATGAAGGTTACCACGGGTAAGTAATTTGTTCTTCTCATGCACTGCCTCTGTTTTGAAGGGCGGAGGATTGCTAAAAGGTTGCCTGAATTGGCCATTGGAGAAGGAGACAGACTAGAAAGTACGGGCGGAAACACCCTAAAAGCATATGAGACAAAGGTAAGAAAACGTGATCTTTACTATGATGAGAAGGAAAGACGTATTTTGGAACGCAACTACGTTGGCATGATAGAGCAAGCGCAGGGGGGAGTATGTGGAAGATTTTGTGATGGGATTGCATGAACTGACCAATCGCTGTAATTTGGTGAATCATATAATGAGCACATAAGGGATCAATTTATGCAAAGTGTAAGAGCATGAAGTAAGGGAAGGGATATGGGGAAAAGGAGATCAGTCTGGGTGAGTTTCTGCAGATTGCGAAAGGGATCACACACACAACGTGTGTGAAAGAACTAGAAAATAAGGATAAAGTTATGGAAAAGAAGGGTTGTGCTGTCATAAAGAGTGAAGATCAGAAGATGGAACTCAAACGAGAGAGGAAAATGAAGTATTTGGAGGAGCACACAACACACAGGAAGACCGAAGAGATGGGAATTGGAGTTGTGGCAAAGGGTTGTGAAAGGAGAAGGAAATGAAATGCAGCAGCTTTTCCGATGTGGATGTCAATTCCATTTAGCTAATTTTGTTAAGTGTTCAGGATTGAGTGCTGAATGCAGAAAATGCTGGAAAAAAGGGACACTTTGCAACCTGGGAGAATTTCTCAAAACTAGTGTCAGAGGTGTGTGATGTGATGAGGAAGGTGATGAGGTGTGTGGGGTGGTGGGTGCAACAGGAGGGGTGCCTTTTGCAGTGAGCCAGGTGGGGAGTAGTAGAAAGAAAGGAGGAAAACCACATGATTAGGTCAGAGTAAATGGCATAGCGGTACCAATGTTGGTGGATTCCGGCTCAGACTATACGATTATTGATTGAAAAACCTGGAAAGAGTGTTTTGAAGGGAAAGGCTCAAGGCTGATGAAGCCCATTGTGGGTTCCAAGGCATATGGTCATGTGAGAATTGACATGGTGTGAAAGCAAACTCAAATATCTAGGGTGTTCAACCAAAACGAACAAGTATTTAAAATCTCTGGTGTGGGTGCGTTTACTGGACAAGAGTGGAAAGGGGCAGTTGAGGAGGAATGTCTCAAAATGGTTGAGAAGATTAGAAATGGGCTGAGAGAATAACCTCAGGATGAAGTGCTGAAGCAGTACTGATAGGGTTCCAGAACTCAGGTTGGAGGACACTTTTTTGTGCAAGGGAGGTAAGGTGGTTCCTGCGATGGGTTTAGGTACGATGATTTTGGAGTTGGCAGGCATAAGAGGGGCATTTGGGAATGACCAAGTGTAAAGGAAAACAGGGGGAAGATTGTTGGGGGCCCACAGTCGACGAAGATATAGAAGATCTGGTCAAGGCCTGTGGACGTTGGGAGTCGGATAAATCTGTGAGAAATTAAATCCAGGTTTTAAGACGGCTTGATTTCTCGAATTTGCCATGGAAGTATGTGGCACTTAATGTACTGGGGCCGCTTGCGGGGGAAAGGAGAAGGAAGAAGTACAATTTGAAAACTCTTTGATCTGTATTCCAAGTGGGTAGAGTTGAAGGTAGTGTTTGAAGCAGATTCGAGGGCAGCAGGGAATATTTTGGAAGAAGTATTTCAGAGGGAGGGATTTTCATCTAAAATACTTACAGATAATGGTGTCCAGTTGACTTTGTATTCAGTGGAGTCATTTCTAAGGTGGGGGGTAAGTGATGTACACTATAAGACATCACTCTGCCACCCAGAGCGTGGAATGATGCAGTGAAGCGCTTCATTTGCAATAATGGGCAGGCAATCCACATGGCGGTACACGAGGGTAAAGATTGGGAAGAAGCTGTGCTCAAGAGGGGGTGTGCATATCATCTGGTGCCAGGTGCCACTACAGGGCCTGCACCTTTTTGAAGTGTTGATGAGGGGCCAACCCAACACAGCGGATTGTCCTCCGTGGTTGGGCAGAGACTGTTTTTTGTGGAGTCGGATGAGCAGAGGCCCAGGGAAGAAGTGCAGGGAGAAAAAGGAAATCTGAAGGAAAGGTATGTGATAAAGCATCCCAAGAGACCGGAAGTCCGGCTGGTCAGAGTGTGAGGATAAAGAAGGGAGGGAAGGTCACAAAGGGCGGCAGCAGATTAGATTGTAGGGGTGTATGAAGAGGCAGTGGCGATGTGTCTGCAAGAAAGGGAGACTGGGTAAGTGCGCTGCGAGGATAGCAACTCTGAACAATTTTGGTCAAAAAGCTGCATGTTTGTTCAATTTTGTTAATTCATATTTTCTCATGTGTGTGTGAGGGCATGTGTCTGTCTGTGGGGTGAGTGAAAATGGAAGTGGGAGATGTTATATCTGGCTGAGAGTCATGTGAGATATAGGAGATGGGGTTGCAGAGGCTAGGACCCTGCAGAGTGATGGAACTCTAGAATGCAATCTCGAGTTCCAGGGAAGGGAGCTGGACTAAGAGCAGGAGGGATGAGATGACCGGGGGAGTTGTTTTACCCATTCCTTGGGAAAGAAACCGCCGTTTCCTGAGAAAGTATACTCGGTGTGGACGTTTACCTTTATGATGGATTTCACACGATTCTTCTCCAGAGCAATGGCCTTGGCAGAGGACAAAAGTGCAGATGGCCGTGTAGCCATCTTGATTGATAAGGCATCAGATTACTGATTAAATCTGCATGACAGCTAGAGTACTTTACTATCGTAAGTGCACACGATTCTTATCCAGAGCAATGGCATGAGCAGAGGTCAAAAGTGAAGATGTCTGTTCTTGTTATCAAAGTACCGATTATAAATCCCTGGAGTAAAAAGGAGAAGACGGCTGGCTTGTTATGCGTTGACTTTGCAGAAGTCTGCGATTCTTCGTGTTGCTAGAAACTGCTGGGTGTCCTTACGTGGCTACCAAATAATCGGTGGTGTTAACTTCTTCCTCGTGAATCATGCAAACATATTTCTGTAACACTGTCCCTTTATTCGGGGAGAAATGTATCTGAATTAAAGCAAGTTTCTGGCAACTAATATTGGGGAAATAGACACTGCCTTTGATCTGGGTACCTTTCACTTTCTTGAGAAAGATTGCAAATTTGCTTCCATCCACAGGATCTGTTTTAAAAATGTGGTTATCACAGACTTGCCCCATTTTGTTGTGGATGTATCCGTTGTCCCCGCCAGTAAAGCTGGTGAGGAATTTGCTTTCTTTCGTTTTGGCTGCACATGTGCCTGAAAGACTAACTTCTGGAGGTTGCTTTCTTCCAAAGAACGCGTTTTTCTGTTTGCCAACGGTCACTTTTGGTGCCAACTCTGCTTTGGGGTTTACATTGCCTGGCACTGCACATTCTGTTCATTTTCTTCCCTAATCAATTTGAATATTTGCTTAGCATGTACGGGCGAGCCAGAAGTCTGTGGCTCAGTCAGATGCAGGAGAGTTCTCTCTGCTTTCCTTCTGTCCCGCTGCTAGATAAAACCACATACAATATACATTGCTATATGGACTAGAACCAATGTGGGCTCCTTGTTAAGCTGTTTAGGAATATGTGTGCAATGTGTTAAGAAATATATTTAATTTGTTTAATATAGAATAATTTATGAAGATAAATAATAAAATAATTTGAAAGCATCTGTGTTCCAGATTTTCTTTAATGTGCAGCTAATTATGTTCTCTTTCCCCGTAGATATGTAAATACCCTATTGAAGATAATTCCCCAGGTCCTGGCCCTACAGGACCAGCTCCGCCAGTCGGTGCAGAGTGGGGACATGGAGACGTCGCATGGCCTCTGCCGGATAGCCGTTGCTCTGGGAGAGAACCATTCCCGGTGAGTGTTTGGAATAAGAATGGGAGTGTATTGGCAGGGGTGTCAAGGCAGCAGCCTTGTGGGGCGATTTCAAGCCTAACACCAGTGTGGCCATGTGCATATATTTCTCTTATTGAGCACATTGCGATCGGGCTCCTTAATGGCCAGTTTTGATAAGCCATTTTCTGAGGCATGGGCAGGCAAACTCATCGACACCTGCAGAGCCTCAACACTTGAAGATCAGTTGGCAACCATAATCCTACTTGACTTCTTTGCAGCATTCACCAATGTCAAGCAGCACATTTTAATCTCCCACCTATAAGGTGGATAAGTGTCAGGAATAAAATACCTCCTGACGGGACACAGCCAACCGGTCTGTCTTTGCCGCCCCCAATAAAGCAGTAGATGCACGATGTGGGATTCTTTACGAGTCCTTCCATTCCACCCGAATGTAACCATTTACCATGATAACCATTTACCTTTGAGCACCTTCCTGATGTATGTGGACAATGGCCAGACCCAGCTTGGGAGGAATGAAGAGTCTGGGAACCTTTACAGCACCTCCACCTGCCTCAGCCATTTTCGTTTGTCTAAACGGTACAAAGACTAAGTGGCTTTGGTTGAAAGGCATCCTGATATCCCCTTACGACGATCCACTGACCCCTAAATCAAGAGGTTATGAACCTTGGTTTCCTTTCCAACTCTTGACATTTACTTCTCCCACCAAGCCAGTGCAGTGGTTGAAGGGTCACATGAACATCACAGCTATATCGGAAAGATACTAATTGTACTATAACCCAATCATTAGTGCAGTTCATTAGCACCCCTACCCCTCCCACATTTTACTGCAACTCCCTTTGTGCTGTCCTTCCGAAAAGTCCTATCCTATGACTTCAAAGACTGCAACATAAAGCTGTTGCATTCTCTCGGGACAGAACATCTGCCCTAAAGACCCTTCCATATGGCTCTATGTGGAGCTACGGTTCTTAGTCCAAATCACATGGATCACAGAGAAAGACTGCTCCCCCTACTAGCCCGGCATCCACCACACTGCTGCAGGAAATGTAAGACGGAGGCAGTGAGCCTTAGTGGCAGTTGTAAGTGATTTCAATCCGGCACTTCACCCAAGTCAATGCCTAGCGTGTAATGCTCAACTGAAATCCTTATTTATGTGTCTGAAAGTTCTTTTATTCTGAACGATGTACCACTCATATCTCACCCCTATCCCCCTCCACCCCCTGGTCACACTGAACCAGGTTTCAGGCTGGGTTGAAAAGTTATAATATTTATGTATTCACAATTTTAATCACACTGTTTATGAGTACACAATAATCACCAATGGGGTGATGTAACACTAAGCAATCTCTTTAATCACAAGGTGTAATAGTGAGCAAAACAATTCAGCACAGAAATAATGCTTTGTGTGGGTTCAGATCAAATAGCAATGTGGTTACTATTTCCCCCTGCAGACCCCTCAACCCCCCAATAGACAATGTAAAGAGATAGGAGGAGAGAACAGGTTTTCAGGAATGCAGAATTCAAACAATGTCAATCCCAATTTCCTCCCCAGCAAACACAAGAGAGAAGCGGAATTGATTGGCAAGCTGTCAACATGGTTTTAAAGTATCTTGAGAATGGATTGGGTAAAACACTAAATATGGGCTAAATTGCTGAAATTGTTTAAATTCTTATGGGAGCCGCTTTAGACAGTTGCAGACAAACACTAGCAATGATTTGATACTAATAAGCAATGTGAAAACTTAAAACTGAGGTTGGGTGCAATCAAAAGCTGTTTTACATGTGATAGAATTTCCTAAAACAAAATTTGCGGCAAACCTTTTTGCACACGGTAATCACGATTGCGGGAGACCTATATGGATTTTGCTTCTATAGAAAGCTGAGGATGTTGGCTACAAGCAGAAGTTCAAATTTTGTTTCCAGCATCAACATTGAGGAAGTTATCTGAGATGGGCGCTAGAATGGGAAAACAAGGATGCGCTTTTAAAAGACAAATGGGATTTCTTATACTAGAATATGACTATAGAAAAAGAGAATGCCACACATGAATCTCCACAGTCCTGGCCAGCGACGGTTCACATGGTGGATACCCCTTTCTTTCTGGGATTCAATTTATTTATTCACAATACTAATGATTATGATTTTAGAAAACAAATGAGAGAAATTTAGCGCAAGAAACGCTCTGACAATTCAAAGATACTCCTAACACTACCGGTTATGAATACAAGAGAGAATGGGTTTAAGACAGGGATTACTATGGACAGTACATATGCTAGTGACACAGTTCTATCTGTAGATACTCAGTATATTGGTTTCAAATGGAACCGTCAGGGATTCTGGTTCTGGGACAGACTGCTGGGCACACCGGATTGGACTGGGTCTGCAATGGTTCTGGCCACAGCTAGGCAGAGGACTGGATTGGGTCTGCAATGGTTCTCTGGTCACAGCACAACGGGATTGGATCTTTTGATTCTGGTAATAATTATTTTAGCAGGAAAGCAGTTACAGCACAGCCCGGCTGTTTCTTTTGTTCACCTTTAGTTTTGTGGGATTCTTTCTGGTTCTGGAAATTCAAGGCCTAGTTGAAAATGGTTCAACTAATGGAATGAGCCTTTCTGCTTGCCAAGTTTCTAGAGTCTGGGTCAAGGAAAATTGATGGTTCTCTCGCAGGGTGCTTCGCCAGCAATCGGTTAGTGGGTGAATCTGTGTGTCTTTTTTTCAGTCTGAGCTGTCTCTATTTATGCTTATGATAAAGGGCGGGGTGCTGGTTTTATCCTAAGCGCGCCCCCTTAGGCAGGCGATTGGCTGGAGTCTCTTCTCTCCCTTGACTGGAGAAGAAAACAGGGTATCACTGTGATGATGTGGGTTTGAGTCAGAGAATCCTCCCCTTGTCCCTTTGAACATAAAATCTACTTTTGGTACAATACACATTTACATGTGTGTAATCTTTATAACAACAACATATATAGATTACATTTTTGTGTAGCAGATACTCCTTCAAACCTCGTCGCTGTAGGATCTTGTGTCTGCTTTTGACTGAATTTTGCCCTTTTTGTCCAGACCACAATATCCAGTTTATCAGAAAATGTGTACAAATGTGTGCATTGAATATGGGCATAAGAGTATGAAGTTTTGTGCTTTTGGCATAAATAAATTTGGGGTAAAACCATATTTTCCGCTACTACTTCCCAGAACATCTGAGTTCTGGCGTCTCTCAAAACGTGCATCCAGAAATCACATTAACAATGCTGTTATTTCTATAATTTTCACGATTTTACACAATCATTTAGCAGTCTTTTTTTAAAATATGCTTTTGGCTTCTGTTAAGCAGCAAATGGTGGTTTGTCTCTCCCTCCTTCTCCTGGCAGCTCAGAAGCAGTCTCCTCCCATTTCCTCCAGAGGCCCAGGCCATTTTACGACTCTTCACACTTAGCCTTCCTTTGACTGGAGGAAGTCCATTGTCTTCTTCCTCTGGCAGACCAAATTCTTCCCCCACCCTATAATCACATAGGTGTGATATCCTGGTGGAGAGAAGCAGAAGGGAGATGCCTGGCCTCCGTGGGGAAAGCTGTTGGACTGGTTGGATTGCTTTAGGCAGGCTTAATTTCAATGTCATTCTGTTACATTTATTCCAGATTCTAAACCATGGGATTAAACAGTCACAACCTAGGTTACTCTCAATAACAGGTCACTTAGTTTTCAGACATTAGATTTCAGCTGTACAAGTTTAAATTCTATCATGCAATCTACTGACAGCTGTCATACAGACGGCCATGGGTACTGGGCCCAGATTTTGACAGATTTCACAGGCAGGCACATTTTTGCTGTGAATGTTTTGATGGCAAATTTAGCTTTTCTGGACATTGTATGTTCATAATGATTTCTTGAACTAAGTGACATGTATTACCCAGCAAGAATATTGGATGTTTGATGGTGTTTTGTACCGGCATTTGGCAGTTTCAGTAACCAAGAAAAAGATTTTAAAACAAGATTCTGGATTCCTTTCAGCAAAGCACTGCTTTTCATGCAGGCTCCATTTTTACTTGTTGGGCGGCCCAGTGACATGTTTCAGGAGTGCGCTGTCTGTTCCACCACTGACAACATGCATGGTAGATTTGGCAGCCATCTTTTCATGTTGTAAAGCGCGATTTCCATAGGTTTTGCCGCCATTTTGATAACTCTGGTTAATAAATCCGACACAGTCAAGCAGCAAAGTGACCAGCTGAAAAGACAACTGTTGCCCAGAGCTAGGTTTACGCTATAAAAATATATTAAAATAATGATAAAAGGAAAATATTGTTGTCAAACTATCTAGCTATAGATCTCTCAAGCAGTTCTTGGGGTCGAATCCAATAACAGACAGTTCTGGAAAGTGCTTGAAGCCTCAATTTACATGCACTATTCGGCAAGTGGACACATAGTTTGAGCACACCTCCCTCCTCTGGGCTGTGGGACCCGACCACCAGCTGAATGTTTGGCAGGTCCCATAGAAATCTAACCCTTGCTATCCACTCATCAATGTGGTTGAACAGACACCTAGTCTGTCTTCTACTCCTTGGTGGCTGGCAAGTGTCCAAACAATCCCCCAAAATGGAACTTACACACCGTTGTAAAATACATTTTTAAATAAACACATCATTTTAATAAAAGAAACAAACATTAAGACATTTCTATTATTCACTTAATCATTTCTATTTCATTCAATTTATCCACCGCTTTAGGTCAAAGCTGCACCACTGCAATAATTGATAACTAATTAGCAGCCAAGCAGCTTACCCAGAATTAATCCATTAGGCTAGCGTCAAAGCATCACATATAGCACATCTTTTTGTTATATATGTGACAGCTACAGTGCTCCAAGGCTAGGGACAGGTGTGGACCCAGCACTGCAAGACATGGTAATGAGATATATATATATATATATATATATCTAGAGCAGAAAAAAAATCTTCCGCTCTAGTTAATGGAATATTCCATCTCTGGCAGAAAATGTCACCAGTTAACCAATTCATGTAACACCTTTATCCGCTTGTTACTCATAGTTTCATACATTCGTTTGTGTGTACACATATATCATGCATTTAGTAATTTGTGCCTGTGTACTTAAATGCACACATGCCAAGCTCCAGGCGCATCTCTCTACCGGTACAGAGTTGGGTACCCCCATCCAATATCTCCATATTTTGGCTTCAAAATTATCCAGCCAGGGACTGGCCCATCTGTGCATCATGCTCAGTTTGGACATAGCATTACGTTTCCTTGTGCCAATCCGTTCTCTATAGTCCGGACCAGTGGTAAGCTTGGTAAGCTCCACACCAAGGTATTTGTAGCTGGAAACATGCTCAATGAACCCATAAATAACCAAGGTTGGAAAGGAAAGCTGCTTGTATGATAAGTGCATGACCTTAGTCGTCTTATAATTCATAAGGAGATCTTTGCAGCTCTTCCAAAGTTCTTTTAAGGCCTGCGAATGTACGATCGAATATGGCAAATGGGATTGTCCTTATAATATAATTTGGTTATATGTTTACACCACCTTGCCTCATCAATTACATTACCCAGTGTATTTTTATGGGAGGACATCATTTTATTTATCATTTGCCTATATGTCTTTGTCCTTTGTGGCCAAGTACAAACACTAATTTGCGATCTGACTCTACAAAAGTGACATATCATTTGTAAGCCAGTTTCTCGATTTTCCCCTGGCTTGTCATATCCTATTAGTTATTTCTATGCCCGCTTTATGTAATTCTTTGAGTGTTCATCGTAACAGCCTTTTATAGTTGGTGATTACTGTGTTGTATAAGATTCCTTTTCTTTACAGTACATGTTTACTACCAGTAAAGCCAAACCTTTCGGTAACCTATTTGATCCATTCTGAAATGTCGTCAACACTTCTATCCTCTAATTCCTGGATTATATTGTCGCAGCTAGGTCCTTCATAATCATTGATATTAGCTGTGTTCCATGCCATCCATGTAAACCTGTTACCTTGTTAGTGTCTGGGCACCAATTTTCCTAACTTTGTATGAAACCTTGCTATTGTGTAATTGAAGCATTAACAGAGCATGAACACTATATCAATCAATAATAAAGACTTAGTATGTTACCTTATTAACTCCAAATTTCCAGGTATCTTTACCAGATATGTCACCTGCGACCCTCCGGTTGAAGTGTGTCCTGTATGCACCCTGCAAGTGAAATAAATAACATGACTTGACCAGGATCACACTGCAACTCTGCTGGCCCTCAAGCAGGTCTTGGGATCACCATACAGGACTGGATCCTCAGCAAGGTCCTGTGATCCCAGTGCAGGACTGGGGATCCTCACAGGTCTTGTGGGGGGAAGGGAAGGGTATTTGTATTTGTGTTTGTGTGTGTTATTTTGCACAGTATCAGCATATCTGCAATGGCCATGATTTTGGACTGAGGATTGGGTTTTGCTGCTGAGCAATGCACTCCCTTCTGCCAACGTCCTGGCATACCTTGTTGCCTTCCTCGGAGTCTAACATCTGTTTTCCTTGGCTGCCTGCCCCATTGTTCCTCACTCTGTAGATCTTTGTTGTATCTCAATGATGCTTCGTCCTGAGATATTCTAACTTGTGGCTCCAGCGATTTAGGATCTGATCTTTTTTCTGCAACTGAGAGCGAATGTTATGGAGAATTCAACTTTTCTTATGATGTGAAGCAATTTTGAAATCAGTGGTCCTTTGAATCTCAAGAAAAATAAGCCTGCAAAGCAGCCTGACCGCTTCTTGTGAGAGCTGCTCTGGGACCCATCTGAATATAAGCCTACCAGATCTCCGTTTCATTTGTGGCATCAGTTCAGTACCTTGTTACCGCATACGCGGATGACGACAGTAGAGTGTAATATAAACTTGGGATACTTCATCTCTTTTCTTAAAACAATTGTTTAAAGGGCTTCACGAAAACTTTCCCTTTTCTTCAGCCACCGTTTTTTAGATAGGACTATGTGCCAATGACTGATGGCTTCATGCTAAGCAGATCGCACCCACTGAGGTAAGACCTGTGCAATAGGTACACACACTGTCTCATTCATAGATCCTGCTGTGCAAGTGGCCCGCTTGTGCTCTGCCCCCATAAAGGCACTTTGATATGGTGAGGCGGGGCATGTGTGTCTGTGTCCCCCAACCAGAGCAAAGTGATGTGTGGGGGGAGGAGGGGCTGCAATGGTTTTGAGATCTGTATTTGCAGTATCTAATTCTCAATGTTTGAATTGGGAGTAACAGTCTGAGGTTTTGCCTGTACGTTCTCTACCTCATTTGAGTCTTTGCGGGTAATTTTGTGTTATCGACCACCAGGCCCTATTGGCTCCTTTGATACATTTAAATTGTACCTCAGGTCTGAAGCTTTGCAGTGTTCAAAACTGATGGTCCTTGGCGATTTTAATGTATGGTGCAATGTTCCTGATCATTACGACTGGCTCAAATGGAATGAAATAATTTTGTCTCATGATCTAACTTTGCTAACTACTCTGCCTTTTTATAATTTGGGACACTGCTTAGGTTTAGTTCTGTTTAGAGGGCTAAATGTAATTCACCAGGAAAATATGGCAGGGTCATGGTCTTATCACTTAGTTGTTTTCTCTATTCCCACTGATTACATGGGTTTTTCTAAGGTTTCATTGACAAATGCTTTTCTTTCTCACAGTAAGAAAGGTCTTGATGCCATCACAGATTTTCAGCTAACTACAGAGCTGACCTCTTTCTCTATTGACGACGATGGGGATATATACGATCAAACTAATGACTTTTTTAAAGAATTGTTATAATGTTGGGGCACCTTTTGAAACCAAAATAAACAAGTGAAGAATAAAAACAACCCCTGGTTTTCGGGCTCTTTGAAAGATTTTAAAAAAAGTATTCTAAGAAAGTGAAAACCTGGTTGAAAACCAGAGACACCATTGATTGCCAATATGCCAAATTAGCAACAGCGCCCTATAAACGGGGAATAGTATGGGCAAGGTCATGGTTTTTACTAGGACAAACTGATTCCTTGACCGAAGGAGTTATTTGCCATATTCATTACCTGAATGTGCCTCATCCCGTTTACCTCCCTCTGTTACTCTGGCAAATGTGTTTAATACTTTTTTCCATGACAAAGTTAACTCTATCCTTTTTAAATATTGATTTACAAACAAATAATCCTCAATTCTCTGGCCAGAATCGTGATCGTGTAATATCTCCCACTCCTTTATTGTCAAGATTTTCCTTTTCACCTGGAAAATCAGATGATATTGAAACCTTGATTCCTAAACTCAAACCAACGAATCACGACTATGACCCAGCCTGGTAGTGCAACATGCCTCGTCCCTTAAACTATTTGTGACAGATTTTGTGACTGCTGTATTACCACAGGGAAGTGTACCTCAAGATCTTAAAGAAGCTTATCTCAACTAAGCTTATCTTAACCTCCATTGGACCTTCAAGTTCCTGCAAACTACCGTCTGATTGCCGGTTTACCCAGGCACTCTACGATTCTGGACAAAGTCATTCCACACAGCTGCAGATCTATCTGGAAGAAAACTCCTATTATTGGCAACTTCCAGTCCCGTTCCAGACCTGGTCATGGGACCGCGACAGCTCTGGTGGCTGTGTAGGATGGCATCCTCAGTGCAGCTGATGAAGGAGATAATGCTGGTCATGCTCGATCTATCAGCGACTTTTGATGCAGTCTATTTTGGCCAACTAGACTCTTTGAGGTGGCCCAGGTTTTGGAGGGCGTGTTGAAGTGGTTTTCTTCTTTCTTAAAAGATCAGACCCAGGTAGTTAAACTTGGAAATGTTTGTTCTGATAATCTTCATGGGCTATGTGGAGTACCCCAGGGGTCATCCCTGTCCCCGATTTTGTTTAATTACTTATCTCAGGCCTTTGATGGACATTTTACCAGGTTCGGTTTGAACTATCAATCCTACGTGGATGACGCACAAATCTGTTAGATTCAAATTTGCACCGGAAGCCACAAAACGCATTCTAACCTGTGCTAACGCAATAAAAAATATTGGATGCTTGATAGTGAGCTCCAATTCAATCCATCCAAGATTGAGGTCATAGTGTTTGGCCCAAGAAATGATAAAGGGGGCGCTGTTGAGCAGCCGAGGAAAATGGCCGCTTAGCCCGAGAGCTCCGTTCCTGCCCGCTACAATCCTCCAACTATCGGCGCTAATCCGCACGATATCCTTTCAATATTGCCACGATTCTTCATTGGCCACTCTTCTCCCTGTGTGGCCGAAGTTTGGAGGGAGTTTGTTGCCTGGAACCGTTGTGGTCAGCGGCCGGGCCTGCGGCGCCACGCGGCTGTCTCGCTGGGGCCGCTCGTGCTGGTTGGTGCTGTCTCCTCCGATCTTGTGCACCGCCTGCGCGGGCTCCCTGTGTGCTTCCTTGCCGGGGCGTCCCGCTCCCCTACTGGAGCCGTGCAGAGCGGGACTCTTCGCCATCCGCCGCCCCGCCCGGGACGTATGGCGGGGGTGGCCTGGAGCTGTTGGGGCCACAGTGATCGGCTGCTGCCGCTGCAGGCTGGACCGTGCCCACCTGCACTGCGACGCGCCCCCCCCCGTGCTGAGAGCCTGGGCCGCTCGCGCAGCGCTGCACGCTGCTTCGGGGGCACCGCGGGAGAAGCGGTTCCCCCCATCTAACGGCTGCTGCTTCTGCCGGCGGCGGTCGCCGCTGCCCTGCCCCCCGGGCGGCCCTCTACGGCGACGGACCCTCTGCCCTCATCAAGGACCCGCCGTGGTGGCCCCCCTGTGCACCTCTGGGCTGAGGGACGCTCAGCTCCCGGGCGGCCCGTGACCAGCCGATCCTGGCTCCTTCCTCCGTCTGGCCGCGGCCCCTGCGCCTCAGTGCCCCCGGATCTGGGCCGGCCCCCTAGAGGCGCTCTCACACGGCTGAGTGGAGGCGCTCTCACACGGCTGAGGACGCACAGGCTCAGCCGCCCTTGAGGCTGTAAGGTGGGTAAGGGGATACTCATCGCCCCTCCGTCCAACTGGGGCTCCACACTTCATCCAGTACTCTGTGACACGGCCACTGGGGAGCGACCCCACTGAGTCTTCCCTGCGCCCTCCCTGAATCTCTCTGCCCAGGACACACTGTGCCCCCACGCTACGGCTGCTGGAACCTGCGCTTCACCACCTCTTTGGCCACCCTTTGTGTACGGGAGGGGCAGCACTTGGCGAGGCTGTTAGAGAAACACACTAATGGAACTCAAACATTAGAACAAGTTTAACATTCTATAACAATACCAATTTGCTACATAAGAAATATTCACTGAATTAAGCAAACCCAACAGAGGCCTTGCCCCATAAGGCTCCACATTTCCATGAGCTGAGCTGAGCTGAGCTTCAGCCGATAAGGGACTGCGACGTTGAGGGCCCGCCGCTGGGCGTGCTCCCCGCCCCATTGATGGCTCACTATCCTGTGCACCCAAGCATACCCCGTAAAGACACTGCATGCACGAAGCTCGCCAGGCCCTGCGTTCGGCGCTCCCCTGGCTCTTCTCCCGCGGCGGCCCCGCCATCACCGCCTCGCTGGTAACGGACCTCCTCCACCCGGCCTGGTCATTATTACTCCTACCGTGCGGGAGCCACTAGCAGACTGCACCTATTGATCCACCACTATCCACCCCTCGGGGACTCAATCCCTGACCTCCATCAACCCCAGCCAATCAGACGCTGCTCCTGCCACGTCAATGCCCAGCAAGGCGCAGGCTGCCACCAAGGTAGGCGCCATGGACAGGTTTGCCAGGGCAGCGCATGGTGTGGACCAGGCGTTCTCTTCTGCGACACTTGAGGATGGTGGGGTCCCGCCGATCCACCCGCAACCAGACCTAGCTGTGATGATGGAATCCATGGCTAAAAACATTGCAGCCTTCCATGTAAAGCTGGACGACATCCATGCGAATGTAGCCTCCTTGAAAGCGAAAATGGACCAGCATGGCGCCAGGATCACTGAGGCGGAGCAAAGAATATGTACTAATGAGGACGGCATCTATGCCCTACAAAACAGTCACAGAACTCGTTAGGGACATGAAGCAGGTCAAAATTAAGTGCGATGACCTCGAATAGAGGTCCCGAAGAAATAACATTCGCATAGTAGGGGGTCCCTGAAGCTGCACTAAAGGGATGCATGGAGCCACCGGTCGAACAACTCATCAAAGACCTCCTCGACAACCCCGAGCTCTCCCCATTCTTCACAGTAGAGAGAGCTCATTGCTCCCTGGCGCCGCGACCTAAGCCAGGAGACTTTCCCAGACCTATAATCGCCAAGCTACTGAGCTATAAAAACAGGGACCACATACTCCGCTTGGCCAGAGAGAAAGGGGAACTGAGGCTTGACTCAAACATCAGGATTTACCCTGATTTTTCGGTGGGAGTGCAGATGGAGAGACGCCAATTCGGGGGAGTGAAGATGTTAAGGGACAGGAAAATCAAATACGCAATGCTCTTCCCAGCGCGCCTAAAATTCACCCATCGCAACAAACTCTACTTTTTCATGGTACCTAATGAAGCGGTTAAATTCATCGAGGCGCAGATCCCACTGGGAGATCCTCCACAGGAACCGATGGACGACGACTAATGCTAGACTCAGACTCCCATTGGCACTCCCAATAGACGCAGAGATTGGGCCATCGACTCCTCCAGGGGGGCCTGGATCCCTCCTCATTATCCCACCGCAAGCCCTCCGTGGCCCAACACTAATATATTGAGAACACAACTTCCTGGGGGAAGCGGGATCCTAGCTCTCCTGGCAACTATACCAAGTATGGGGCCCGAACATTGTAAGCCAAGCTCTGCTGTCATGTACTAAACTATGGCGGCTCTAGCTAGGACCTCGCTACCCTAGTATATGTGGATCCTTCTTGTGCAACCTGAGTTTCATCAGCCGATCAAAAGTTTTATGTTGTATCATCGATATTTGCATTGTTACACGTGGGCAGGACGGCAGCGGCAGCCCCCCACTGCGGCTGCAATACCCTTTGAGGCGAAATGTTTGTTAAAGCCCCGGTTGATCGATTTTTCAGGCGTTGCTGGGTTGGGAATGGCACGCAGTTGTTTGCTCTAAGGGTGGGTATCTACACACTCCTAGTTGGGGCAGGGCGGTGAGGGTGGGGGGCATAGAAGTTGGGAAAGGTTATATACAAAATGGCAGGAAGGTTGAGACCGGTTCTAAAGGCAGGCACCCTTGTGTCATTGCAGCACATATGGCATCAGAGACCGATCCTATGCTAGGGATGTTCCATAAATTCTCTACATGTCTGTTAAAATGATGACATGGAATGTTCGGGGATTGACAAATTTCACGAAGTACCCTAGGATTGCGGCCTATGCACAAAGACACGGGGGTCAAGGTCCTCCTGTTGCAGGAGACACACGCTTTGCAACACTTACCATCTAACATAGCACGGGCCTGGGGCCTCAACAGACATTATACCCAATGCGCTACTCAAGCTAAGGGAGTTCTTACTCTCATCCACAAGTCGGTAAACTTCAAACTCCACACATCTCACATTGACACAGAAGGCAGATGTGATTCTGCATTGCACTTTGGCTAACGAAGAATGCCTGCTGGTCAATTCATACGCGCACAACACTGATTCCCCCGAGTTTTTCCACAAGGTGACCGCTATCCTTATGAGATATCTAGACGTTCCCATCTTGTGGGGAGGAGACATGAATTTGATACTTGATAATGTCCTAGATAGAACGACTACTCGCCGGGCCACATCTCGAGCGGCCAAACGACTCCTTGCACACATGGACTCCCTGAACCTACACGATGTATAGAGAACACTCCACCCCCATGAAAGGGACTACACTTTCTATTCAACGGTACATGACAGCTCATCAAGAATAGATTGGTTCCTCTTGTCTGGTGACTGGGTGGGCAGGGTTTTAGATATCAGGATCCTCGCACGCACTCTATCTGACCACTCCCCCGTGCTCCTGCAGATCCAACTCGGTAACACAACGCCGCCACGGCCTGCCTGGCGCTTTAAATCTGACGCCCTATCTGATATTGTCTTTAAAGCTGAGATCCTAGCGGACATAACCACATTCTTTGAAAATATCAATGCAGCCGACACATCTGAAGGGACCAGATAGGAGGCATTCAAAGTTTACATCAGAGGGATGTGTATCTCTAGGCAAGCTGGGGTCCTTAAAACTATAAGACAATCCCTAAACAGTTCCGAAACCAGGTTTAAAACCCTCGAACAGGAATACCTCACCACACCGACCCCAGCAACACTTGCAAAGATCAGGACAGCATTTGAACAGTTTGAGTCGCATGTCTTAAGGGAGGTGCGATATTATGCTCGCCCAGTAGCTGCCCGTAAATATGGGGAGGGAGACAGACCGGGCAGAACCCTGGCCAGGCTGGAACGGGCGTAGGGCGGCAAGACTCGAGTCGATAGCATCATTGACGGAAAAGGGCTAAGGCACTGGTCGGACCAATCCATCCTAGACACATTCGCCAGCTTTTATGTCACTCTATACGGCCCCCAGCCTGAACACACAGCCCATGACCTGGATGCCCTGCTGGAAAGCATCCCTATGACCCTTCTCTCCCAGGACACCAGGGAACACCTTGACACTCCATTCACCTGAGAGGAAATAGTCCAGGTAATTTCAGACCTTCCCAAGAACAAGGCACCGGGCCCAGATGGGCTCACTTTGGAGTTTTATCAGGAACACGTGGCCATACTGGCACCTGCTTTGCAGGGGGTCTGGGCCAAATCACTCCGATTGAAAACCCTCCCTCCCTACCTCCTTAAGAGAAGCTTTAATAACAGTCCTCCCCAAACCGGGGAAACCCCCAGACGAGTGTGGGTCCTACAGGCCCCTTTCCCTCATCAACACAGATATGAAAATCTTTGCCAAGATAATCGCTAACCGGTTTCTCCCATTCATGTCCCATCTGGTCCACGCAGACCAAAGTGGATTCGTTCCAGGCCGCTCTACGGCACTTAACATCCGCCGCCTATTTAACGTGCTGTCCAGAATTGATCCGGATGCTGACTCCCAAAAAGCTTTCGATATGGTCTCATGGCAATACCTATGGGCCGTGCTAGAGAAATGGGAGTTGGGCCAAATATGATTTCCTATATAAAACTACTTTACACGGGACCACTGGCTAGGGTGCTTGTTAACTCTGCTCCTTCCTCCCCTTTTGCGCTACATTGGGGGACTCGCCAGGGATGCCCATTCTCCCCCATCCTTTTTGCACTCGCTATTGAACCCATGGCTGATCACGTAAGAGGGTGTCCCATAAATAAAGGCATTTGTTTACAGGACACGCTGGAAATCATATCGCTGTACGCTGATGACGTGCTCTTGTATGTCAGAAACCCCTCCACATACCTGGACCCGATTATCCGTGACATCACCAAAATAGGCACGTACTCCGGTTTCACCATCCACTATTCTAAATCAGAAATCTTCCCTCTCACTAGAGCAACCCAACAACCGACATGCGAGTACCCCCTACGCTGGTCTCCAGGCAGTATCAGGTACCTTGGGGTGCAGGTATCGCTAATCAGAGCTTCCCTGCTTGCGGACATCTTCGAGGCTATGACAAAGCTCATCGTGTCCAAGATGCCCAAATGGTGCAATCTACCGCTATCCCTTGCGGGCAGACTCTCTAATAAAAATGATAGTGGTCCCCAAGCTTCTCTACATCTTTGCAAACGTACCAGTCTGGCCCGGGAAGCAATACTTCAAGAAACTTCACTCGGAATGCACCCAATTTCTCTGGCATTCTGGTGCGGTCCGTAAGAAGTGGCAACATATGACTTTACCCTATGAGAAAGGGGGCTCACAGCCCCAGACCTCTTTCTGTACTGGAACGAGGCACAGACCCAACACGCCACCCACTGGTACATGCACCCGAATCCGCCCCCACACGTAAAACTGGAAAAACTTGCAGGGGCTGGGACAAATATTATGACTTTATTACTGCACTGCACATTCCAAACAGTCGCCCCGTCAAACCCAGTGGCCACCACGATCAGGGCCTGGAATGGCATCCTGCGCTCCGAGCAAGAGCAACACCCATATTATAAGTGGCTTCCCATATGGCAGTTTCCCGGACTCCCCCCCCCCCCCCCCCCCCCCCACACACATGATCAACACCTTTTGCGACACTGGGAAAATCTGGGCTATCGTGCCCTAATTGATCTGTTCCCTGATGGTACATTTATCACCCCCCCCCCCCCCAACATGGCGGCCAGAACACTCCAACTCTCCGCTCGAGATGCTACAATACTACAGGCTCAGGGCAGCGGTACGAGCTGTGTGGCCCTCGTTCCCAGATGAACCCCCAGACTCACCTGAACTCCAATATATAGCAAATTCCGCAGGCGGCAGGGGCTTAATATCCACACTGTATAAAATGCAACTGGGGAAAACAGAGGATACATCCCTCAAACCACGGGAAGCATGGGCTAGGGAGCTGGAAACGGTAATCATTGATGAAATGTGGAGTAAAATGTGTGCACATACGCGCAAAGTCTCCCTCAGCGCCAGATTCCGCTGCATACAATTCAAATTCCTCAACAGGCTCTATTACACACCGTACAGAGTAGCGCAATTCACACGCACCCTGACTCACATTTGCCCGATATGCAAATCGAGCAAGGCAGATCACATACACATGTTCTGGTCCTGTGCTGCGCTCAATACGTTTTGGGTGGCCGTGACGGAGGCGCTCTCAGAAATAATTGGTTCCCTGGTAGGCCTGGATCCATTATCCCTGCTGTTTGGTATCTGGGCGGGGGAAAGTGCGAGGAAAATGTCAAGGTTCTTAAATGTAAGTGCCATTGTTGCCAAAAGATGCATACTGCAATGCTGGAAGTGCCATAAACCCCCCCTCACAATGTGGCTGAAAGCCCTCACATGGGTACAAATATGTGAAGAATACATCGGATCCCTACCTATGTCATCACGCCCCAAAAACGTGTGGTCAGAGTTCTGCACCTACCTGAACAATGGAGTCAATGTGGAGTGGAGATCCACCCTCTCACCAGCCCAGCCCAATACACCATAAGAAGTGCGCCTTCCCCCTCCCTTTTTTTTCCTGTTTGCTCCTCTCCAGGCCGTCAACCCCCCCCCCCCCCCCCCCCCAGATTGAGATGTCTGCAAATAGTTGTGATGTACTGTCTTAATAGACGTTGAGTTGCTTGCTTGTCTCTGTGCAATCTGTGCTCTACCTGTCTTAACTTTCTGCCAATAAACAAAAATTAAAAAAAAAAAAAAAAAGAAATGATCCTTTTCGTGTAAGGTTAAGAACGTAGGTTGAGTATTGCAGGCATCTTTGGGCTGTAATGCTTGCGTTTCTGAAGTCGTTAGATAATTTTTCTATCAACTTAGTCTCTTAAAAGCCATCTTGCCATATGTTTCTGAACCAGTGTGTGCTGTGTTTATGGGATCCATGGTAAAATCCAGACTTGATTATTGTGGTGCCCTTCTTACAGAAGCACCAGAGAGCCAGCTATATCGGCTGAAGGTGGCCCAGAATGCCGCCGTTAGACTGATTTACAATCTGTCAAAAAAGATATTAATCTCGGAGGAAGCTGAATTGGCATTCTGTATGGAAGCGGATTGAATTTAGACTACTGTGCGTACTGCATACATTTATACAAAGTGTGGCACCCAGCTATTTGGTCTCTAAAGGCTTAATCATCCATCCCGTTCTCTTCACTCGGCTGGAAGAAATCGGTTGGTTGTCCCGCCCTCCCATTTTGTTTCCATGGGTGACCAATGGTTTTCCAGCAGGGTACTCGCTTCTGGAATGCACTACCAGATAAGTTACGTAGTCTATCCTCTATTGGCCTTTTTCTAAAAAAATGGAAGATACTGAAAGAAAAGTGATGTCCTTGTTTTTCTCCCTGGTAATATTTGCGCCTAGATGCAGGTTCCTGCTTGGTTCCGTAAGGATATGTGTGCTATAAATCAAATCAAATGACAGCTCTTGAGATTTGAGTCCTACTCGTGGTGCAAAAAGGGGTGGGTGCCTTTTAGAGGGCAGACTGGGATCCGGTAGTCGGGTAGGATGGGGATGTGGGAGGCGGACTGGCAAGTCCTTGGTACTGCTAGTTCACCTAGCAGCCTTGATCATCATGGTCCAAATCAATGAGCCACAAATCTGCCATGGCTGTCTCCCACACCCTGAGTCTCGAACTCTGCAGAGGCATCTTCAGCCAGTCCCTACACATCCTTAGTCATGCTTAGGTCTGAGGAGGCGGACCGTTAAACTCCCACCTTGTCTCCCCTGATGCCTCCGCCCGCACTGCCAGTCTTTTATTCGACTGATGAAGTATGTCAGTTGCTGCATTTGCCTCTTCCTTCATCTCCCCCCACCTTTCCTTTGCACTCTCCTACTGACTCTGTTCTAGCTGACCCCCATTTCTCTATCTCTAACACCCTGGACATCCTTGCCCCCGTCATGAGGATCCTCCTGAAGCCTGCCTCCAAGGCAGCTCTTGGTATGATTCTGACTTGGCAGCTTTGAAAGGCAAGTGAAAGTCTGCAGAGCGGAAGAAGCAGGCCTCTAGCTCATCCTCTGACAAACTGGTCTGCTGCCTACTCCAAAGGCAATACCGTCTCAACATCTGCTCCAAGAAGAGGACTCATATCCAAGAATGCATCTCTGGAGCCACCAAAACACAGCTTAGTGCTTTAAAATCTGCAAGGAATGTGCCAATCCTCCTGCAGGCTCCTCCCTCCCTCTCTCCTCCTCTCTCCCAAGTGCTCTGCACTGGCCACTCACTTCTCCAAATCTCTGGACATCTTGTCCTCTGTCATCTGCTCCCACCCCACCCCTTCTCTTGCCTCCCTCTGCCCCCCTCTACACCTCCATACTCTCCTCCTTCTCTCCCATTGCACCAGACGGGATTTCTAAAGTTGTCCACTCTATGAAGGTTCCTCTAGTCGGGTGCCCCCCTGCTTCTCTAGAACCATCAAGGACATCGCCTCTCACCCTAGCCTTGGCTGACCTCTGCAATCTTTCCTTTGCCACAGGCTCCTTCACACAACCTCTCAAGCACTCTTGTGTAGCCGCTCCTAAAAATGCCATCTGCTGACCCTTCTTGCGCGGCTAACTATCAACCTATTTTCATCACCCCTTTTTTGGGCAAACTCATTGAGAAGCTGGTCATCCCCCAACTGACCCTCCACACTGAAATGGCTGGCTGCCTCCATGGCCACCAGTCTGGTTTTGTGGCATCCAGCTGCTCTCGAACACCTGTGAAGACCTGCTCTCTAACTTGGACTCAAACACTTCCTCCGTTCTGATCCTCCTTGATCTTTCTTCTGCCTTTGACACAGTCAACCACCCCATCCTCATAATCCGTCTCCATGGTACCCTAGGCATCACGGACAAGGCTGATCTTCCTTTCAAACAGACCCTCCTGAGTACACATGGGTCTTTTTCTCTTCTCCACCTCACTCCCTACCTGTGGCGTCTTTCAGGGCTCTATCCTATCACTGTGACTCTTTATTTACGTTATTGTTTTTTTATAACATGCTTAATACTGGAGTTCGGTTTCTAATCGTGGATCTGGGATTCAAACCTCTGTTGCTCTGTGTGGTCTTGCTTCCATTAGTACGTTGCCCCTGCGCTATCCTCCGTTCTTCAACATCTACCTTGCCCCTCTGGCCCACCTGATCTCCACCTTCTTCCCTCCTTGTTCCAGTGTTATGCAGGTGACTTACAGCTCTCCTTCAAGCTGCCTTCCTCTACCTCCTCCCCCTCCTCCTTCATACCCGACTGCCTGACATGGTGCTCTGCCAATGATCTCTGCTGTAATGCCAGTAAGACTGAGATGCTTCCCATTGGGATGTTTGCTCCTTGTTTCCTCCTTGCTCTCTGGTCAGCTTCCCTGGGTCCCCTCACCTCACCCACTTGTGAGGCAAAAAACCTTAGGATCATCTTTGACTCCCCTCTCTCCTTCTCGCCACACATCACAGACCTTGCCAAGAAGTCCAACTTTCAGCTCCACCTCCTCAGCTGCATTCCACCTTTCCTCAGCTTTGAATGGGGCTGGTCTCTTCTTAATACTACAGGGGCCAGGCCACACCCCCTCCCACCCTACAAGTCCTCAACATCCCCTGCCTGCACCTGCCCTCTGCCACCTTTCTCTGGATTAGCCCAACATGGTCCACCCTGTCCATCGCACTACCCTCCCTTTCCCCCAGGCACTGGCAGTCTTGCTCCTCCGCCCCCCTCCACTCCCCCCCCAGCACTTGCTCATCCCCCTGCCCCTTTTCTGGACACCCTCTCTTGCACTTATCCCTCTCCCCCTGACTTAACATCTTTGTCTGCACTTGCCCGGTGGGATTGTTACAAGCTCAATATAACCGTTATTGCTGTTTTTGTAGTTTTCTTTCCTATGGTCCCCTCCCCCAATTGGTCTTGTGGCGCCTGGAAACACTTGTGTATAGGCGTTGTTAGGGCGGATTTTATATACTCTGGCCTGGTGGACAGATGTATAGAAGGCCAACCTATATTGTGACAGGGACAACTCTGGGAGCTGTAGCCAAAACAGTTCAATGTAGCAGTGACAAGAGGTCTAGGATAAGTCTCAAGAGGTGGTGACCTGGTAAAGGATCTAAAATGAGTACACACAATGGAAAAAACAAATTTCACTTAGACAATATGCATAAAAATAGTTAGTTATTTATGGCCAAATATCACTATGAAAAATGACTTAACAGATAGAAGTATCACACTACAGTCATAACTGCAAATATACTGTCACTAGAGTAGGGCATAATACAAATCAAACTCTTGTTAAAAAAAGTGCAGATTAGTTTTATGTACTACAGGTCACAGAGAATTCACCCTAACCAAGTCCTTCCCAAAGTTGTCTTGGGCCTTGTGCCCAAGAGTCCCGACTTAGTTTGTGATGCAGGGAAAAATGATTCTTCTCGGGACTTGGCAGGTCAATGGAAGAAGGTCTGAGTTGCTTTTCCCGCTGTCGGCCTCAGTCTTTGATTCGCAGGGGTTGCAGGTTGGGAGTTGATCTCCGCTCAGTGTCTTTTGCTGGTGCAAGGACTCTCGGATGAAGAATTCAGACAAACACGATGCAGGACCCCTCTCAGGACTGGACTCTACACAGATAAGCTGTTTCGGTCAGTGGACAACGCAGCACGACGACACAAAGGGCCTCACTTGTCAGTCAGACCTTCCCTCCTATTTTGGGTCCCCTTGACGCTAGGACTCCGCTGAAGTAAGTCTTGTAGGACAAGCTGAGGATCCCCCAGATTTCAGGCTTCTACTCTGAACGGCGACGTCGGCTGCAGGGTTGCCCAAACTCAGAACTGGTCAGCCACAGGGCAGTCCCGGGACACTTCCGAAAGCTTTTCTTTGTAGGGTAGCGAGCAGACTTCAGGAATGGATTTCACCTCCCCTCCACGGGTCGCACCTCCCTTGCAGGACTGCTGAAGATCAATAGCTAGACAGGGCTGCTCCAGGACAGTAGCAGAAGTTGATCGTCAGGCCTCCTTCAGACGGGTCTCTGGTCTCTTCATGGCTCTCACAGCTGGCCAGGAGTCTTGGCTCTGCCAGGTTACTCCAGGGTCTCTGAAGAGTGGGTGTAGCGGCCCTCTTCTTACCCTAAAAGCCAAGTGAGAGCCAAAACTCCAACTAGCCAATAGCGGAACTAGCCCCACACCCCCCCCCAGCAGTGGTCCAATCAGGACCACTGGCGGAAACACTCATGCATACCACTCAGACACACTGAAACCAGTTTGTGGATTGGGACCAGACAGTCCCAACCCACATCCTGCAAGCAAACCCTCCAGTAGTTCTACAAAAGCCTCTGCTTTCTCTGGCACTGCAAGTCCATATTAGGATTTTCCTGGACTCCCAGACCAGGAAGAATCCTGAAAGACAAGATGGTCAAAGGACAAGCAAAAAACAATGTGGCACGGCCATGTTTGGACACTAGCCACAGTTGGTAGCAAAACGCAGTAAGGCTAAAATGAAAAGCACTAAAATTATAAAAGGTCACTGCTGGTACCAGCTTGTCCAGCACACCTAGAGTAACCACAAATCCTTTGAGTGTTAGTCTAGGGCAAAACAAAAAGTGTACCCATTGTTCAATGGTAAAAGTTACCACGAGTGATGACAAGCTACTAAACGTAGTACCAAAGTCGCAAGACCAAGGGAAGCAATGTTTCCCAGTACTGACAGCCTGAAGGACATGTCAGTTTCCCCATAACATATGAACAAAGGCAGTGCAAAGGACAGGATCCAAAAGAAAAGAAAAAGGATTGGGGGTCCTTAAAAATGGAAGGAAAGGTGCAGCAAAGAGAAATATTTCCTAAGAGGCGTCCTATAAATGTCAAATGAATAGTTGAGGACCTATCAGCCCTCCTTCTAGCTAGTCCTGGAGGGCTGGGAATGTTTGCCGAGCTTGGTGAGGTATCTGCTAATAATGCCCCCATACGTAATGTCGCTGGGAAAAGCCGTCAACTTTTTTGTTAGGAGACATTTTTGCGGTGACATTATTACATGGAACCCTTGGTGTGCCATGCAGTGCCATGGCTCGAATGGCTTGGACACAGAAGCCAACACCTTGGAGGTGTGGTGGCAAAGCTGTGCCGCCCAGGACATATTGCCACATCTATGACGGGGACTGGGGAATCGGCGAAATATGTAGAAATGGACATGCCATAAAATGTGGCCCAGGAAAGTTTGATAGTTTTTCAGGATATCAAGGCGCACTGTTGTGAAGAGAATTTAATTGTGAAATATCTGTGATGAGCCTAGACCACACGCCTTTACTTGGTTAATAAGACTGTCTACTTTTTGTTTATGACAGAGCGTTGCTGGACCAGGTGGACCACTGGCAGAGTTTCTTGGCGCTAGTGAACATGATAATGTTCTGCACGGGGATCCCGGGCCACTACCCTGTCAACGAAACGACCAGTTCCTTGACGCTCACCTTCTGGTACACGCTGCAGGTGCGTTTTCTTCCTTATCCTGCCTATTACATGCTACAGCTAAGCCCCCATAGGTGGTGGTGTACATGATACAGCCGAGTTCGATGACCCCAAACGCGTGTACACACTCTAGCTGGCCTGGGCATGCCTGGTGCTATGGCGAAGCTCATGGGTGCCAAATGTTTGCTAGTGCATGCCATAGCCGAGTGCCCAGACGCCAAATGTGGAGAGGGTGAGGGGAACTTTGTTTTTCAGAAACGCAGCCGATCATTGAGATGTAACTGATGTCTGTGGCCTTCAGAGCCAGTATTTCCTGCCTTTTTCACAGCCATCGGTGAGTGTTCTAAATGTCAGGCACATGGCTTCATACGTAAATCAAAGAGCCTTCCTGATTCTGGAAGGTTCGGAACAGTCTGGCATCTGAAGTGCCAGAGAGACAATGATTCTAGAGATTTTAGGAACCATGTGGAAAGTCGAGTCGTCATCTTGTTAAATATGGAGCTTGTCTGATGGTGAGAACGTAATATGTGCTGAACATGAAGGCAATCACGTTTGATACATAAGAAAATTAACATTCACGAACCTTGTTGTGTGATAAGCAAGAACGCTGGCAACATGTGATGTGATGGACATGAAAAGAATATCGAAACAATGATTGTGTGTAGATAGAGATGAAAGTGTAATGGCGAAAAGCAGAGGGTACTAACAGTGCAAGGTACATTCATATTTGAAGGCACAAAACGTGGGGAGGAATGTGACCTACTAAGTTAAACATAGTTCTTGAGTAAAGAGTACAAGAAATGTAATAGGAACAGGAATGTCAGCACAATCCTTATTCTAGGCACCATGATTTGGTTGCATGGAGAGGCCTATCTATCCAGTGTGGCTTCTCACACTTGCCTGCTTTTTCTTTCTGTAGTGGTGGCGTGCACTTCCTATGGCAATTGGCATGTACAGATGACCAATGGGCTACTAATGGATTTTTCAGCTCCTTGATAAAGTGCTCCTTCTTTCTTTCTAAGGTGTAATTGTGTTGGTGGGCTATTTTACTCATTGGCATTCTTGAAACATGTAATGTATTACATTTGATCAATTGTTTTATTCAATATTCTTTAGATCTGTCTTATTACAATGTGCGTGTGTTGAGAGTACAAATCGCAGGACTAGCAACTTCTGCATTTATGGAACGCTAGCAGCTGGTCTGGAAGGGGGAGGTTTTTAAGTAGCTGGCACTGGAAGGGGACTGGTAGTTCATATTATGTCAAGTCCGATTCGAATGTAAAAATCTGCCAATGTTTACATTTTGTAAATTCTAGTCATTTCCGTGGTTGAATAGCCTAAGGAATCTTAAGGTGGGGAGTGGGGCGTAACACCAACCTGAAGAGTGGTCTCTTGGTTGGGGTCTTCATGGGCTATTGTTTTGAAACTCAGTTTATACCCTTCCTTAATTCATAAATGGTTCGCTTCTTTATGAAATATTTCACCACATCGGATACTTTTTATTGATGAAAGTTCCACAACAGCGTGTTCTAAAATGTTCTTTTGATGCCCACATAAAGGCTTGAATGTAATTTCATGCAGTTGTGTGCCGTTATCAGAAGCATGCTTTCCGAACCTTTGCGGATAACCCCCAGAGTGCGTTTAGGGTTGGCGGCTTGCCAAATTATAAGTGCTGAGTCTCCTCTCCCCTACTCAGGATCCAATAATTAGATGATTGATAGCTGTGACTGCTTGAACGTATCAATAAGAAGCTGTATACTTAACTTCACCCCTCTGTTTCTCCCCTCTCTGCGGTCACCGTACCATCACCTCCTTGGCTAGGCTTGGTTTAGCACTTGATGGGATGCCCTCATTCGAACTGCAGATTTAAGAGATTAATAAGAACTCTCTTGCCTCGGTAGTCTCATCACTGGATTTTTGCAATAGGCTATACCTGGGTCTGCTAAAGCGCCTTACTGTTGACTCTATTCTAACTAGAATAAGGTACTGAAGCCATGGAACCTTGTTACTGCTGCCCTCCTCTCCCGCCAGATGCTCACTGTGGCAATTCAATTCCCTGCCTACCCTACTGGCCCATTCCAGACTCCTTAGGTCTACCAGCTTCAAGTACCTTGTGGTGGCACCCTCAGGAAAAAGAAGAATGATGGCCGCACACTTGATCACAAAGCGGCTGCTAGAATGTGTACCCATCTGTCCGCGGTACCAAGGAAAATAACTTATTGGCTCCAGAAAAAGGTTTGCATAATTTCTTATCAAAAGGTAATTCGTGCTAGAGTCCTTCATGCACCCACCTACAGCGTCTTGTGATTCTGAGGCCTGTACCCCCCGCTTGCAAATCCCTCTCTGAAGTCTTGTATTCAGTTGCACTTGCCCCATGTACGCGCTGTTCCCGTGTCTTCAAGCACATTTATGTTCTTGTGTGTTTCTACTCATATCCTCAGCACTCCTCCCCTTGCACTTAACTGATCTTAATTTTTCCAAGGCCTAAGATATGTTTTCCGTACCCCCTTACTTTGTCCTTGCGGTGCTACGATGTGACTATGCTTGCAGTTGGTGTTTTATGAAATGTAACTAAAATATATCTACTAGTGGAGAAAGTGACTGTATGTATTAGAGTGGTCTGTGGTTTGTTTATCATTGTGATATTGAGGGTATATTTCATGTTGCCATTCCAAATCTGATTTAAGGGCCCCGCTAAGTGAACTATTAGAGTGGGAATGTTGGATGTTGCCAGAACTAGTGTTTTTCAAGCAGGTCAATAAACACATTCACATTATCTTTGCATTTTAGCACGCCTCCGCTCAGAATTGCTTTTATAATTGTGTAATACTGTGTTAATATTTTAGAAAAGCTAAGTTTACGTTTTAGATTGTAAAGCTCTTTGCAATTTGCGCATTCTAGGTTCAGATTAGCATTTATAGCATTTAACAGTAAAATACCTGCTAACCTGATTCATTTATAATATTGCTGTTTTTCAGAAAAGTAGAATCGTAGCTCTTTAGTGGCTTCTAGAGTCCTTCGACTCCACTGTGCACTATCTGCTGACTCGCAGCGTGCCGGGACTACAACTCCCATCAGACTTGTAGTTCTTCGCCGTTCATTCAGACACGTCGGGCGCGTCAGCGCCGGTTTGTGGCGGTTCGTGGCTGTGAGTACCTGTACCTGCCACTATCCCTGCTTCCACTTGTATTTATTAGATCCAATTTTCTAGTCAAATTATGACTTCCCGGTTCGACCTTGTAGCATTCATCTCTTGGAACAGGAGAACGAGGCTGCACCCGCTAGCACTCGACAATGCAACTATAACACCCTTAATAACACCCAAAATTGCGCCTCACACTCCTGGAAACTCTATTCCAATTTTAACTAAGCAGGGCTCGTCAATGGGCTCTCCCTTACATGCTTTCCCTACCACCTCAACTAAAATAACACCTAAGGTTAAAATAGTAAAGTACTTGCTACTAAACACACGTTCATTGGTGAAGCACTGCTATGAGGTGGCTGATCTCATAGTACAAACCCAAGTGGACATCTGTGCTTTAACAGAAACCTGGGTACATGAAACAGCTATCCATTCCCTTCAAGTGGCTACTCCACCTGGGTATCTATTCTTCTACTTTAATAGACAGGATAAACGGGGTGGAGGAGTGGCACTTATATGCAGATCTACTCTCAAATTGCATGAATCAAGCAAACCCGCACTGGATCAGTGCGAGGGGTTATTTCTTAAACTCGGTCTCGAACCAACATTCTCTTTTAATATTTTACTTCTTTATAGACCTCCCATTAATACACCTCTTTTCGAAGAACAAATATTGGCCTTTATCGGTAACGCATGTAAACCACATTCTCCTATTATTAATATAGGAGACCTTAACTTATGGGCTAATTACTCATCGGATGGACCGTCCATCTCCTTTGCCGAGTCCTTATCTCTTCACTTTGTTCAGCATATTAAGATCCCCACTCACATTGGTGGTAATACACTACATTGGGTTTTATCCAAGAACGCATCCATTACTAATATTGTAGTGGATAAGTGTATCTGGTCAGATCATCACTCAATACGCTTTGAGATAGATGATCACAATCCCGTTAGTATCGATAAACAATCACATACACCTATTATGACCAGGAATATTCGCAAAATCACAGAAGATGCTTTCCGTGATGCAGTCCTTCCGCTGTTGCCATCACTTGAAGAACCGATGTCGCTTGAAGTCTTTGTATCTAACATTAGATCTGCAGTTGATACAGCATTTGATGTTCTTGCTCCTCTCAAACCCTCTGTACAGAAGGGAAATAATTCTTCATATGTCCCATTCTCAGCTGAGATAACTGAAGCCCGTGCGAAAAAACTTCAGCTAGAACGATCATGGCGAAAGCACCCGACTGAGACAAATCTTACCTTATACAGACTTTCCGTCAGACATTATAAAGCTCTTATTCTTCTTACTAAAGAATCACATCTGAATTCTCGGATTTTCAAAGCTAAGTCAAGCTCAAAAGAGTTTTTTTTCCATCCTTCAGGAATTGAAGGGCGGTTCTACGACTACTGTCCCTCATGCTGATAGTCTCTGGTGTCATGATATTCATAACAGCTTTACCAACAAAACCCTTACTCATCATAATAATATCAATGCCCAAGTCAAACTTATTTCTAAGCACACAACTCTGTTGTCAGATATCACAGAACCTCTTAAGGATCACCCTCTTTTCCTTTAGCTCAGTCTCGGTAGAAACTGTTACCGAGACAGTCTCTCGGCTCAAACCTACCTCATGTAAAGGAGATGTATTTCCTGCTACACTGTTTAAAGAATACATCTCTACTCTCGCCCCTTGGGTGACTACCTTTATCAACCGGTCTTTTCATGAGTCATTCGTACCTGAAAATATAAAGGAAGCTTGGGTTACACCCCTACTTAAAAAGGAAAATTTAGATCCAGCAGAGGCTGGTAATTATCGGCCGATTACAAATGTTCCCTTTATCCTGAAGATTCTGGATAAAGTTGCTTATAATCAATATCAGATGTTTGTTGAAGAACATGACATTTTAGCAACACAACAGTCTGGATTCCGGCCCAATCATGGGACCGAGACGGCACTGCTCGATTTAAAATCCCATATTGCTGCTATTGTTGATGAGGGCAATACAGCCTTACTGCTGCTTCTGGACCTGTCCGCCCCATTTGATCTTGTTGATCACCAACTTTTGGCGGACAGGGTAATATCAGTTGGCAAATGCACCAAAGAAGCAATGACTTGGTTCAAATCTTTCCTAGGCCCACGTAATATGAGAGTAACCAAAGACAATGCCTTCTCCATTGCCTCCATCCTTCTATGTGGTGTCCCACAGGGGTCATGCTTATCGCCCCTTCTCACGTATATACTCGCATCTTCTCTGTGTTCTTCTGTCGGCCATGGGCATATATTTTGCCAATTATGCCGACGGCACTCAGATAGTCATCAAACTTACAGGCGAATATCAAAAAGATCTTGAGTGTATTAATCTCATCTTTAGGGAAATTCAGAACTGGATGGCCCTGAATTCTCTGGCCCTCAATAACGCTAAAACTGAGTTGCTCATCGTGGGCACTCAGCAGCGGCTAAAGAAACTGGATGTGAAATACGAGAACTTTTTGATTGGTCATCCCGTTATTCACGTATCAAAAAATGTAAAAACTCTTGGGGTATACTTTGACCCTCAGCTGTCTTTTACTCGGCAGATCAATTCCTCAAGTCTTCTTGCCACTTTTACATCCAACTTCTATGGCAGATCCGTCCTTATCTGTCCAGAGAAAATCTTGCATTGATAGCGGCTGCAATTGTGAACTGCAAGCTGGACTACTGTAACAGTCTTTTAATTGGTACATCTCAGATAAATATTAGAACATTGCAGGTGATCCAGAACAGCGCAGTGCGAGCTGTGCTTGGACTTGGGCGCAATATGCATGTTTCTGAAGCAAGACGCAGCCTGCATTGGCTGCCCGTTCAACGACTGCACCACAAGGGGCTGTCAATCGTGTACAAGTGCCTGCATGGCAAGGCCCCATCATACCTCAAGACCAGGATAAAAAAGAAACCTGATGGTCGTTTATTACGATCCAGCGGCAACATTTCTTTGTTCCAACCTATGTTTACGCTGAAGAGGTTTGGAGGAGCCAGTTTCAATTCCTGGGCACCCACCCTGTGGAACTCTATGCCAAAACATCTGGCCAATATCAGTTCAGTAATTGTCTTCAAGAAACAACTGAAAACCTTCTTGTTTGATCTAGGCCATGGGTAAGGCCTCCTCACCCTTTTGCAATTGACACTACTCTTATCGTGTCTGCTTCATAACATCCCATGACTCCTGATTTTGGTAGAGTCCGTCTTGTTACTACCATCCTTGTTGTCCTTTGTTATACTCTGTTCTTCGTTGTCTGTTTATTTCTCTCCTGTGCGCGCCCTGAGGCCTCAGGGTTAGTGGCGCAATACAAGAGGCACAGATAGATAGATAGATAGATAGATAGATGTGCATAGTTTTTTTGGCACCTATGGCAGTCCCTAGTGTCTGAGAATTTGAAGTGCCATTAATAAGATTATATCCCGGGGGAGTGATGTGGCACTCCCCCATTGGGCAATTTCCAGATAATACGAGCCGGTATGGCTCTCGAATTCCATATAGCCCAGAGATGGCCATTCCCCCAGGCCCAGTTGCGCCAACAGAATGGCTCTCAGCACGGCGCTCCCTCATCAGGGGAACGGCGGTGTGACAGCAAGCTGCCAGCTCCACATGACTCTCAGCCTGGTGCTCTCGTGATTCGGGAGAGCCGTGCTGAGAGCAATTCTGCTACTGCTGCATGGCTCTCAGCGTGGCACTCCCTCAATACAGGAGCACTGTTCTGAGAGCACTGCAGTGTGGGGTTTAATCAAAGGCCCAAACAAACATAATTGAAAGGCCCACTGGAAAAATGACCTGCCAAACTGCCCAAAAAAATGTCATACTGAAATGGGTCTATTAATGCAAACCGTTCTGCAAGTAACGCAAGGAAAAGCTATGTGAATGGCCAAGCATTGGCAATTGAAAGGCATATCTTTCGTTAAAGGAAAGGTGAAACTGAAAAGCAGCGTTTTTCAGTGCCACCCATCAAAAGGCGATGCACTATGACAGCTCAGACACTTTTCAGTGCAAAACAAACTGCAAATAATTCTTTATGAATGACTGAAATAAACAAGCCTGTGCTTTCAGCTATCATATTAAAAAACAATGCTGTGGGCAAAAATAAGGAAAACACAATTGTAAAAGCAAAGAAAAACATGATCAGTAAAATGCACAGTATTTCAAAGACTAAAGACTGGTTTGTGAGATTGCAATATAAGTTCAAGACAATCTGTGTGTCTCTGGGCAGAATTCGCAAAAATGGCTTCCCCCCACTGCAAGCCTGTTGGCCTCTGGATCTGCAAAAGGGAATTCCTTTGAAGCTCCTGCATCCCAGTTATTTACAACTGCAATAAAGGCACTGGGTGAGGAAAAATGAAAGCAAATAGGTTTTAAAAACAGAATTGTGGTCAACTTCAGGTAACAGGACCAAGTGCCAAATATCAGGATGGCCTAATAGCGTTACAGGTCAGAGGTGAACATTCTGTTTCCTGATCAAGTTCTCCTCATCGCATCAACTTTTAATAACAGAGTATAATGGCTTTTCTCCAGCATGGGGTCTGGCATGGATTCACATGCTCATGAATATTCCCCGTCGTCAGGCTGGGAATCCTCAGTAAAGAAAAATCAGTATCAGTTTTGTTTCTGATCTGTCTTTCGTAGTAGTAACCAATCACTGATCTCTGCGTCATACTGACCACAGCCAATGACTGCCATCTCCCTAAGCCCCGCCTCTGGCAGCCATCTTCAGATTTTTACCGCACGTTCAAGTGTTGGGAGTCCTCGTGCTTAGCTCTCGAGCTTTTGCTGCGTTTTCGCGCTTTTTCAGGTGAATTTTCACATTTTTTGGTTAATCGAGCCTCAAGCTCCACTGTTTCTACTCCCGTTAACGGTTACCCGTTGCGGGATTTTCCTACGCCCCTCAAGGGTGAAGATTTTGTCGAATCAACCTTTTGGAGGATTCCAGAAGATTTGCGGCCTACTTCGAGATGGCCCAGGACGCGAGTTCTTCACCCGGACCCAAGCTGTTTCGCAGCTGCCCTGGATGCGGGCTGCAGAATGTGTTTAAGGAGGACGAGCATTTGCGATGCCTCTACTGTCTTCATGGGGACAAGACTCATGTAGAGAAGGACTGCCAGTTCTGCAAGAACTTGTCGGAGCGGACCATGAGGGACCGTTGATCCCGTCTCGCCAGCTGGTTGGAGAAGGGCTCAACGGGTGAGAAGAAGAAGAAAGGGTCCGAGCGGGCTTCTAAGTCCTGTGCGGGCACCACAGCGACGGGGGCCCAACACCAGGCCAAGCGCCGCGAGTCCGCTGGCTCCGGGAGCGCCGAAAGGTCGGGCTCTTCGTTCGCCAGGCAGGGCTCACCTTCCCTGGCACCGTCAACCACGAGCCAGCGCTCCGGTTCAGGGAAGAGGAAGTCCGAGACCCCGGGTAAGCTTCGGGAGAAGCCCCGTCCGATCTCGGGAGAAGGGGAGCGAGGCGTCTCCCCTCCCCTTAAGGAGAAGGCCCGGGACGCACCTAAGGTGGTGAAGGCCCCTACCCAGCAGGCAAAGGCCTATATAGAGGCGATCGCAGCGACTCTGGCCAAGCCGGCAGAGACCCCGCCAGCGGAGACTGCCTCCGGGACTAGAGTTTCCCTGCCGCCAAGGAGGGAATCCTCTTTTCAGCCCATCGTCATGGCCACCATGATGGAAGAAGCGAGGGGGGGCACGGTAGCCTCCTCGAGCTCGGAGTCAGCCTCGGAGGAGGAACTGACCGAGGCCGTGAGGAATCTCGAAGTCCAATTCGAGAAGGTTCGATCCCATAAGGAAGATCCTCGGGACATAACCGAGGAAGACGACGATGGCGAGGAAGAGCAGCCTTCCCTTCCGGCGCAGCCGGAACCTAGGCCTCAGGATAGCTCGGCGGCCATTTTGTCTGCGATCCAGTCCTTATGCTCTGAGATGGACGAGATTACCACTGCCCAGGCCGGAGGACCCGCAACCTGGCCCGTCGGGAAGTCCTCAGAACAAACGACGGAGGACCCAACCCTCTCCTCCACTCGCCCCCGTAAGGCCTACAGTTCCCTCCTCATCCTCCCACGAGTTGGGAGATGGCGGTGCGGTGGGCTCGACGACGGGTTCTGAGGGCGACGACGACAGAACGGGTCTCCCGTCGCACGGGCCTCTCCGCCCGACAAAATTGGCTCATTCCACGCCATGATCGCCAGGGCGTCCGAATTGTTCCAGCTCTGCCCGGAGGAGCAGAAAAAGGAAGGTTTCCTCTATCAGCGCCGGGAGGCCAAGAGGAAGACTGTCATCGCGGTGCCTCTAATCGATGACATCTGGGAGGAGGGCCTGTCGGTACTCAAGAACCCCTCCACGGCACCAGCCAAACGGGACCGGTACGAGAAGAAATACCGGGTCCCAGAGACCGCTCCCCTGTGCCTCAGGGCCCAGCCAACGCCAGACTCGGTCGTCTCGGCGGCGGCGAAGAAGAAAGCGGCAGGGTCAGGAGCCTCAACGTCGAATTCCCCTCCGGACGGCGAGGGTAGGAAGTTGGACGCCATGGGGCGACGGGTCATTTCGTCGGCGGTGACGACGATCAAAGCGGCCAACGCCCTGGCGATCGTGGCCCGTTAAGACAGGGAGCTCTGGTTTAAGCTGGCCCCCATATTGGACTTCCTACCGGACGACAAGAGGTCCGAGGCCCTGGAAATACTTCAAGAAGGCGAGGTGGCGTCGGACCACGCCATAACGGTGGCAACCGATATTGCCGATACCGGGTTCCGCCAGCTGGGCAACAGAGTTTGCCTACGACGACGGGGTTGGCTCCGGGCGACCGACTTCCGTCAGGACGTCCAGACCAGGGTGTTGGACATGCCGTTCGACGGCAGCAACTTGTTCGGGAAGGCGGTGGACGAATCCCTCCAAGCCATAAAGACGGACACGGAGATGGCCCGCGCCCTAGGAGCCCTTCAGCAACGACGGCCCTTTTTATTAGCTCCGGAGGCAGAAAGGGTGCCTCCAAGGGATCCAGCGGTGGCTCGTCGTCCTACCGCCAGGCGGCACGCTCCTCGTCTCAGGAGGCCTACAGGGGTCGCGGCAAGCAGGGAGCCCCTCGCCGCGTCGGAAAGGTGGCCAGGGCGACAAGGCCACCACCTCCAAGCACTGAACCGGCCATGGCCTCGGGCCACCACCGAAGCACCCCGGTGGGAGGCCGGCTGACGAATTTCGTCGGCGTGTGGAAGTCCATCTCCACCGACCGTTGGGTGCTGGATACCCTGGCAAGAGAACACTCTATCAAATTCCTGAAGAAGTGCCCTCATGTTCCACCTGTGGCCAGGAAGGAAAATCACGTCCTGCAACTGCTGTTGGAAGTACGGGCGATGCTCAGGAAAGGCGCCATCGAGCTCGTCCCGAAGAGGCTCCGAGGCTCCGAGGCTCCGGGGCTCCGGGGTGTACTCAAGGTACTTCCTCGTCAGGAAGAAGACGGGCGGCTGGCGCCCCATCCTGGACCTTCATCGTTTGAACAAATACATCAGGTCACAAAAGTTCAGGATGGTCACCCTCCAGCACGTGCTGGGACAGCTGGAGGAAGGCGACTTTCTATCGTCGTTGGACCTGGAGGATGCATACTTCCACGTTCCCATCCTCAAAAGTCCCCGAAAGTTCCTCAGGTTCGTCGTCCAGGGACGCCATTACCAATTCAGAGCACTGCCGTTCGGATTGAAGTCGGCCCCCAGGGTCTTTACCAAGTGCCTAGCACCTGTGGCGGCGCGGCTGCGCCTGCAGGGGATTCACGTCTACCCCTACCTGGACGACTGGCTCATCCGCTCAAGGACGAGGGAACTCGCCGTCGAACACACTGCGAGGACCGTCCAGCTACTCACAGACCTTTGATTCGCCATAAATTACCAAAAGTCCCACCTGGTGCCGTCGCAGGTGGCCCTGTTTCTGGGAGCGAAGCTCGATACAGGGAGGCGCCTGGCGGCACCGTCGGAAGAACGGACGAAGACCATTCTGGGCAAAGTGCAGCACCTGCTAGCCACGGACGTGGCCAGGGTGAGGTCCATCAAGTCCCTCCTGGGGATGATGTCCTCTTGCATCTACCTGGTTCGCCTCTGCAGACTACGGATGCGCCCTCTTCAAGAATTTCTCGACGCCCGTTGGATGCAGGCGACGGGCACCTTCGAAGACAGGGTCCCCCTCAACGAGGTATTCAGGCGGGCGATTCAGTGGTGGGGCGTTCGAGCCCACCTCACGGCGGGCAAGGACTTTCAGACGCTGGCGTACCAAGAGACGGTGACGACGGACGCCTCCCTGGAAGGTTGGGGCACCCACACCGGAGATCTCCACGCAAGAGGCCTCTGGCTCCCAGAGGAGAAGCTCCTGCACATCAACATCCTGGAACTCTGAGCCGTGTTCTGGGCTCTCAAATCGTTCCTCCCGTCGCTCAAGGGCAAGGTGGTGCGGATCTTCAGACAACACCACAACAATGTTTTACATACGGAAGCAGGGAGGCACCAGATCCCCAGCCCTATCCAAGGAGGCACAGGATTTGTGGCACTGGGCGGTCACCCAGGGGATGTTCCTGGTTCCCTTCCACCTGGCAGGAGAAAGAAACACCATCGCCAACTCGCTCAGCAGGGAGCTGCGCGCGTGTCACGAGTGGGAACTGCGCCGAACTCGAAGTGCCAGAGGTTCGCCAGCAGGTTTCCCCAGCCGAGAAGCATGGGCGATGCGTTTTCGTTCCCCTGGGACGGCCTATACCTGTATGCGTTCCCTCCGTTGCCGTTGCTGCTTCGACTCATCAACCAGCTCAAGAGGTCCCGGTGCAGGATGATCCTCGTCGCACCGGCGTGGCCGAGGCAGATCTGGTTCCCGGACCTTCTGGACTCGTCAACGTCCCCTCCCATCAAGCTGTCGGCGGACGCGGATCTTCTCTCCAGAGAAGGAGGCGCCATCTTCCACCACGACCTGGCGTCGCTGAACCTGCAGGCTTGGCTCCTGCAGCGCTAGAGTTTGGAGGGTACGATATTCCGGCCGACTGCAGAGAGGTTCTTGCAAAGGCCAGGGCGTCCTCGACTCTCAAATGCTACGGTCACAAGTGGAAGAGGTTCTCTATCTGGTGCTGAGCACAGAAGATCAACCCCCTACGGATTACGGCCCCTCAAGTGCTGCCGTACCTGCTATCGCTGGCAAAGGCTGGGCTAGCCCATGCCTCCATTAAGCTTCATCTTGGCGGCGATCTCCAGATATACCAGAACCACAGGACGGACGTCCCTGTGGTCCCATCGACTGGTAAAAGAGTTTATGAAAGGACTGTGCTGGTCGTTCCCGCCGGTGAAGGCCCCGGCGTGGGAACTTAACGTGGTGCTGACCAGGCTCATGGGGCCCCCATTCGAGCCGATGCACTCTGCACCGATGAAGTTTGTGTCGTGGAAGACTGCATTCCTGGTGGCCATTACCTCCGCACGACGAGTGGGAGAGATCCAGGCCCTATCCTTCAAAGCACCGTACTTGACTTTCCATGCCTCGAGGGTGGTGCTTAGGACGCACCCCTCCTTTATGCCCAAGGTGCCGTCGGACTTCCATCTTAACGAGCCCCTGGTGTTACCTGTTTTCTTCCCGTCTCCTTCGTCGCCGGCCGAGAGGACTTTGCACTCGCTGGATGTAGCTAGAGCGCTGAAGTTCTACGTGGACCGCACAAAGAGTTTTCGGAGGACATCGCAGCTATTCGTGAATTTTGGACCTGTGAATCAAGGGAAGGCTTTCTTGAAGTGTTCTATTTCCAGATGGCTCTCCGGCTGCATCATGCACTGCCACCGGTTGGCTAACCGACCGCTGCCAGGCCGTCCGAGAGCCCATTCGACCAGAGCGATCGCTGCTACTACGGCGTTCCTATTTGGTGTGCCCCTGCTGGACATCTGCAGGGCGGCTACATGGAGGTCGACGCACACCTTCACGAGTTTCTACTGCGTCGATCGGGATTCCAGGGAGGAGTCCAGGGTCGGCCAAGCAGTGCTGCGCAACCTGTTCGCTTAAGATGAGCCTGGTGAGGAGGTAAGAGATGCTTAATGTTGAGTTTTTTGTATTGCTTAATGTTGAGCCTTTTGCCACCTCCCGTGGTTGTGCATATGTGTACTGCTATGTATTCTTATATTCATGAGCATGTGAATCCATGCCAGACCCCATGCTGGAGAAGGAACAAGTTACTTACCTGTAACTGTTGTTCTCCAGCATGGGTCTGGCATGGATTCACATGCGAACCCTCCTGCCTACCCCTCTGCGGCTCTTCACTTGGTCATACTGCCACTTCACGTGCTACCAAATCTGAAGATGGCTGCCAGAGGCGGGGCTTAGGGAGATGGCAGTCATTGGCTGTGGTCAGTATGACACAGAGATCAGTGATTGGTTACTACTACGAAAGACAGATCAGAAACAAAACTGATACTGATTTTTCTTTACTGAGGATTCCCAGCCTTACGACGGGGAATATTCATGAGCATGTGAATCCATGCCAGACCCATGCTGGAGAACAACGGTTACAGGTAAGTAACTTGTTCCTTACTCCTCAGCCAAGGAGGCTCTGGTCGCGTGCTTGCAGAGAAATGTGAGCTGTGATGGGAAACTAAAGGTTGTATGTTAATTATGTGGCCATAGACTTTCATTGGACATGTGATTTTATTTAGTACTTGATGAACAGTTATAGTTACAGACTTGTGGAAGATAATTTCAAGGCGATTTTGTTGAAATATGTTATCCACATGCGACTTGTGGAACTGCAATAGCAAGCTAAAATGTGATTCTGGATGCCCTGAAATTGTCCGATTGTAAGAATTAGCGAGCTGATGGAGGATAAAATGATGGATCTGGAGAGTAAATTTCACATTTATAACTGATACTTTTTGTAAAAACAGCAAAAAATTGCTTTATGCTAGGGAAATAAGATGCCGAAACGAAAGTAAGCTTCACTGATCCATCAAAAGGGGAGGAATATTAAATATATATATTTCTCATGGCATTTATTGATAAATTACAAACCTTTGCCATGTAGCTACTTTTTGGCTAAAAGGGACATAAGAAATGGGAATTTCAAATGAGAGTTGCAATATTTCTGTTCTAGACTCCTAAACCAATCCTTGTAGAGAGTCTGGGCTTCTAGGGTTGGGAGATGAGTGAAGGGCCAATCAAATGTGAGAGAATTCTTGCAGGGCACTGCCCAATATTGAAATCTTGATTGTGTCATCACTGGTATATTAAGTGGATGCACTATTAAGTGAGGGGAGAGATGCAAAAAGATTTCGGGGGAGAGCTGCTAAAATATCACCAAAAGACGGCTGCCCAAAATTACCAAAGAATACCTGCTGAAATTTCATCTGGGTGGAAATATTGCTGAGGAAACTAGAAAACAGAGGCTATGAAACCTCCTTGGAACCATAGAGAGAGGTCTTGCTGTGGACCATTGATGGAAGTGCTGGCCAGAACCCTATTTTTCCCTAAAAGCAAAACCCTGCTCAGTCTACGAGTGCCAGCCCAGAGATTTTCAAAAGTAAGTAGGTTGTCCAACCAAATGTCAAAATGTCAGCCTGGGGATCTATTTAATTCACCCACTCGCTTTCATAGTGGGTTCTCTTCCATTAGTGGGGGGGGGGGCTAAAATTGTGTAGACCCTTAGCATATTTGACTGTATATTCATTTAATTAACTCCCAGATAGATTAACGCAGAGGGGAACTTGGAATTCGAAGCCTTCACCCTCTATTCTAGCCGGAAAATGCAAAATAGTCATGTAAAGTAATTGGGGTGCCTTGATTTTCCTGTTCACCCCTGACTTCTCTGAGAAGGGGTGTTCTTACTAAAATGAATATTCCCAACTGAAATCCTTGCTAAAACTCATTTTAAAATAAAGAGATACTTGGCACCAAAACAAAATGTGCAGCTGTCACCATCCCCAAACCCTGCCTTTCAAACCAAATAAAGCCTTGCCCTAAAACACAAATTCCCCACAGAAACACATTCCCCAACCGTGCTTTAAGATAAAGTGACTCTCCTCAGAGGAAGAGATCAAGCGTTTTCTCTCCAGGAGCGGGTCCCACCATTCCTCGTCCTCTTCGAAGAAGGCGAAGAAAAGGCACTAATGATCACTTTTTCTTCTTCCGATTCCTCTCCAGAGAGGATGATCACCTGTCCAACCAAATCCTCAACTCCTGCAGAGTGGCAAGAATTATGCAAGAAATGCAAAAAACCTTCAAGGAGGAGGCCCGAACCCACTCGGAAGAGAAAGACGGAGGCCATGCTCCTGTCGTACCATCAAAGACCGACATGGAAAGGGCTAAGGCTAAATCTTGTGTGCTCTTGAGCCCATGACGTAGGGCTGAGACCCCTTGAGAACCTCTGAGGCTGCGACATGATGAAAAAACGAGAGTGAAGCCCTGGCAGGGCTCAATCGACGACAAAGAAATCCTCAAACATCATCGCCAATAGCGTTGTGACTGTCGACGCCATCAGCGTTGAAGCAGTCTACTCTGTTCTTGACGAAGCAGTCAACGCCTTTGGGGTCCAAGACATTGACGCCTTTGCCCACTAAACCAACGATTTCTAAAGAAGCTGAAAAATCCTATAAGTCTTTGCCAAAGAAGGATTTTTTCAAGTCTTTGATCCTCCATTTATGAGGAGTATGAACCATCGGTCCAGGACACTCCTCCATTTGGGTTGGAGTTAGGCACACCTAAAGCCCCAGAAAGCCTAATTTCAAAGGAGTCCAGGTTCAAAGATTTATATCAGAATCTCCAATCTGCTAGTGATGTTGACACATCACCTGAACTTGAGTTTGGTAAGCCAGACCCGGCAGACCATGCAGGTGCCTCTTATAGGCACCTTATGACCAGAGTTATAGATTTTCTGGGATGGGGCTGACTTACTCCACCATTCCAGCAAGACAACCTGTTGGATCTTGTCGACAAATGTCCACAAAAGGATCCCATTCTCCCATTTCCTGTCGCAATTCAAAAAAGCGTTATGGCAAAGTGGGAGGTTCCTGAATCAAGTCCAACTGTAAATAAGAACCTCACCAAAAAGTACAGGCCCTCAAGTAGTGACCCTAGCCATTTGTTAAAGTACCCAACACCAGAGAGCCTGGTAGTTCAGGCAGCAACGTCTTCTTCCAAACAGGCGGCTTACCCAACCACCCCACCAGAAAGGGATGATGAGCGTTTCTACACTTGGGTTAGGACGGTATTTTGTGCTAGGAACATGGCTCTCAAGTCTGCAAACACCACATACGCCTTAGCAAAATTTACATTCACCCTGTGGCACTGTGTAGCTATGGCTGCTGACCATATTCCCGAAAGGGGAAGAGAGACGGCTTCCTGAATACATTGTAAGAGACAGTAAGGACGCTATGTGTGAGTCTATACCATGAGGACTGGACTCTGCGGATAGCATCAGCAGAGCTATAGCGGCATGTACGATAATACGCAGGTTTGCGTGGTTGAGGAAGTCTGGTTTTGCACCGCACATGTAATCTAGAATCCTCATCATGCCCTTTTATGGCACTCAGCTCTTTGGCAGCAAGGCTGACGAAAGCCTAGAGAAGCTGCAGACCTCAAGGGCGGCAGCCAAATCCCTTGGTGCCGCCATCGGACAGCCACAGCCATCTCACCCCAGTGGATCATCTTGGAGGAGTAAGTCCTTTCGCTTCTACTCCTCAGTTGGAAGAGCGAGAGGACTGGCTAGTCAAAGGGGCCAAATAAGATTCCCTTGTGGTGGATGAGGGAGAGATGCAAAGCACTGCCAGGCAACGGCTACTTTACCCCCAGCCGCTGCTTCAGCCACCTCAAAACCTCTGAGGCCTTAACCCACCAGACCTCTTTGGAGGCAGACTCTCACTGCAGCTGCAAGAATGGCGGAGTATTACTTCTGATGTGTGGATGTTGGAAACAGTAGCCCTGGGTTACTGCCTGGCCTTTCTAAAAAGCCTCAGGACCATCCACGGGGGAGGCACTCATTCAAAGTTCTGGATCTGTTCCTTGTGCAGGAAATTTTGAGCCTGCTAGAGAAAGGTGCTATAGAACTAGTACTTGTAATGGAGAGGAACAGGGGGTGGTACTCTACCTATTTCCTAATCCCCAAGAAGGACGGAGGATTGAGACCCATCTTGGACTGGAGATGCTTGAACAAGTTCCTCAGGAAGGACAAGTTCAAGATGGTCACTTTCTCAGACCCTTCAGGCCCTCCAGCTCCAGGATTGGATGGTGTAATTAGACCTTCAGGATGCTTACTTTCATGTGCCTATCCATCACAGAAAGTACCTGAGGTTCTCGGTTGGCGATTATCAGTTTCGAGTTCTGCCAAAGGGCTGTTCTCCGCCCCAAGGTTTTTACCAAGCTGATGGCGGTGGTGGCAGTGAATCTCGGGAGAGAGGGTTTTATGTCTCAGCCTACCTGGACGATTGGCTGATCAGGGCACGTTCTCCCAAACAGGCCCTGGAACATCTCTACGTAACCTGCCATTCTCTCCAGACTGGGCTTCTCCCTCCATTAAAATCCCACGTGATAACATCTCAAAAACTCATCGGTGCGGTCTTGGATGTATCCTTGGGGAGGGGGGGAGAACCTTGCCACCCGAGGTGAGGGCGCAGCATATTCTGCAGATGTTCACCAAATTCCAGAGTGTCCAGCATCTTCCGGCCTTCGCCTGTTGTTTTTGCTCAGACTCATGGAATCCTGAATTTTCCTGGGGCCACAGGCTCGCCTGAGAATTAAAGCCTTCCCACACTGGCCTCAATTCTCGGGCAAAATGACAGACCTCCTTCAGGTTCCAAACAGGGTCGCACAGGATCTCCTGTGGTCTGCCTGCGAGAACAATATTCTGAAGGGATAGCCTTTTTGGAAACCAAGGTCGGAGATGACAGTAATTATGGACGCCTCACTCACAGGGAGGGGGGGGGGCCCACACCAATGATCTGACAGTTGGCGGTTGTTGGTCTCCATCAGAGTCTAAACTACACATCAATCTTTTGGAGCTGACGGACAGCACTGTGGCCATGTACTACCTCAACAATAGAGGTGGTGTAGGGTCACTACCACTGTGCAGAGAGGCAATGCTGCTCTGGTTCTGGTCAATTCAAGAGGAGAACAGGGCAGCGGAAGCTCTGAGCAGGCAGAGTACAGTTTCCCCACGAGTGAGAACTAGCTCAGGAAGTCCTTCAAGAGATCTTCACTCTTGGGGAACCCCTCAGTGCATCTGCTTTCGACCAGTGTCAACTGGAAGTGCAAACTGTTATGCTCCAGGGAATTTCCCCCAATAGGACTTCTAGGAGACGCGTTTGTAGTGGACTGGGCGATTCCACTACTGTACGCGTTTCCTCCAGTCCCCATCATTCCTGACGTCATCAGGAGGTTGGGAAAGTTTGGGAAATCCATGATCCTAATTTCTCTGGATTGGGCTATGAGGACGTGGTAACCGGTCTTTCTGGACATGGGCATCTGCCTTCCAATGCGTCTTCTGCAAAGAGGACCTTCTCTCGCGTGGAGGGTCAGGTCTCCATCCAGTGGTCAAGACACTCAACCTTCACACATGGTTTCTTAGAGGTTGAGATATAAGGATTGCGACCTCCCGGATCACGTAATGGAGATTTTGCTTTCGGCCAGTGGCCCAGCAAAGAAATCCCTGTACCTCCTGCTGTTGGAATAAATTCTGGAGCTGGTGTAGGGAAAAAGATGTGGACCCTTTTCAGTTCAATACACCTATGGTGTCCTTTTTGTTACATTTGGCAAATTTGGGGCTCCAGATATGAACAATAAAAGGATATTTGGCAGTGCTTTCAATCTTCAAGCGCACATCTGGAGTGGTATCTTATTTCAAGAGGCCGTTAATCCTACAGTTTCTTAAAGGGCTTACTAACGTGTTCCCTCGTACACCTTTTCAAGTACTGATTTGGGATCTTAATCTTGTGTTGAAATTTCTGATGGGTGCTCCATTGGAGCCACTCCATTCTTGTCCACTAAGGCTACTAACTTCTGAAACCATCCTGTTTTGACATCAGCCTGCAGGGTGAGTGAGTTTTAGGCTTTATCTAGTAAGCCTCCATCTACTATTCTGTACAAGGACAAGGTTGTCCTTAGGGTTAAAGGGTTAAACCTTCTTTTTTGCCCACATGATATCAGATTTTCATTTATCCTAGAAAACTGTGCTTCCAACATTCTATCCACCGGCTCATCCTGGCAAGGAAGAAAAAAGACTGCAAAGGCATGACCCCAGAAGGGCTTTGAGCTTTTTCCGTACACGAATGGCGAAAATGTCAACATGGCCAGCTTTTCATTGTGTACACTGGACACAAGCTGGGACTTCCAGTTACAAAACAATCTCTGTCCAGATGGGTAATACTTAATATTATAGAATGCTACGGATTGGCTGCGAAAGATCCCCCAGATGGCCCGAGAGCTCATTCCACAAGGGGCATGGCTACATATTCTGCTCTGCAAAGAGGGGTTCCTATAAAAGACATTTGTGTGTCATGACCACTGCCACTGGCCCGCAGTCGGGGCCCCTGGGCCGCACCACGGTATCCCTTCATGGCCCCAAGGGCCCAATCATGTCCCCCAAGACTTTCTTGGAGTCAGTCCTGGCGCCTTTGGCGCCAGGCTCATTTGGCTGAAGGGGGAGCTGGTGCTCACAATGGCGGTGTCACAACATGGATGCCCCCACATGGTTCAGTTCCAGAATTGAACCATGCGGTCTAGCATTTAGGGTGTGGTCAGGCCTGAAGGCACATGTGATACCTGCAGGCTATATAAGCCAGACCCAAGCTGGAGAACACGCTTTGCGTTGCTCTGCTCTCGCAGTATGACGTTCACCACGGTCTGATCATACTCAGCATTCCGGGCCGACACCTGCAAGAAGAACACCACCATTAGTTACTCTTACCTGTTAGCGAGCCCCGCTCCTGCCACCCGCTCCAGTGGCCCGAACATCCAGCATCTCGGCGAATGCTCGCTCTCTCTCCTGGAATCCGCAACCTGGGGAAAATAGAAAAGCAGTATTAGTAAGCGTTTCTTCTTCACATTTAAACAACAATCGGAAGGCCCACGCTTACCTGAATTGAACTTGCTATTGGTTCATGCCCATTCCGGCCTTAGGACAACCTGCAAGAGAAAAGACCAGGCTGATTAACACACATAATTACTCAACGGCGATTCGAACAACATCTACTCACCGCTCCGCATCCTCTTGGCAGCTTATCATCCAAAACATCGTGGCGGCCTGCAAGAGAGGGACAACACAGGTTAGCACGCCGCAAGAAAAGCACATAGCGCCGCACTCCATGCTTTCACTTATCTCGAACACGGCATCTTGAACTCCTTCCTAATAGAGAAGGAAAGACATTAATAGAGGCAATTACAATTAAGGACAAGCTGTCAAAACAGCAGACGTACCTGAAGAACTGAGTCTCAGCAGGTCTGGACTCGCAGGGCCTGCACCAGTGAAGTGCGACGCACCCATCCATGATGCACCCCTGCACAGAACAGCAGGAAGGAGAGCGCGCCATATCAAAAACAGGGGTGAGGAAGCACTAAGGGGTCGTTGGGTCCACAAGGGAGGTGGGTTCTGGGGGAAAAAAGAGACTATAAGCTAAAACCAAAACTCCTGTGTTCCAGACTAGGTCCTCGGCAGAACAAGAACCTGAGGGAGTCAGTCCAGGTCGGAAGCAGTCCAGCCAGATTGGGTGGCGTCCCTGTGGATACCAGGTGAGCATTACATGTGTGGCTGCGCCACTTGGACTACCATCCACACTTTTACAAAGCATTACTGTCTGAATTCATCCTCTAACCAGGAAGGAGGATTGGGAAAACTGTCCTACATTCAATCCATGACAAATGTTAAGTTTGAAAATTCTTACTTTCTTCCTCAAAAACCTAACACTGGTTTGGGACTCTATCAAAAGATGAGGAATATGTGGGAGGACACAATCCATTCGAAGAACAAGTTACTTACTCCTGGTAATGTTATTTCGATTGCATGTCCCTGCCCCCCCCCCCCACCCCGTATTCCTCATCGCTCCAACATACCACGCAGTAGAATTTCCAGGCATTACTCTTAACACTCTTTTAGAGTCTACTACTGTCTGGGACTCACTGCTGCTGATATTTCTGCAAGAGGAAGGTGTAGAAACAAAAGCTGAAGCTTTGCTGCATGTGCTATATATGCCAACGGTGATGGGAGGTCTCGAGGGACATCGAGTCGACGGCATCAACGCATAGTTCCCTCCGCCAACATTTTTTTCTCCGAAGCAGCTGAAGCTGGAAGGGAAGATATCAGAAGATGAATATGTGGGAGGAACATCCCATCGAAAGAAGGTTGCCAGGGGTAAGTGATTGTTCTTCTAAACTGCCCCCACGCCCTAGACATAGCATTTGAACAGAACATTCGATGCTTGGGTTTTGGGGCTGGGGTAGAAGTGCTTTGCTAAAGCGAGACCTCATGTATCGAACACTGAAAGCCTTGTTTTTAAATCAGCCCTGTGTGTATTCCTTAGCTAAATTCTGCTGAAGTCGTATTTGCCAGATGTATGTTACATATCAGTGGTTTAAACTTCTAGCATTTTCTCATATTTTAAGCCTTGGAGGAGAACTAGCTTGTATAAAACAAAATTGTGCTCATGTTTGACATTAACAGAAACTTGAAGATTATGTTCTAGCATTGATGCAGAACAGACCAAACTGCTCAATTACCCCTCTCTTGGTCTACCTTAAACTAGTCAGGGGAACTATGTTTCCCCTGACTAGTTTTCAAGGTAGACTAAGAGAGGGGTAATTGAGCAGTTTGTTCTGTTCTGTATACTGCAAAAGTGGTCCCTCCACTGCTCAGTCCCCCTTAAACAAAAATGTGGGACTCACCCAATATTTCTCTTTCTGTTCTAGCATTGAGCCATATTATTATGATTGAAATTCAACATTCAACTGAGTTCCCGGGAAGAGACACTTGACCAGTTTATTTAGCCTGTGTTCCATGTTTGTGAGACAAAATTAAAGATAGAGAAAGTGTGTTTTGCAATTGAAGCCGTGTTTACTGCCACAGTGAAGTTACCGTCTGTGATTGAACAACATCATTATTAATTGAGCTTAAAATTGAAATCCATATTTTACTCCTACGTCCCGTCCCCTTTCCTCCATACTTATGGGGCATCTCTCCGTCCTGTGGAACGGGACCGGAGCACTTTGTAAAAAGCATCCAAAAAATTTTGCAAAAATGTGTCCTTCCTCTTTCTTGCGCGGGGCCCGGCATGCGCCCATAACCCTGCCAACCTTGGCTCCGCCCCGCTCATCACCCATCAGTCCTTTTCTCTGCTCGATCGGGACTGGACGCACTTGCATCCGCGGAAGATTTTTCTTCCTTTTTTCCTCTCTGGCTCTCGCTAGCGATCGTTTACTAGTCTGTCTATGTCATTCAAACTAGACTTTCCTGATTGTTCATTGTGTCACTGACGCTTCGCGAGGGCGGATCCCCATCCTCTTTGTTTAGAGTGCTTGGGTCCAGATCACCGTTGGGACTCCTGTTTCTATTGTGACTCCCTTCCGGTCCAGGCTCTTCAACGTTGGTTAGAGCGGTGGGAGGAGGTTTTCAGGAGTTTATCGACGAAAAGAAGAAGCGCCCGGTAAGTTCTTTACTTTTCAGAGCACCCTGGCCGGGAGACACCTTTCCGGGTTCTTCCACAGCCGGGAGGAGCGTTGATCGCTCTGTCACGTCACCGGGGATTGCCTCGAGGTGCCCGTGGGGCCTAATAATTCTACAAGAGTTTTCTCCGAGGGTCTCCGTAAGGGGCCTGTGAATACCGGAGTAAGCTCCGAGGCCCCTCCTGTGGGGGCTGCTTGTAGACCCAGGTCTGAGTCATGGGGTACCGGAGCTCGCTCTGAGGCCTCTTTCGGCTTCCCTCAAAAATAAGACTGGGGTGCGCCCCGTGGCCTTGGTTGGGCTTGGTGTTACCGAACGGATGTTCGAGGCCCACGCTAGTAAGGCTGTTACCGGACCAGGGTCCGAGGTCCCTCATGCAGAGGCTAAAGTTAACAACTCTTCTGAGAAGTCTGGCAAGACCTTATCGTTGAAGGCTGTTTCTCACCGTTCCCGCTCTTGCGGCGACACCAGATCTGTTGAGGGGGCAAAGAAGGAAAGTTGTTCTTTTACCGGCAGCGCCGAGGTCCTTCCTGGGAAGGCTAATTTGGCAGTTGGTATGTCCAGGAAAACATTCCAGGCCTCATAGTACCGGCTCTGCCGAGGTTCCTTATGTTAAGGCTAAATTTAAGACCTCTGTTCCACCGACGGGGACCCCTGCCTCACTTCCTCACGTGCCGCAGTTCACTTCAGGTGAGGACAAAATGGCGGCCGTTCCCGCCACAACCGCGGTGGCCATTTTGGGTGCTACTCCTACAACTACGCCATCAGCCTCAGGTGTAGGGCTTAGCTCAGCGGGTGAACATAGGGTTCCTTGTGCGCATCCTTATCAGCCAGTCTATGAATGGAATGCTCGGATGCCCCTTCCGCACAATGTTTCATTGCCTGCGGGATCGGCACCTTTGATTTTCGTGGATACGTCGGGTGATGGGCCTGTGTGGCAACCTTCCCCGTTACGTCCCTGGAATTATCCTCTTCATGAGAGGCCCCCTCCCGTTACAAAGCAGTCCTCGGAGGAAGCCTTTTTCGGCACATTTCACACGCTTGTGCGGACCGATCCCATGAGGGAATATTTAAAAGGGCTTTTCAGAGAAATATGTCCACCTGCGCCTCCGGCTCCGCCCGTTCCTCCAGTGGTTCCGCCGGCGCCCGCTTTACCTACGGTGCCTTCTCCTACTCTCCTGCCCTCGCCTCTATTGTCCCCTGTGGACAAGGCAGCGCCTGACACGACTCAGCAGGACCCTGACCTGTCGGATGACACGCAGGGCGATCAGGACAGCAAGGACCTGCCCCGCTCCCATTAGAGCTTTTCATGACCGGGTACTGGACATGATGTGCTTCTTGGATGTTCTGGTACCTGAGGCACCCACTCCGCAGGAGGGTGTGCTTTCTGGGGCGTTCACCCTGTCTCCTCTGGAGTGTAGCGGCCTGTTCTTGCAGGAGGACGTTCTGGCCGAGGTCCGCAGGTTCTGGGAAAAGCCACACTCTGGACTTTTTGTCAATAAGAAAATTGACGCGCGATACACCTGCATTCTTCGGAAGAGGTGGCCCTGTCGTCTTGTCCGCCCCCCTCCTCCACAGTGGTGGCTGCGGCCACTTTACAGTCCAGGCCTGCTGCATCCTCTTCGACAGCTACTCCGGTTCTGGGGAAGAAGGACAAGCTCCTTGACTCCCTTGGGAGGAAGATTTTCGCCAACTCGGCTTTGCAGCTCCGGCAGGCCAATGCCGAACTGGTGTTAGCGGGGGCTAATATGCGGATGTGGAAAGGTCCTGTCGGAGTTTGAGGAGTTCATCCTGGTCGAGAAGCTGGAAGACTTTAAAGTGGGGTTATCCGACGCCAGCGTCTTGGGCCAGGATCTCCTGGAGGCGGCGGCTCATTACGTAGACACCTCGCCTCGGGGCCTCATGCTGGGGGTTATACCTCACGGCAGGCTTGGCTCCATTCCACCAAATTTTCGAAGGAAGTACAGGACAAGGTGTTCGACCTTCCGTTTGATGGTAAGGAGCTCTTTCATTCTACAACAGATGTAGAGCTGACCAAGACGAAGGATAGCACCCTGACAGTTAAGTCCTTGTTAAGACTCCTTTTAAGGCACAGAGGTCATTGTCGCAAAGTCGACCCTCCTCTGGCTTTAGGAGCTTCCTAGACCGGAAATCTCGCAGAGTGGATACCCCTTTGGGGAATAACCGCCAGAGGCGACAGCCGACTTGGTTTTTCTCCCGCTCCTCAGCCTCCTCCTCAGGTTCAGGTGGCAACTCCACTGAAAAACCTGCAAAATGAGGGTTCTCCGCACTCGCACGAAACCCCGGTGGGAGGACGCATTGCCTCTCATTGGGAGGCGTGGCAGACCATCACCGAAGTGACGAGAAGAGTCAACAGCTACCCCTGTTACAACCGTGCAATAGTGGTAGGCTCGAAGGGGGCAGATAGCTAGTTTATACGAATCCTAGCTGATGCAGGTCACACATTGATTGCAAGGTAATTTTGTGGTGATTCAATTTAATCATGAATTCAGACATATATATAAAAGCTGTAGGTTCGTACAGAAAGGAAAAGACAATTGTTGAATCTTTAAAAACTCACATTTAAGGCCACATTGGACTTACAGAAGACATTTGCAGACTGTTTTAGACATCACAGTTCAGTGAGTGAGGGTTAGTAGTACAAGTATATGGTGCGAAATTCAATACTACTTGTGAACTAGTAGTATATTATGCTTTTCGACACATGATGATGTTTCTGGTTCGGGGTGTAGTCAACCTTCACTTGTGTTGAATTCTTCGCAGGTGAAGGGTCCGAACTGTCATCAGGACATAGTTCAAAAAGAAGGGTGAGCGCCTAAACGGACAGATGACACGTGAGTGGGGGTGACCTGACATACAAATTAATCTGTATAGAGTCTGCATGCTAAAAGCCTACCTTGGTAGTTTCAGCGGTTGAACTTGAAATTATTTTGGTGGCTGCGCTGGTTTCTGGCAGGGCTACAGTCTACAAGAAGGGGTAACAGTAAATTACATAGGTAATATGGTGATTCATAGCAAATCGAAGTAGTAACAGAAAACAAAGGCATACCTTCCGAGGACGGTATGGCAGGATCAGTTTGCCAGAGGGTTCGCGGGTGCACGGGTTAATTGCCGTGGTTGCAGCTGACCAGAAATGGTTGGCAGTACATGGTTCCTGAAATGGGTGAAAAGTGTTGCAGGTAAGTATTTCATAAACTTACTCTTAATGACTAGAGTGATTTGTGCTTGAATACACTAGATGAGGTTGTGTGCCTGTGATCTTAAGGCTAGAGAATATTTAATAATTCTTGTGACTGGGCACGAAAAAGCACCTAACCGTGAAGGGTGCCTAACATGATTGAAACAGATGAATGCGACGAATCGAGTGGTCTATTATTTAACTGGCGGGAATCATTACAAGAAAGAGTTAAAGTGCATTGTAGACACTGCGCACTCGTGAAAAATGAGCGTTTCCGCACGGTGGTGGTGGTGTGGCTGGCAGCCAGAGATTTAAATGCTCAGTGCTCTTATCTCAGTAGCGTAATGTCTTTCACCGCGAGCTTTGCAATTGGAGAAAGAGCTGTGACTCTGCTGGGTAAAGAAGCAGAGTCATGGATAGCACGCATGCGCAGTTCCGAATCGGTTGAACTACGTGCATGTGTAGTGGGATCTGATCTGGAGAAGCTATTTTTGGAGCAGTGCACGCACGCGTGGATCAGCGGCATCAATTCCTAATGGGGGTGCTGCAAAGAGGGGCAAATGGGCATGAGACCACAAAGCAAAAAATGCTGGTTTCACTAATGTGTATGCTTGGAAGGGTCCGGAGGCCATATTGAACAAAAATAATGGCTATTGGATATATACAGAAAAATCCAAGGTGGTCTACCTAACAAATATCAACCTGAAGTATTCTAAAATGAGGGGCAAGTGAGCATGAGACCACAAAGCAAGAATTTTGGTTACACTGCTTGTGTGTGCTTGAATGTGTCCGGAGGCAACATAAATCAAATGACTATTGGTTACATACAGAAAAAATCAATAAAAACAGTGCATTTGTCAAATATTAACCTAAGGTACTTTATATGCAAAATACAGAAGTTTATGACTGGAACGCTCGGAAGCCTATACCGCACAATGTCTCGCTGCCGGCGGCTTCAGCGCCCTTGATTTATGTAGACAACAGCAGGGAAGGGCCCTCTTGGCAACCCTCTCCCCTGCGCCCTTGGAATTAGCCTCATGAGAGGCCTCCTCCTGTCACGCCTAAGACATCGGCGGAGGATGTCTTTTTCGGCAAGTTTCAAAAACGCATACGTTCAGACCCCATGAAGGAGTACTTTAAGGGCCTGTTTAGGGAGATAAGCCTGCCTGCGCCAACGGTCCCTGCTACGTTGCCTGTGCCTCCGCCGCCTTTACCGGCTGGGCCTCCCCCAACTCTTCCATCCTCCACCTCCATTGTCCCCAATGGACAAGGAGTGTGTGGTGCCGGATATGACTGAGCCTGATCCAGATTTATCGGATGATGTACAGGGCGATCAGGACAGCAAAGACCAGGCCTGCTCTATCAGAGCCTTTCACGACCGGGTGCTGGACATGATGTGTCTGTTGGATGTTCCAGTACCCGACACACCCGCTCCGCAGGTTCCTGAACAAAGGTGTTATCTACACAGGATTGACTGCAGCGCGGAGGGCGTTTACAATCTAGTTACTAAGATTAATACGTTAAAGCAAAAGGCGATATTGTCGGGCCGAAAAGAATCATTTACGGCTCTGAGGTTCAATGAGATAATGAACGACCTTAGTATATTCCCAAACGAGAAGAAACCGTGTGTTAAGGTAAAATAGTCTTAAATGCTTGGAGCGATTGTGAACAAGAATTTGGGCATAAGTAACAATGCAGCAATCACAGAGTTGTGATTGAAAGTTTAGAGCATCGGCTTAGATCATGTCCAACATGGTCAGACATTGGAAGGTTTCTCAGTGGCAGCGGGGAGCTATATTGCAAATTGTTTTCATTCAGAATTTTGGTATGTAAACCAATCTTTGATTTCACTGGTAAGTTTTTATTGGGCAAATAGAAGCATTATTTTAGGATTAAATATAGTTTTAGTTGCAGTATATATTGTTTTAGTGCGAGATCTCTATGCTACCGAGACTAGTAATATGGAAAATGGTACTGAGATTAGTAATATGGAAAATGGTAATGTATGTACCCAATTGGCATATTCATATGGAATGTTTGTTTTTAATCCATATTTATTCATGCATTTTTGAAAATTGCACGATACCCTTGTGAGAAAAAGCTGAGCCAGTGCTGCTCCTGCTGAGTTCACCTCAGACTTCCAGCTCCGCTGTTTCCCTTGAACCCTCCCTCATACCATATTCAATGCCACCGCCCCATGGGGAATTCCGTATTACCAGACTTAAAAGCTAGGTCTATTCTGGATCCCTGCAGATAGTTTGGGACACAGGTTGTTTGGCAAAGTACTATGTTTCATATTAAAGCATATCCTCACTTTACTAAATTATTGATGAACACATTACCAAAGTAATGCAGAGTGTGACTGCATGCAAACGAGCCATTGCATTTGTTTAGTTTTTACAATAAGTTGATAATTTGCACATCTATCCAGAATAACCCTCATTCTAATGGCAAGATGATTACGATGAAGGTTTTCCCATTATTCTGTTCTTTGCCCCGGAATCCGGGTTTGCGACATCTCCATCTCCCTGCATTCTGCCACTGTGAACATGGGGTTGTAATGTCTGTGTATGTTCATCGCAGACGGGCAAGCTTTCACTGAAGGTTGAATTTGAAAGGGTATCCAACCGCTGAGGTTTGAAATGCAAGTTTGGGGCATGCTTTGTAGCACCCAGTCTAAATTGGGGCTCGGTCATTCATAGACTGCAGCCTGGTGCCAGAAGACTTAATCTCCTCCTTTGCCCACTTGCATATGGCCAAAAGTCCCAGGGGTCAGCTGAGGTAACTGCGGTGTGGCCTTCTGTCTTGGGAGGATAGCTCAGGGACAACGTGCTGGCCTTGGAAGCAAGACGACACAGAGCACCACAGGTTCGATCCCCTGAACCATGCATAGAAACCTCTGGGTAGTAAGCGCGTTCTAAATAACCTATCCTATCAGAAGGCAGAGCTGCACCTTCTGCCGACAGGAATATTGGGAGGGAGAAACGAAGCAACTTCACACATTGTTCTGGCAGGAGAAGAGGCTGTGAGAAAAGCTAGTTCTGGTAAGATCACTGAACTAGGAGTTGTTTTTTATTTCTATCTGCCCGGGGCTCTCCCAGGGTTTCTGCATTAGACCAAGCATAGCCCCTGGTGGTGAGCTTTGGGCATCGCGGATCAGCGAGTAAGACTGGCCAAAATGGGACTGCAATCGTTTATTAGAATAATTTGAGTAAGTGTAGAAATGGTTAAAAAGATTATGTTTGTTTGTTTATGTTTGTTTGTTTATTTATTTAGTATAGCGCGCAAAACCCAGGGGTAACAGGGCGCAACAGAGGTCAGGAAGATAGGATTGCATAAAAACTTGGTTACAGAATAAGATAGGCATGAGAAAAAGAGCATTGCATTTACAGTTACATTGTGTGGGATGTGCATATATACATATAATTGAGCGAAAGCTTACAAGTTTACATATTAATACTGTGCATAGGGGCAGTTCGGTTGCATTTACATATTTACAAATTAAGGCTGTACATGGTAGTCAGGTTATAGCACTGGCATGATCAGATTAGATGGCAGGGTTAGTCGTGAGGATCATTGTCCCGCAGCCAAGTGAGGGTGTTTCGCCTGAAGCTAAAGTAGGATTGGTCAGTCCCAATGTGGAGTGGGAGGGCGTTCCAGTGTTGGGCTGCCAGGACAGGGAAGCTGCTGCCGCCGGTTTTCTTTTGTCTGAAATTGGGTACTTGCAGGCAGTAGGAATTGATCGATCTGGTGGGGCGGGAGGACGTTTTTTTCTTTATTCTGGATGCGAGATAGGGGGGGGCTGTGTTGTTTAAGCATTTGTGGGTGAGTGATGCCGTTTTGAGGGAGATGCGGTCATGGATTTTAAGCCATTTGTGTTCTCTTCTTTTGTTGGAGATGTGTTCCTTAGAGGGTAGGTTGAGGGCTGTTCTGAGAGCGTTGTTTTGTAGTGTCTGTAGTTTGTTGGTTATGCATTTGTTGGCTCCTAGGTACATGGCGTTGCAATAGTCCAGTCTGGATAGTATTAGGGCGTTGGCTATGATGATGCAGCTAGCTTGGGTGAGGAAGGCTCTACTTGCCCTAATTAGCTTGCATGTGTAGGCGGTGGAGGATGCTAGTGAGTTGACTTGTTTTTTTAGTGACATGGTTGCATCAAGGTGAAAGCCTAGTGTTTTCACTGTTTTGGCCACTGTGATGGTATTGCCATCAATGTTGAAGGCCTTGTAGTTAGAACTGAGTTTTTTGAGATTGGTATTGGATCCGAGGAGCAGGATTTCGGTTTTCTCATCATTTAGACATAGACCGTGTGTGGCCATCCATGCCTGAATGATGAGATATATTTTGTTTACCAAGGCCGTATCTGAAGCGTAGTTGCCTGAAAGGGGTATGAGGATCTGGGTGTCATCTGCATAATTGGTATATGAGACACCCAGTCTGTCCAGCTTGTCAAATAGGGGCTTGGTAAAGATGTTGTAGAGGGTGGGAGAGACGCAGGAGCCTTGGGGCACCCCACAGGTTATTTTAATGGGGTCTGCTGAGGCTAGGGTGGAGAAGACCCTCATAGTTCGGTTGTCCAGGAATGATTGGATCCAGGCTATAGCCTCTTTCGAGAAGTGGGCTGCTGAGGCCAGGTGTTCGCACAGGACTGCGTGATCCACCAGGTCAAATGCTGCCGACAGATCGAGGAGTAGTAACATGGCAGTGTTCCCTTTGTCGTTAATCTCATTGATCTGGGTTTTAAGATCGATTAAGGCTGTCTCGGTGCCGTGCTTCGGTCTGAAGCCTGATTGGTGGGTGCCTAGTAGTTTGTGAGTTTCAAGATATTGCTGAATCTGCAGGTATGCTACTCTATCTATTATCTTTAACAGGAATGGCACCGTGGTGATGGGCCTGTAATTGGTGGGGATAGCGGGGTCTAGGGTTTGCTTCTTGAGGAGAGGCAGGACCCAAGATTCTTTGAGGTTGCTTGGTATGGTGTTGGAGGAGAAAGATGCGTTGATCAGCTTGGTTATAAAGGGGGCTAGATCCCTAGCAGCATCCTTGATTATCTGGGGAGGGCAGTTGTCGCCTTTGCAGTTAGATGGTTTAAGTGAGGCTATAATTTTTTCTGTTTCTGGGATAGATATTTTGGTAAATCTGAAGAGATTATGGCCTGGGCGGTTGGCTGTTTTATAGTGGTTGCTGGGAGATGTTTCATTGGTGGTGAGAGAGTCTTTTTTCAGAGCGATTTTGGTTTGGAGACTTTTGATTTTATTAGTTAGTGCGTTTTGGACGCTGGTGCACCATACTTTATCCTTAATTATATTGTCTGGTGGGGGTATCGGGGATTCTAGTTCCCTTAATATAGCAAATAGTTCTCTGGTGTTGGAGCTCGATTTTTCGATTCTTTCATTGAATAGTTTCTTTTTGGTGAGTAGGATTTCTTTTTTGTAGTTGTTTGCACAAAGTTTGAGTTGTGATTTGTTCTCTTCTGTGGGGGAGTTGCGCCATTGGCTTTCAAGTTTCCTTTTGTGCAGTCTAAGTTCTTTCAGATGTGGGGTGAACCAGGTGTTCAGGTGGGCTTGCTGTTTGCTTTTTTGCAGTTTTAGAGGGGCAATGATGTCTAGTCCTTTTTTTATGGTATTGTTATAGTTTTCTACTAGGAGTTCTGGTTTTAGATTATCGGGGAGAGCATTGAGGGTTGGCAGTAGTAGTGGTAGGAGGTTGTCGGGGGTTATGTTTTTTTTTGCTCTAGTGGGTAGTGGTGGTGCCATGATTTTTCCTTTGATGACTTCTTTATTGAGAGATAAGGTGAAGTCAATGAGGTAATGGTCTGTCCAGTGCTGGGGAGTGGTTTTGGTAATGACGGTGTCGCAGTTTAGAGTGGCGATCCAGTCCAAGGTCCTACCTTTATTATGGGTGGGGGTGAGCACTCTTTGGATTAGGCCGTGTTCATCTAGCATGTTGGCTATAGCTTGTGCTGATTTGTCGTCAGGGTCGTTTAGTCCTAGATTCAAGTCGCCTAGCAATAATATTTGTGTGGTGTCTTTTATGTTGTTGGCTAGGAGGCTGGATAGGTCTGCTTCGAATGAGCCAATGGGGCCGGGTGGCCTATATATTAGGATGGTTAAGGTGCGACAGTTGGAGATGGGTAGTTTGGCTGCTAGGAGTTCGCAGGATTTGAGAGGTGCTTGAGGCAGTGGTCTTAGCTCGAGGTTTGTTTTAGCTATGATGGCTAGGCCGCCTCCTCTGTTGTTGGGCCTGTCCATTCTGATTATTTGGTAATTTTCTGGAATGGCTATTGAGAGTGCTGGGCCTGCTGCTTCATGCAGCCATGATTCAGTGATAGCTAGGAGGTCGAGGTTGTTTGAGGATAAGGTGTCTGCTATTTCTGTGGCGTGGGCCATTATTGATCTGGCGTTGATCAACGCTCCGGATATAGTGGTAGTGTTGGGTGTATCCTGGATTGTTATAGGGATAAGTTTGGGTAGGGTGGAGTTGTAGCAGGGTGTGATGTGGCTCGGGTGGATTTTGGTGTGTTGCAGGGTGGGTCTCTTGTTGTGGTAGATGGGCTCGTAGAGACGGGGTAGTCTGGCTCGTAGTCTAGTGTTTCTTTCTAGGGTTGGACAGGGTGCATTTTCTGCAGGGTACATAGTTATGGTGGCAATGAAGGTGGTAAGGTGTAATATATGTATGAGGAGATACAGTAGGGTGGTTGTTTGGCTCTTGCTGAGGTACATTGTATGGTTTGGCATGTGTAGTTAGGCAGGGGGTTTACCTGAATTCGCAACTCAGGCTAAGAATGGCATGTGCAAGTAGATGCAAGTAGGCAAGGGGTTCACCTAAGAACAGTAATCACATTTAGGTTGAAAAATGGCATGCGCAAGCAAGTGGTCCGTTAGCGACCATAAGGCACAACATAGTTGTATTATAGGAAGTTCTAGAAAACCATGTTTAAGCAATAGACCCAAACGGGCCAGGTAATATCTGGGCCAGTCGTGAGGGCTTTAATGGGAGACCGGGCATTACCTGTGGTGTTAAAATGTGCCCCCCCTCTCCCTGGAAGGGTTTAGTTCTATTCGCGTTCTGGGATGCTAATAGTTGTTGTTTTTTAAAGTTGAGAAGTGACACGGTTGTCGTTTCACAACCTAAAAAACACTGCAAATCAAGATGGCCAGCATGGTGAAAGGAGAATGGAACTGCGCGTAGCCCCTTCTCTTCCCATGTCAGCCATTGCCGCGATGAGGAGGTGCCGGAACACAGCAGCCTTGGGTAGGTGGGTGGCAGATGAAGTGGGGCGGGCGTGGAGCACTTACCCGAATCCTGACGGGGGGAAATGGCGGCCTCCCGAAACCCACAGGACTTGAAACGCGGGTTTTGCCATGAGGTAAAGCCCGATTTCTGAGATGCCTGATTGGCCGGGAGGCAGCGCATTCTCGCACCCCCACACCCCCTCTCCCTGGCTGCTACTGTTAAATAAAGTGCATCATGTCGTGTCTAGCAAGTTCCCAGATATCTCCTCCAGTCCAGGCTTTTAGTGCGCCGCTCAGTGTTTGGATTGAGGTCAAGAGGATCCCATCCTTGTGGTAGTGCCCCACCGTGCGCAGGTCTTGAATGGGCTGTGTGGGGGGCAGGGGGGCGCGGGGCGGTGGAGTGCCTCTCATTCTGAAAACCATGGGTACGTCCTTATGCAGTGCACCATCGGTGTTCAGGGCCAGGGATGCCCAGCCATAGGCTTAACAGCCATGTTAGAGGGGGTTTCGAATGAGGTTTTACTGTTGCATGTTTGACATTAAATATAATAAACCTAATGGCCCCCCCTGAATGAGGGACCTAATGGGTATGAAAAGCTAGCTCTACTTTTAATCCATCCTGATAGATTGCCATACCAGTTACGCAACTAATTCTTACATCTATTTCATTGTACGGGCGCCCGGGTGTCTGTATACATGAAACCCTGCCTTAGCACAAAAAACGCTTCGATGCGCAGTGCACTTTAGCAGCAACAGAAGTCCATATTCTATAAACTAAAAATGGAGAGATTTTAAATTGTGTAATAACAGAAATTATTGATTATATTTCTTAATGTATTCCTTGCCTGTATGGATGATGTGTTTGTATGCGATTGTAGTGATTGCATTTGTATGTGAAAAGTTTATTTAGAAACTTAATTACATTAAATACATTTTTAAAAAAATGTAATTGAACTGCTGAAGTTTGAGGCACTAGCCTGCAGGACTCGTTTGTCTTACAGGATAGTTCAAGGGGGTGGGTGAACCTGGCAATAACTAATGTTGCTGCTATATAATAACATAGTTCTCCTTCTACAAACTGAACATTCAAACAGTTGTTTCCCAAATGTATGCATACAATATATTTTATTCACAAATGTATACATCCTAAGTTTCAGATGTCTTGACCCGGCAAAGCAGTGATATGCAAATATCTATGAATGCTTTTTGAGCCATTCATGACTGCGTTTCATGTCACAAGCCACATATATCCATCTCACAATTCCAGCTATACATTACCCCACATTAGCATTATTTACAATCCAACAAAACTCTAATATTCAAGTCGTGAATTGCATTTCTAATCATCTCGCACTAATTCACAATGTGATCCGCTGTTATTTGATACAGCGGTCTTTCACAATGTATACCTGTTGTGGCCAATCCCTTTCACTTAAAAACCTCTTAACTGTGCCTTTCTGTCCCTATCCTAAAGAGTTTCCCTGCCTGGGAAACTAAAACAAAAGATCAGTATGTGTCTCAAAATGTATGTAAACTGTCTGTGCCCAAATCATATTAATCTGACCCTCAGACTAGGCCCAACAAGGAAAGCAAGAAAATCTATACTTTCGGGAGAAAGGTTACCTCCTCAGCAGCATACCAGACCAGAACCCGCCAACAACACTACACTTCTAGCTACTTATGGCTGCCACAAACAGGAATACCTGGAACGCCAAGTCGAAGCAGTGCAGTAAAACGTTAAATACTATTGCAGAGGGCCAGCAGGTATCAAACTGCATCCTCAAAAATAACCTTGATGCAGCAGACTATGCAGGAAGACTCATCGCAGAGGGCACACTCATCAAGTGCCACGCCTGGCTCAGACAATCAGGTTTTAAGTTAGAAACTCAGGCCATCCCCTAAACATGCCGGTGGAGCCTAATGTGCTGATCGGGAAGGAGGTTGAAATGCCCTTAAGAGTGTTAAGGAGGAATGACACACTCAAATCCCTTGGCCAGTTAACAAACCAGCCCTATGATCTTTCGGGGTCAGGGTGCTCAGTGTTCCTCGGGCTATCCTCAGGACGGGTAGTCATCTTGGGGGCCATCCCCAATAAAAACATCCCCTTCCAGTTTTCACAGAGGAAATAAAAGGGGCAGAACCTCACCTGGGAGAGGCTTCATTCACCCCTCCCAAACAATGACGCACCCCTTCAGGTCCCCTCCCATGTCACTCCAGTAGGAAGCCGAATTTCACACCTCACCCACACATGGTATGGGATGACGTTGAACAAGTGGGTGTTGTCCACTGTGACAGGCGGGTATTGTATCGAGTTGTTACAAAAACTACCCTGCCAGCTGCCAAGACAGAGGAAAACGTCAACAGAAGAAAAATGCATATTGTTGTAAGAAGTAAAGGCACTGCTGGAAAAGGACACCATAGAGATCGCCCCAGCTAATCAGGTAAACAAGGGTATTTATTCAACATACTTCCTTGTGCCAAAGAAAGACCTTTCCACGCCCCCAGTACTAGATCTGTGCCCTGCGAACAAATATGTCAAACCCCAAAAGATTTGTATGACCACGCTCCAAGAAGTAATCCCACTCCCAAAACGGGGGACTACATGGCAAAATTGGATATGAAAGATGCATACTTTCATATTTCAATGCTGCCAGCGCACAGAAAATATCTGCGTTTCAAGATAGCAGGAGTTCACTACCAGTACAAGGTACTCCCTTTTGGCATCGCCTCAGCACCTAGAGTATTAACAAAGGTACTCGCAGTAGTGGCAGCACATTTGCGCAGAAAGTCCATCCCAGTATGCCCTTATGTGGATGACATGCTAATTACCAGGGAATCTCTTCAAATTTTCAAACAAAAGAATCAAAAGACAATAGAGCTTCTTTTCAATCTGGGCTTCTCCATCAAGGAAAAGAAATCAAGCCTAGTTCCCAGCCAAATAAAGCAACTTCTATGGAGGAGCTGGCTTTCCCCTCAAACGAGAGACTACAAAACATGCTGTTCAAGTACCTCACTACAAGGTTGGTCGCCAGATAACTGTACGCAAGGCAGTGCGCTTGCTCGGGATGATGTCCTCATGCATTCACTTGGTTCCACACGCGAGCCTGCGCCCAGTGCAGGAATGGTTAGCAAACCAATGGTCTCAGGCACGCGGTCAGTGGGACGATCTAGTGGTTGTTAACCCTGGTACAGTTGCTTCGCTGGTGGTCCAGGGACAACCTGCTAAGAGCAAACCCCTTCCACATTCCACCAGCAGAGGCCATCCTAACTACAGACGACTCGCACGCCGGATGGGTCGGGGGCTCACTTCCTTCACCACACAGCTCATGGCCAGTGGAAACATGCTACTGCCCAAAACCCATCAACTTCCTGGAACTCTTGGCAGTCCTCAAGGCTCTTCGAGGCTTTCAGCAACATCTTACAGGTCAAACAGTGCAGGTCCTCACAGACAGCACCACAGCAATGTTCTACCTAAACAAGCAAGGAGGCACACACTGTCACGGTACTGGCCCCCAGATAGTGGGAGCAGACCAACCTTCCCCGGATGCTAGCGCCTATGGGGGCCTTTAAGGCCCCAAAGGACTATCTGAGGGCTTTCTGGACTCGGTCTTGGCGCCAGGCTCATACTGCCCTCTCAAGCAAAACAGTCTGCAGGAAAAGAGGGACCCTGTGCAGCCTAGTCTGAGGCATGCTGGAGGTACTACTTTACCTGGAACTACTTTAATAGGGTGTGGTTTGAGAGACTACTTTTTAGGCTATTTAAACCACACCCTTGGAACAGAACACACTTTGCGTTAGTCTGCACTCCTGCAGCGTAACGCTCTTCGAGTCTGCAAGCCACAGTCCTGTCTTTAGCCACGCCCGTCCTGGTTATCGCGATCCGTGCCTGCAAAGGAAGAGGGAGTAGAGAATAGAACAAGACTCTTACCTGATTCTCCATCCCGATCGTCCGGGAATTTCCGCATCTGCCAAAACAGAAAAGGAACACCAGGTTAACCACGCAGAGTAAAGAACCACTTTAAAGACATTAAGCATTGTGCAGCGTGATACTCTCCTGAATGCTGCTCCTTCTTGCGATCCAGTGAAGCACACGCACGCGATCGCTGCTCTGGAGCTGCCGCACCTGCGGAACAGAAAAGAAAACATCAGGTGAGCTGCGCCTCTTTAAAGAAATCCAATCTCACGCAGCGTTGATACTCGCTTGAAGCTGCATTCGCTTGCGGTTCCTCGAGTCACCATCACGCGATCCTCTCTCCGGAGGCACCGCAACTGCAGAATAGAAAAGGGGCAGCAGCTTAGTTTCACAGAAGAACAATATAGCATATTTAGACATTATCGCATCGTGCAAGTGTGGACACTTACATTGGCATTCTACTCACCATTTTGGATGGGAGTCGCTCTTCATCTGATGCACACCAAAAGGGAATCTGCGAAGAAAAGGCCCAAGAGTGAACTTTTGGCAACTTGAACTCTAAGCAATCCATACTATCGAGTATTGGCATAAATGCTTACCCTCAGAGTCATCGTTGTCTGGAACTCTGCAATAATCTACAGGATCAGTGACGTTAACTGGATCCTTGAACCGCTACGCACCCCTACATACAGTCGCAGGATGGAGAGCCCGCCATTCATAACATTAAGGTGAGGCTTAGTAGAATGGGGACACAAGGAAGTCACGGGAGGTGGAAGTCGGTCCTCCTCCTTACGGCTAGTCAACATATCATTTCCACATTTTAGGCAAATCTTCCTTCGTGTCAGAAAGACGAAACCAAGTGGGCAGGTGCAGTCATTCATCACTTTGCTACGAGTCACGCTGGTGGAGACCGCTGCAGTCCAGCTTCGTTCGGCGCCCCTGTTGAGACCAGGTGAGCGTAACACACACTCAACGTCTGTCCAAGCTATCCCATAAATATTGAGGTGGGCACTCAAGCAGAATATGTTCATAACCTCACATCATGTTCCAGGGGAAAGTCAATTCTCTGTCAGACACTCTAAGCAGATACCCTCTACCAGAAGACCACGAGTGGCAACTCTACAGATATCCTATACAAAATATTCTCACAATGGGGTCACCCCCTATCCCCAATAGACTTGAACGCCCACAAGCCTAAACGCACAATACACAGACTTTGCGTCCAGGTTTCCCAAACTAGGATCCAAGATAAACGCCCTGTGGATGAAACTGGTCACTGAAATCCTGGTTGCTCCTATGAGGGCGATACAACCTTGGTTTCCACATCTACTCTAACTGGCGATGTGCAACCCAATCAAGCACCCATGCCCTTGCAACATGCTAACGCAACATTAGGGAGCATCTGTTCATCTGCGCCCTAAATCTATAAACTTGGCAGCTTGGCTCCTGAAGCCATAGAATTTGCCCACCTGATTCTTCCACAGAGGTGTATGGATATCCTAAAAGAGGCACAAAAACCCAACACAAGACTTTATATAATAAGTGGAAGAGATTTGTGACATGATGCACACCCCGAACACTAAACCCAACAGAATGTTCCCCAGCTAGCATTCTACATTACATGCTTTACCTACTAGACTCTGGCCTATTATTCAACTCCATCGAAGTTCATCTGGCGGCCCTGTCAGCTTAGACCATTTCACAAAGCAGAGTGTCCTGGTGGAAAGTTCCCGTCATTAAGGCATTCATGGAAGGGGTAAAGAGGCTATACACCCTGATTTCCAACCCTCCCTCGGGTTGGTATCTTAATGTTGTGCGCTTCAAGCTTATGGCTCCACCCTTTGAGCCCATGCACAAGGCCAGACTAACACATCTGACTTAAACTGCATTCCTAGTAGCTAGCACCTCTAGAAGACGAGTCAGTGAGCTACAGGCTTTGTCTGTACAAGTTTTTTTCTTCATAATGCACAAGGACAAGGTTGTCTTCAGAATGCATCCTAGGTTCTCACCTAAGTTCATTTCAAAGTTCCATGTTGATCAATCCATAGAATGTCCTACCTTCTTTCAAAATCTATCTAACTCAGCAGAAAGAAGCATCCACACACTTGGTGTATGGAGGGCTGTCTTGTACTATGTGGACAAAACTAAACCTTTAAGGAAAACAGACCAACTCTTTGATTACATAGCACGTGGAAGAGAAGGCGATCATGTATCAAAGAACGCCATCTCCAGATGGATAGTCGAGTGCATACAGCTCTGCTATTCCCTATCCAAGAAAGTTTTGCCTTTCACCCCCAGGACTCACTCTACCAGAGGTACAGGAGCTACCTTAGCTTTCATTGCAAAAGTCTCTCTAGACGCCATTTGCAGTTGCATTATTGTATTGATACACACTCTAAACCAGATTAACAGGTGGGACAAGCGATGCTAAAACATCTATTTGCGGCCAGACCTTCTCGCAACCCACCTCCATCTCCAGATACCGCTTGCTAGTATATGCATAGCGTGAGATCTAAGCATATCCTGCAGCAGCCACACGCATCTTAACTGTCTCTGCGGTTGCCGCCTAGCATCCTTACCGGTCCCGAACTCCCATTTACACAGCTCCTTCTTCCGGGGCAGCATCCTCGCGGATCTTCATCTCCGAAAGCCTGCAGGAGTTCGGAAACCGCTCACCAGCAAACCCCAACCAGCTGCACCTGCAAAGAGAAAGGGAAACACAAGGTTAGCAATTGCATAGCCTTTAACATGCTAAGCAGGGCAACTCACGAACGGGGGTGTAACTTCTGGAAAGTCTACTTACCACTAGTAGGTCCCCCGGAATACTTTTTTCATCACGCGCTCCTGGGTCATCTTCATACCCGAGAGAGAGAAAGGACAATATAAGGTTACGGACAATAATCATTGGGGAAAATTATCACGAAGAATACGGACAATAATCATAGTTATAAAAACCCACCTTCAAGACTGAATGGCTGCAGCTGGTCTGGACCTCCATGTTAAGGACCAGTGATGCAACTAGGTCCATCCACAGTGCCCCTGCTGAAGAAAGCAGGACCGTGAGCTCATCCTTACATCAAAACATGTGAGCTTGCATGGGCAAACTCTTGCTCACTACTTTGTGGCACAAAAGGGTTGATGGGAATCCCGATGCCACCACGCCATTCTCACAGTCTCACCTTCTCTCAGAAACAGTGTCAGCATCCTGTGTCCTTGATAACGCAGCGGCTGTGGGAGAAAGTCGATCCATGGGAGCCAGGTCCTGGGAGGGCTCCAACCGTGCCCCAACATCCCCTCAGAGACCAGGTGAGCGTAACACATGTATATATTTCTGAGGCTTGTGGAATCTGCTTAGACCACATGTTGTGCATAGGCCGACATCTAGTGGAAGCTGCAGAATATTACAGTTGTTGTTTTCGTAACTCAAAGGAACATCAACAGGGCGTGCCAGTAATACTATCACTAGTGTGACGTCCAATGTATCCATGGTACTTCACGCGTTGAGGTCCCTCAGATTTTATTTTTTCTGCCCTCATTGTTGGACGCAAACGCAGAGTTCCTTACCGGCTAATGCCATTTATTAACAAAGAAATTGGAGCGAGTTACTCTTTTCTGTCATTTTTATAGCCGTTCCTCGACAACAACTTTGACAACTGGTTTCGAGGATAAACTTCTTCAAACAAAGATCTTACTCCTATGTCCCGTCCCCTTTCCTCCATACTTGTGGATATCTCTCCGTCCTGTGGGACGGGACCGTAGCACTTTGTAAAAAGCATCCACATTTTTTTTCTTTTCAAAAATTTGTCCCTCCTCTCTTTCCTGCGCGGGGCCCGGCACGCGGCCGTAACGCCGCCCACCTTGGCTCCGCCCCGCGCATCGCCCATCAGTCCTTTTCTCTGCTCTATCGAGGCCGGACACACTTGCATCCTCGGAAGATTTTCTTCCCTTTTTTCCTCTCTGGCTCTCGCTAGCGTTCGTTTACTAGTCTGTCTTTCAAATTAGACTTTCCAGATTGTTCATCGTGTCACCGTCGCTTCATGAGGGCGGATCCCCATCCTCTTTGTTTAGAGTGTTTGGGTCCGGAACACCGTTGGGACTCCTGTTTTTATTGTGACTCCCTTTCGGTCCGGGCACTTCAACGTCGGTTGGAGCGGTGGGAGGGGGTGTTCCGACGAACTCCTCCTTCGCATTTTCAGGCGTTTATCGACAAGAAGAAGAAACGCCTGGTAAGTTCTTTACTTTTCAGAGCACCCCGGCTTGGGGGATACCTTTCCGGGTTCCTCTCGGTCTGGGAGGGGCGTTGATCTCTCTGTCACCGGGATTCGCCCTGAGGTGCCCGTTGGGCCTAATAATTCTACTGGAGTTTTCTCCGAGAGTCTCCGTAAGGGGCCTATGAACACCAAAGTACGCTCTGAGGCCCCTCCTGTGGGGATTGTTTGTAGACCCAGTTCTACTGAATCGTGGGGTACCGGAGCTCGCTCTGAGACCTCTGTCGGCTTTCCTCAAAAACAAGACCGGGGTGCGCCCCGAGGCTTTGGCTGGGCTGGTTGTTACCGAACGGATGTTCGAGGCCCGTGCAGATAAGGCTGTTAGCGGGCCTGGGTCCGAGGTCCCTCGTTCAGAGGCTAAAGCTACCAACAGTTCTGAGAGGCCGGACAAGGCTTTGTCGGTGAAAGCGGTTGCTCACAGTTCCTGCTCTTGTGGTGATACCAGATCTGTTGAGGGGGCAAAGAAGCAAAGTTCTTCTTTTACCTGCAGTGCCGAGGTCCTTCCTTCGAAGGCTCAGTTGGCGGTTGGTATGTCACAAAAAAATTCCAGGCCTCATAGTACCAGCTCGGCCGAGGTTCCTTATGTTAAGGCTAAGATTAAGACCCCTGATCCATCGATGGGGACCCCTGCCTCACTTCCTCACGTGCCGCAGTTCCCCCTCAGATGAGGACAAAATGGCGCCCGTTCCCTCCACGACCACGGCGGCCATTTTAGGTGCTACTCCTACAGCTACACCATCGGCCTCTGGTGTAGGGCTCGGTCCCTTGGGTGAACCTAAGGTCCCTTGTGCGCATCCTTACCGGCCGGTTTATGATTGGAACGGCCGGATGCCGCTTCCGCACAATGTTTCGTTGCCCGTGGGGTCGGCTCCTTTGATTAATGTGGATACATCAGTGGAGGGGCCGGTGTGGCACCCTTCCTCGTTACGTCCCTGGATTTGTCCACCTCATGAGAGGCCTCCTCAGGTTCCGAAGCAATCTCCTGAGGACGCCTTTTTCGGTACATTTCAAGCCCTTTTGTGCACCGACCCCCATGAGGGAATACTTCAAAGGGGTTTTCAAGGAGATCTGTCCACCCGCGCCTCCGGCTCCACCCGTTCCTCCGGTGGTTCCGCCGGCGGTTCCGCCGGCGCCTCCCTTGCCCGTGGTGCCTCCCCCGGCTCTTCCGCCTGTTCCTCCATTGTCCCTAGTGGACAAGGCAGTGCCTGACACGGCTCAGCAGGATCCTGACCTGTCAGATGACCCTCAAGGCGATCACGACAACAATGACCTTCCCCGCTCTATCAGAGCCTTTCATGACCGGGTACTGGACATGATGATTTTCTTAGATGTTCCGGTGCCCGAGGCACCCGCTCTGCAGGAGGGCGTGCTTTCTGGGGCGTTCGCCCTGTCTCCCTTAGAGCGTACCGGCCTGTTCCTGCAGAAGGACGTTCTGGCCGAGGTCCGAAGAGTCTGGGAAAAGCCACACTCGGGACTTTTTGTCAATAAGAAGATTGACGCGAGGTACAGGCTGCATTCTTCGGAAGAGGTGGCCCTGTCGTCTTGTCCGCCTCCCTCCTCCACAGTGGTGGTTGCGGCTACGTTGCAGTCCAGACCTGCAGCATCCTCTTCCACGACGGCTACTCAGGTCTTGGGAAGGGAGGACAAGCTCCTGGACTCCCCAGGGAGGAAAATCTTTGCCAACTCAGCCTTGCAGCTCAGGCAGGCCAACGCTGAGTTGATATTGGCGGGAGCTAACATGCGGATGTGGAAAGGTCTGTCAGAGCTTGAGGAGCACATCCCGGTCGAGAAGTTGGAAGACTTCAAAGGAGGCCTTTCCGATGCCAGGGTTTAGGCCCAGGATCTCCTGGAGGCTGCGGCTCATCACATAGACACCTCGGCTCGGGGCCTGATGCTTGGGGTTGATACCTCACGGCAGGCGTGGCTGCATGCCACTAAATTTTCTAAGGCAGTGCAAGACAAGGTGTTGGACCTTCCATTCAATGGTAAGGAGCTTTTTCATTCTACTACTGATCTAGAGCTCACCAAGACCAAGGATAGCACTCAGACGGCTAAATCATTGTCTGTTCTGGTCAAAGCTCCTTTCAAATCCCAGAGACCGTAGTTGCAAAGTCGACCCTCCTCTGGTTTTAGGGGCTTCCTCGACCGCAAATCTCGCAGAGTGGATACTCCTGCGGGGAATAACCACCATAAACAACAACGCACACGGTTTTTCTCCCGCTCCTCAGCCTCCTCATCAGGTTCAGGTGGCACTGCCACCGATAAACCTGCCAAATGAGGGTTTTCCGCGCTCGCACGAGACCCCGGTGGGAGGACGCATTGCGTCTCATTGGGAGGCATGGCAGACCATCACAGAAGACATATGCGTCTTGTCAGTCGCTCGAGCGGGCTTCTACTTACCTTTACCCCCTACACCACCCCTCAACCCTCCTTTTCAGCTGTCAGGCTCACCCTCCCTCAAGGCCGAAGTTCAGAAACTTCTGGACCTCAGAGCTGTGGAACCCGTTCCCCTTGGGGAGCGAGGGGAGGGCTTCTACTCCTGGTTGTTTACGGTGCCCAAACCCAACCAGGCTGGCCTGCGCACCATCCTAGACCTTTCCCAGTTCAATCTTTTCCTACCCCAAGAGAAATTCAAGATGATCACGCCCAGGCAGATACGCTCCTCCGTACAGATGGGCCATTGGCTCAGCGTTGTGGATCTTCAGGATGCGTATATGCATATCCAGATTTGGAATCCACACAGGAGATATCTCCGCTTCTCTTTGGGAGAGGAGCACTTCCAGTTTCGGGTGCTTCCTTTTGGCCTCAACTTGGCACCACGTGTCTTCACGAAGATGATGTTGGTGATTGCGGCCTATCTTCGTCTGCAGGGTATCCATGTGTATCCTTATTTGGACGACTGGCTCTTACGCAGCCCTAGTCCGCTGGCAGCAGCGGGCAACCTCCAATCTCTCCTTCAGCTCCTGTTCCATCTTGGGCTGGCGGAAATCCTCCTCGACAGTCTCACAGGACCTGATCTTCCTGGGTTTTTGTTGGAACACGATCGACTGCAGAGTGTATCTGACCGAGGACAGAATGGCGGATCTGTTAGCCACGTGTCAGATGTTTGCGCAGTCGGAGAGCATGTCGGCCTGGTGCTTCCAGAGGCTTCTGGGTCTCATGGCCTCCTGTGTACTGGCTCTTCCTCTTGCTCTTCCTCTTGCTCGTCTCAAAATGCGACGTACCCAGATGGCTCTTCAGAGTTCATGGCGTCAAGCAGTGGATCCGGATTCCATGCGGATAATGATTCCGGATTCCATGAGGGTGGACCTGGATTCGTGGTCATCTCTCAGCAATCTGTCTGGGGGCGCAGGGTTTCAGGACCCGGTCCCCATGGTGACGATCACGACTGACTCCTCCCTTCTAGGGTGGGGTGCGACGTTAGATCTTCTTCAGGTCTCGGACCTCTGGTCGCCTCAGGACAATCTCCTGCACATAAATCATTTGGAGCTTCTGGCCTTCTTACTAGCGCTCAGGGCGTTCAGACCGCTCATTGTCAACAAGGTGGTCCGCATAAGACCGGACAATGTGGTGTCAATGTATTACATAAACAAGCAAGGGGGAACAAAGTCTCCCCCCCTCGTGGACCTGTCCATCCAGATTTTGGAGTGGGCCGTGTTTTATGGTGTCTGGCTGCTTGCAGTGCACATCCCGGGCCAGCTGAATGTCACAGCAGATGCCCTCAGCTGGCGGACAGTGGTCAGCTACGAGTTGGAATTGAAGGCAGAGGTCCTCTCATGGTTTTTTTCGCGTTGGGGCACACCGGAGGTGGACCTCTTTGCTACGGCGGTGAACAAGAAGCTTCCTCAGTATGCCTCCAGAAGGGGCGCTGGGAGCCTCCTCTCTGGGGGATGCTCGTGAGATTCCATGGCACAACACGAGAGCTTACGCCTTCCTGCCTCTGCCTCTAGTTCACAGTGCAATTTGGAAGTTGAAGTCGGCAAACTGTTCCCTTCTACTCATAGCCCCGTGGTGGCCAGCCAGGTTTTGGTTCTCAGAACTTCAACACCTGTCGGTGTATCCGCCGATCAGGTTACCAGTAACTCCCGATCTTCTTCACCAAGGGGAACAGATGTGGCACCCCTCCCCACAATCGCTCAGCTTGGCGGCATGGTGCCTGAGTTCAAGTCTTTAGAGCATCTGAGTTTGTCTGCGGATAACATGCGCATTATCCAGGCAGCCAGGAAACCCTCGACCACATCTCAATACAAGAGTAAATGGCTCAGGTTTTGTCATTGGTGTTTGGAGAAGTTGGATCCGAGGGTGGCCACGATTGACACAGTGCTGTTCTTCGTGTCCTCCCTAGCAGAGTCAGGGGTTCATGTTCTGTCATGCAGGACTTACCTCTCAGTGGTTTCCGCTTACCTTTCTACAGACCTGTGTTCTTATTCTCTAACTAACCCAGTGGTGAAGAGGCATTATGCTGGCTGGACACGCCTCTACCCTCCGGTTCGTAATCCGCACCCGCCATGGGACCTAAATGTAGTCCTGATGGCGCTGTGCTATAAACCCTTTGAACCAATGGCTACGGTGGACCTCAAGTACTTGTCTTGGAAAGTGTCTTTTCTGGTCGCCGTTATGTCAGCAAGGAGAGTGAGTGAGCTCCAGGCATTGTCGGTGGAGCATCCTTTCTTGGTCTTTCACAAGGACAAGGTAGTCCTTTGGACAAACCCGGCTTTTCTACCGAAGGTGGTGACCGAATTCCATCTGAATCAGTCGATCTCCCTTCCGGTCTTTTTTCCGAACCCTGCCTCAGAGGCTGAAAGGGTTCTACACTGTCTTGATGTCCGAAGAGCTCATAAATTCTACCTGGACAGGACTTCCGAGCTTAGGAGTTCTTAACTTTTTGTGACCTTCGGTAACCCTTAGGGCAAGCCTGCGTCTAAGGCAACTATTTCTAGGTGGATCGCCGCCTGCATCACGGAGTCTTTCACCGTCCAAGGGCTGAAACCTCCTAAGGGTATCCATGCACACCTGGTACGGGGCAAGGAAGCTGCGGTTGCTTTTCAGAAATATGTCCCCTGGGAGACCATCGCTAGGGCAGCTACTTGGGCCTCCCCATATGCTTTCTGTTAGCATTACTGTCTCGACATGAGCTCAAGAGCTGACGCTCAGTTTGGTCAGGCTGTGCTGAAGAACCTGTTTCAGTAAGGGGTATTTCTATCCACTCGTAGTTCCTGTAAGGAGTGCTTGGGAATCTCCCACAAGTATGGAGGAAAGGGGACGGGATGTAGGAGTATTACCAGGTTACTCACCGTAGTGACCTCTTTACTCCTAGTCCATAGTCCCTTTTCCTCCATACGCCCGCCTGCCATCCCCTCTAATAAAGTTCCTCTGTTATTGCTAATGGGTCTTTGACCTGGCGATAGAAAAGGACTGATGGGCGATGCGCGGCGTGGAGCCAAGGTGGGCGGGGTTACGGCCGCGTGCCGGGCCCTGGGCTGGAAAGAGGGACACATTTTTGAAAAAAAAAAATGTGGATGCTTTTTACAAAGTGCTCCGTTCCCGTCCCACAGGACAGAGAGATGTCCACAAGTATGGAGGAACGGGAACTATGGACTAGGAGTAAGGTGGTCACTACGGTGAGTAACCTGGTAATACCTTGACGAAACTCCACACGGCCTTGTCCCAGACCGCAGGGAGAGTGGGAGGGTGATACATATCTTAGCCTTCTAAGAGAATGCGTATTTCCCCTTCTGTCCTTTATAATCGCCAAGCTGCCCTGCCAATTAAACATGGAAAATACACCCTTTTAAATGTTGTCCCGGTTGTTAAAGATTTTCCTGGAAGGACGCGCATCGGGTGTGCAACCTCTGTCTTCCGAGGATCACAATGAGGGTCACTGTAAAGCCTGCAAGCTTTTTAAGGCCAAGACACTAAAGGACCGAAAAACAAAACGCTTGGCCCACCATGCCATGCAGGACGAGACCATTCTAGACGTGGAGGGTGCTTCTAGCGACTCAGCATCAGCGTCTTCTCTGAGGGCGAAAGGGAACCTTCGGATTCACACGTGCAAGCCCCCTGACCCCACCAGACAGGCCGGCGGTGCTGTTATGGGGACGAAACTCGGCGGCATCAGCACAGACAAATCATCCCACACAACACAAGGCCACAGGTCGACGAGAACACAGTCTACACGGCCCCACGCGACATCGAGGGGGAAGGTCCACCAGTTATGTTACCACAATTGTTAAGTGTCAATTAGTGCTTTGAAGTTGGCCTTGAGTTTGTACTGTTCTCTGGGACTTTTTAAGGAGTATGGGTAAGGTCTGGCTTTTGTGCGTAGGTGTGATATTCTCATGTGTCCAACTTTCTTCCATCACGTGACTGGATACCACAATTTGAGCCTTTTCGTGTATTTGATTTTATTCTCCAATAGTCCTCCGACGTCTTTTGTTTTCACTTGACCTTCTTGAACAGGAGTTTCTGTTCTCTTTCGCGTTAATTGTATCCAATGTCAGCCAATTCTATTTCTGATAAGACCTTGGCTCTCTTGGCTCAGCCAACTCCTTAGCTGAAATATATTCTGTTTAATTCAATTGCTTTTGTAACTGCAACACTGAATTGAGGCCTTCCTCGTTGCTCAAGACTGCTTCATACGTAGTGCAACATTCATTCTTTATGTAATTCACATGTATCTATGAGGTAGATATGTCTGTTGGCACTTGCCGCGATCTATTCACTAGAAGCATTTGGCTAGCTTTATGATTGCTGCTTGAGTTTCATTGCATCTGTATATGTTTAACTAAGTATCTTCATCTTGATCCCAAGATGTCGCTTATCCTTGGTACTTCTTTGTTCTTCATAGATCGTCTGCCTCTCTGGGCTGGTTATCTTCTATATGGTGTCAATTGAGCTTTGTCACCATTGAACCTGGTCATTCAGTTTCTTGGTTTTTTCAGGAATCGCGTTCAAATGGCCATCATATTGTCTTGGATGTAGGTATGGTTTCTTCAATTGGTACTTTACTACTCATATTCTCTTAGGTATACGTATTCTTATGGGTAATGCACAAAGTCGTTGGTCTTCTTACTGCTTTCTTATTGGTGCAGTATACGTCACATACTTTGGTTCATACTTTACAGGTAATGTAGGCGGGGCAGGTGGAGTGGGGGGTACTTGGCTCCTCCTCTACAGATGGAACATGGAACACCCAGAGAAAGGCTGCCAGTGTTGTGCACCAAAGAAAAGAATTGAAAAGCAGCACTGCTTTGTTGTTAACTCAAAATTTCCCATTGAAAAAGGAAATCTTTCCTGATTCTTTTTCATCTGTTCAACAGTAGGGGTGTAACGATATACTGTTATAGATACTGTGAACAGCGTAATTGAATTATAATAACCGTCACGTTGTTGATACCGGTATACCGTTTTAGGGCCTGCAGCTATTAAGTGAGCTTTTCAATCTGATTTGGAAAGGCTGCAGTAAGCAAGTGCTGTGCAGTCTGGATCTTGCACTGTGGGATGTGGCGCCTGGGGCCCTTGTTTGGCAGATAAGAGCATAGGGAAAGTGAGGCCACATTAGTAAATGTAGATTTGATGCTGTGACCGCTCTTTCTCTGTGATCAGTCGGGTTAAAGATCAGCCGATTTGTAGTTTTCCCATGAATTTTGAAAGATGGGGATCTGCACATCCCAGAATTCAAAGGGGGGCATAAACTGGATGCCCATCTGATACATGTCCACAAAAAACGTTAGTTCTGTATACTGTGTGAGCACTGGGCCTATCAGTGCTTTGTGCTAGTATATAAACTGCCCCACTGGCTTCCCCAGTGGCCTCCATGTAGATTTGCACATTTGCACTTTGGCACTAGAGTTGTTGCTACGCTTGATCCTTCACCTGCCTTCTTCATATGGCACTGCACTCAAGCAGGCAGGGCAGATTATACATTCAATTTGAAGTATCCAAAGCAATGGCGGTGAGATATCTCAAGTTAGGCCTCTATTTGTGACACCACCCATGAAAGCATTCCTCTGCCTCAACTCGCATGACAAGGATCCTAATGCGCTCAGACCTGGGGAAAATGGTAATGATGGGGCTGTGGTGATGTGGTCTAGGCCATATTTGTGCCGATATGCATTTAAAAAAAAAAACTTTTCTTATTTGACTTGACAACACACAAAAAACAGAGCCATATGGCACCAGCAGCGAAAACAAGTAACATACATATTCAGCAATATATCATGAGTTATCTTTGGCACTAGGCGGATCAGGTAATAGAGTATTGGCATTCGAATCAAGGGAGACACAGTTCACAGAGCGACCATATTATGGAGAACAGCCAGGGGAGGATGGAGCAGAGTTTGAAGGCGAAGTCATGGCGGACATGTACTCTCGGAACTTTCGCCAGATGTCTCTTGGCCTTGAACGTTGATGTTGCATTGTTCTCCAGGATTCTTCTGTGTCATGTGCCCACGTAACTGTCCTGAGCCACTGTGCGTAGGTAGGTGCCTTAGGGCGGAGCCAGCACATCAATCTGCAGCGGACCACCACCAACAACATACAAAGACCCACCAGTTTGAAATTCCTCCGGAGCGAGGAGTATTGTAGCCACACTGAGGGGCGATGCTTGAGGGAAAGAGGGAGTTCAGACCACTCAATGAAGTCGCCCTGTTCATAGGCATCACAGAGTGCCAGAAAGCCAGCATCAGCCCAACTGGATACTATAGTTTGTGGAATAGATGGGACATCAGGGCAGAAGTTCCATAGTGGCAGGTCCCCGTGGAATGGGTGCGGTGTGTTGACCATTGCCCAGAGTTTGGCTAATGGTAAGGATGTGCTAGCCACGGGGGTCTGTGGAGTCGGGCTCAGGAGGTATAGGTTTAAGGATAAGGGAGCCAATCACCCGGTCAGAAACCGTTAGTTTCTCCAACCGAACATGCGGGGTGCTAGGGAGGGGGGGTTCAGTGGTGTTAAACCAATGAGAGGCAAATTGAGATTGGGCTACCACCCAGTATCTAGTGAAATCAGGGGCGCTAAACCCGCCCAATTCCTTGGGGGTGGTCAGTGTAGACAGTTTGAGGCGGACTGCACCTGAATGCCAAAGGAAGGTATTACTTACATGGCGTAGTGATTTGAAGAATGCGTCCCCTGGCCATATAGGCAGGTTGGTGAAACGATAAAGGAGTTGAGGTAATATTACCATTTTAAGTATAGCAATCCTACCTGCTAGTGAAATGGGGAGTCTAGTCAAGCTTGATGTTTTTATAGCCAGGTTCGTCAGATAAGTCTGATAATTGTCTTCGCGCAGTTTCGCCGTGTGCCGGGAGACTACCACCCCCAGGTAGGTGATGCTAGATTGGGACCAGGAGAATCCCCATAAATCCAACGGGGGACGTGTGGAGTCTGTAAGTGGGAATAGTATAGATTTGGAACAGTTTACTTTCAGCCCAGATATGTCCCCAAATCGGGCAACATCCGTGAGGATAGGGGCGAGGTTGGTTTCGGGGGAGCGGATGGACGGGAGAGCGTCATCGGCGTATAGGGAACCTATATCGGATTGGTCCGCTGGGCGCAATCCCCTATGAGAGTGTAACTGGCGAATCATGTCTGCAAAGGGTTCAATGGCTATGGCGAAGATTAGCAGGGAAAACTGGCATCCCTGTCGTGTCCCTCTGGATATCTGGAAGGGAATGGAGCACCTATCCTCTGTGCGAACTCTGGCCGAGGGAGCGGTGTAAAGTAGCTTAACCCAAGTCCGGAATTGAGGGCCAAACTTGCATTTCTCGAGGACTCGCCAGAGGTACCTCCACAAGACCGAGTCAACTACCTTCTGCATATCCAGAGTGGCTGCTACCGCCTGTGTAGTCGGGTCGACCCTGCTGATCACATTGAAGAGCCTCCTTAAATTCAGGGAAGTGGACCTTCCCGGGACAAATCCTTCCTGGTCTGGATGGATGATGTGGGGCATGTATGGAGCTAGGCGGTTGGCCAGAAGTTTAGCGTATATTTTAACATCACTGTTAATCAACGAAAGGGGTCGGTATGAACCGCACTGGGTAGGGGGCTTGCCAGGTTTGAGGAGGACTGTTATTAACGCCTTCCGGAGAGATGGGGGAAGTATGCCCTTTTCGCACGATTCCTCCCATAGGGCCAGTAAGTGTGGGACCAGGTGTGACTTGTATTGCTTATAAAATTCCATGGGGAGTCCATCCGGGCCTGGGGCCTTCCCATCCGCCAGCGAGTCAATGGCCTCAGTGAGTTCCGCAGGGGTGATAGGCCTCTCCAGGGAGATTCTGGCCTCAGTGGACAGGACTGACAGAGGAAGACTATCCAAGTAGGAGTCAATTTCTAATATATTTGGACCATCAACTTCTGAGTACAGGGAGGTATAAAAAGATAGGAATTCAGAGTTGATATCCTGAGGGGAAGTGGCCAGTGAGCCGTTGGGCCTCACTATAGCCGGGATATTAGGGGCTCCGAATTCATGACGTGGCAGCCTGGTCCGCATAAGGCCCAGTCGCTAATCCTCGCCATCTCCATATTTCCTTACCGACTGGGGGGAATCAAGGAACTTAACCTCGCGTTCTGCAAGGGTGCAGAACCTATCGAGCTCCGAACCCAATGCCGCTAGAGTAGTTGGGGAGTGGTCCGAGCGTATTGGATCTCGAGAGTGACCAGAGTTGATTCACTAACGGCAATATCCACACGGATTACCTTTTAGAATGCAGCATCCCTTAGAAATGGCAATTCCCCTCGTATAAACTTTAAAGGATTCCCAAAGGATGGCTTGCGTTGTCACGGAGTTTGTATTGACCTCAAAGAATTCCTCAATGGAGGTTTCGAGCTCAGTAGCAAAGACCTGATCAAGAAGCACTTCAGAATTCATCTTCCATTGCCTCGTTTTTTCGGCGGCCGGACCCCAGTTCAGCGAGATGAGTACCGGTGAATGGTCTGATAATGTTCTGGGGAGGATAGCCTGGTGGAACAGGGATCTAACCAGCACGTCAGTTATGAGCCATCAATCTATTCTAGAATGAGAATCGTGGACTGAGGAATAAAATGAGTACGTGCGGGAATCGGGGTTCATTAGCCGCCAGGCATCCACTAGTGCCAGTCAAGGGAGAGTTGTAAGAATGGTATAGGCCGCAAGCCCGTCCTGTCCAGGGTAACATCTAGTATCGTATTGAAATTGCCTCCCCATATAATCGGGATCATGGGGGAACCCTCCTGGACAGAGGCTAGGTGTAAGTAGAAGTCGGTGTAACGCTCGCCTGATTCCCGTAGAGGCGCCGGTCTTGACTGGGCGTATACCGTATCTTCAAAGGTGATGTGTAACACACGGCTGGCTCTTTGGGCTGGACCTCTGTGCACTGTATGTTTGACTCGAAGGGTAAGATGTCTGCAGATAGAAAATATGGGATTAATGAACTGGGTTATTGAATGTCTCTCTCTTCTTCCCTTTCTCTTCTCCTGTAGAACCCCGAAGGTTAACGCTCTCACCTTAGGTAAGTGAACGCCGTGCTCTCCATCTGCCTCGGGGCAGGGTGCTGTAACCAGTTTCTTCACTGGATAAGGGGAGCAGGCCTCTTGACTTCAGAGGACTGCTGTCCGTCGTTTACTGCACGAACGGTAAGTTTCGAGTAATTCTAATGTCTTTAAAGTCTTTAGTAATGATGTCTTGTTTTGCAGGGTTCCGGCGATGGTGGATGACGGGCTGAAGTGAGTTGAAGATGGAGCCCGTGTGATGAATAGAAGCGCCTGGAAGCACGTAAGTAAGCGCTTGTTGCCTGCTTCACGATGCGCTCTAACTGTCTTTTTATTTTGCAGGTACAAGTTCGGAGCGGCTGCAGGGTGCCGGAATACCCACTGGGTTAGATGTGGAAAGGAGTAATGGCACGTGAGTATTAAAGTTCCCCAATGTCTTTAAACGCACCTTGTTTTGTCTTTCAGATGCGGGATGCAGCGCCGAAGGCCTCCGGAGTGCACGAAGAGTAGGTAAGCCTTTGTCTTTCAGAATGCAGCGCGAGGCGTTGGTGACAGCCGATGGCCCAGGTAAGTGAAGAGCTGTCACTGAAGACCGTAATGCTAACCTGTTCTTTCTTGTCTTTATAGATGTTGCTGAAGACTGGATTCAGGATGGTAAGCCTTTTTCCTTAGGCCCAGGATCAGATGCAGAAGACACGATGAGCGTTCTGCTGCAGAGGATGCAGAATAATGCAAAGCAAGATTCATCCATCGGGTGTGGTTTAAATAGCCTCCTGTAGTGCTTAGGTGTCTCCTTCCACAGCCACGCCTAGGTAAGAAAAGAGTTCCTGCTTTCCAGAAGAGTTCCAGTGTTCTGAACCTAGGGAGTGGCTCCTGCCCCACCCAACAGGAAAAGTAGTTCCAAACAGAAGAGGATCAGAGGCTCAACTGGCAGGCAAGTAAGCAGCATGGTCTGCTGCAGGTAAGTCCACCCAAGCATTATGAGCCCGGCGCTTCCAGCGCTGGGACTGGGCATATTTATGAGCCTGGTGCCACTGGCGCCAGGACTGGGTCCAAAAGGTCCCAATTGGGACTGGTTGGCACTCAGAACCTGGGTTATGAATCTGCTTCCAAGGGAGTTGGGAAAACCCTGACCTTTTGGAAGCAGAGATCATGACAGTCGGGGATATCGACATTCGGACCAAATATGTTCAGGATGGCTACGTCCTGATGTTGTAGCGTGCCGATGGTTAATACATATCTGCCAAAGGGGGTCTGTACATGAGTGGTTACACGTGAACTTCAAGCTCCTATGTATTAAAGTAAGAGTGCCGCGGCTTTGAGTAGAATAGTTAGTGTAATACCTCTGGGGACCCCACTGTTTAGCGAATCGTTCACATTGGTCATACCGAGCATGGGTTTCTTGCAAGCATAGGATCTTTTCACCATGGCGTTCAGCATGTAGCTGGATCTGCCGCATCTTTTTGTGGTTACCTAACCCACAGACGTTCCAGCTCATAAAGGTCAGGTCGTTATTAGCCATTCGTGTAGGGGTATTGATTGGGTTTCTGTACATGGGTTACTAGCGGAAAGGAGTCAATCGATCTGGATGCAAGTGGATCCCTATCTATATGCTCGTGATGTACTACTATGGCGCATGCGGCACCTCCGGTGGTTGTCCAGCCTTTTTTAAACATAACATCCCACCCCCCCCCTCACCCACATCCCTCCCCCATTCAGAGGGACGATACCCAAACAGAACCATAGCAACAACAAACATCTAGGCATCTGCGACTGGGGGGCCTGTTAGTTAGCCCAGCGATGGCGAACCGGACTGGGGAGAGTGTGAGGAGATTATACAATACAGCAGTATTAGCCAGAGTGTTCAGTTTGGGCGCAAGGGTGCGGTGGGGCCATGGTCCAAGAGAGAGAAGGCCACTGGAGACAAGGAAAGTAATCATGGTCCCTGGAGCACCAACACAAGAGTCACATAAATGGCATAGGCTCGATGCACGACAACCACGTGCGTAGACCTTGGAGCAACGATGAAGGGATCAACCAGGAAAGTGTTCGTCAATAAATTTTGATGCCTCTTCAGGAATAGTAAAGTAGAATGTTTGGTTGGAGTGCTCGATCCTTAACTTTGCGGGGAAAAGCATGGAGTATTTAACTCCCAAGTCACGAAGTCTCTTTTTCACTGCCAGAAAAGTTTTGCGCTTCTGTTGCCCAGCAACAGAGAAATCAGGATAGAGATGGATCCTCGCCGCTCCAAGAAGTAACTCCCCCTTGTCCCTGGCCGCCCGCAGAAGGGCGTCTCAGTCCCGGAAATGTAAGATTCTGGCTATAATAGGACGAGGAGGTGCCCCCGGTCTGGGTCTAGCAATCGGGGAGCGATGTGCCCTTTCGATAGCGAATTGTGCGGAGAGCTTTGGAGTATCCAGGAGTGTTAAAAGGATGCGTTCCACGTATTCTTCCATGGGCTCTTTGACGTTGTCCTCGGGCACGCTGACGATGCGCAAGTTATTCCTTCTAGAGCGGGATTCGAGGTAATCATTTTTCTTCTCAACTGCAGAAACTCGACTGGTGAGTGTAGAAACTGCGGCACAAAGGGAACCCAGGTCATCCTCCGCGGTACCAACCCTTGTTTCAATCTCGGTGACCCGGCTGTCAGTCCTTTCGATATCGGCTTTTATAGAAGAGATGGTGCCATTCATGTCGTCCAATTTGGTATGCAGCGTGGTGAATCCTTCGCGCATGTACTCCAGCATCTTCTGCGAGCCATCGGGGGCCAAAGATGTCGAGGCGGTGGGTGCTTCCTACGGCGGCCTAGACGGTGTCTTGGCAAACATGTTCAGCGAGCTTTGCTTCTTCCCAGCCCCAGCTCCTTTGGTCATGGTGACGGCAAAAGCGGGTCCCAGGAACCTCAGAGAGCGTCAGCGGTCCGAGGTATCAAGTTTCTGAGTTCACAATTGCCCCAGAGGGGGCCGCCAGAAGGATGGTGGTGAGGTTCAGTTGGGCTTGGCGCTTATGTAGCTACCCCTGGCACAACAAAGGCCCTGGTGGGCCCCTTGCACCCGCGGGGTGTTCCGCTGCTCCGGTGGCTCGGATCCGATTTCTCGCGAGATCAGTGTAGGCGGTGGTGGCAACAAGGGGGATCAATCCACACATGGAACGATGCCAGAGGGGGCCCCCGAGGCATGGTCCAGTAGGGCACCAAGCGTAGACAATGCGATCACTGTGGTTAGTTATGAGCAGGGTAGGTTCAGGTAGACCAGGTAGGTCGCCGCCTTCAGCCGACCACTTGGATTGTTCAGATAGTGTACTGTAGCTAGAGGACCACGGGGTCGATCCAGTGGATTAATCCCGGTCCCCGCGTGGCCGTGGGGGACCCCCAGGATCTCCTATCCGCCAGCTATTTCAATTGGCCCTTGTGACTGGGTGGGGCCCCACATGAGAGCACAGTCATGTTAGATCTGAGTGGCATGCTCCAGAGGCGCCAACGGTTTCGTTGCCCCAGTGATGGGGGGGGGTGTGGGGGAATGCAGTGAGGGTGTTAACAGGTGTGTCACCCAGAACCGGCCCAGTGAGCTCACAGGAAGTTCGACCGTCAGGTGGAGTGGTTTGCAGGCACCAAAGGCAATGGTACAGCACAGCTTGAGCTAGTCCGCAGTGTGTAGAAACAGTGCCAGACCACGTCCCCTTATCACAGGCCCCCAGCGCAAGCTCGCTCCGACCAGATCAGGCAGAGATGTCACAATCACTGCTGATAAAAGTATGGCGGGCCGCGAAGCGCACCCGCGGTGGTCGTGGTCGGCAGCCCAGGAACGCAGGAGCCGGTCACTTAACCCCCCCCCCCCGCACCCCGTACCTTATGGTATGTGTCCAGTGTTCCTCATGGAGGGGGCAGCGGGTGGAGGACAGGCCAGCGGTAGGCCGATGCGGGGGCCCGTGCCGGCGCCTCCGTCTCTAGTAGTGTGAGGACCAGGCAGCGGGGGAATCCGGCGTCCCCCGACGTCTTCAGAGTAGGTGGGAGGAGGCGGTAGCCAATCCAGACAGGATGTGTGGAGCCCCAGGTAGTCCACAGGAATATGGCGGGTCACGCAGGGCGAAACCGCCAGCAACAGCAGCTCAGCGCACTCAGAAGGGCTCAAGCGCTCCTCCCCCCACGGCGGCCTGTAGCGCCGCGTCCTCAGGTGACAGAGGAAGCCGCGGTCCCCGGAGCCACGGCGCGGGGCGAGTGAGGCACTCCCAGCCCCAGTACGAACAGGAGCTACAGCCTAGCCCACAGGGGTCGCCCGGGTCCAGTATTTTGCAGGGTTGTAGAGCGGTTCCCCCAGAAGCGCCGTCAGTACCGAGCAGTTTAGCTGTATTTTAAGGGTTTAATTTAGTGTTTATACTCTCTCCCAGTTCAGAGCACAGCACTCAGGCGGCCATCTTGCTTCAGCGCAACAGCGCCCCCCGTACCGATATGCATTTTAACTTTGTCATTTTCAAAACGTTTTTGTGCCACTATCTTTTAAGAAGGTGAATGAACATGTATTGCAAGAATCAAGAAAAAAAATCAACCACGCCCTCTGAACGCTGTCCTGTTGAGATTACATGGTCAGTGGTGCCTCCAACATCAGACCTTTAGAATACAACAGGCAGATGGTAAACAAGCTATATCGATTTGATCAATATGCAACCTTTCGGTGAGTGTGTTGGCTATGACATTTTGACAAAAGAAACACAACATGGGCTTTCAGATCTCACATGAGTGACTGTTCTCCCTTTTAATGGGATAAAGCATTATCAAAACAAACTTTTATGACTGATTGCAGCAAGGGGTCATGATGCCATTGCCATGTTCCAAAATAATGCAGGTCGAGGCCGATTTTCAAAGCGATGACCTGTGACTGAGCAGCAAGCTCATTGTTCAAAATGTGCATTTTAACACTTCCATTAGTCACTCTTTCATTCAAAGCGATCAACGAGTGAGCGCCATGAAAGACCAAATCTGCAGCCGCCTTAGGTTCCTGGAGGATCAGCTAAAAATGTGCAGAGCCAAATTTCAAAATGCTGTCAGTTCATGACCTTCGAGAAAATATTTAAGATTAGTTAACTCCACCTGCTATACCGCGATAACCATGATACACCGTCATTTGGCAAGAAGGTTTACTCCTACGTTCCTTCCCCTTTCCTCCATACTTATGGGACATCTCTCCGTCCTGTGGGAGGGGACCGGAGCACTTTGTAAAAAGCATCCTAAAATGTTTTAAAAAATGTCCTTCCTCTCTTTCTGCGCGGGGCCCGGCACGCGGCAGTAACCCACCCAGCTTGGCTCTGCCCCGCACATCGCCCATCAGTCATTTTCTCAGCTCGTTCGTCACTGGACGCTCTTGCATCCTCGGAAGATTTTCTTCCTTTTTTCCTCTCTGGCTCTCGCTAGCGATCGTGTACTAGTCTGTCGTTCAAACTAGACTTTCCAGATTGTTCATTGTGTCACCGTTGTTTGTTGAGGGCGGATCCCCATCCTCTTTGCTTAGAGTGCTTGGGTCCGGATCACCGTTGGGACTCCTGTTTTTACTGCGACTCCCTTTCGGTCCAGGCACTTCAACGTCGGTTGGAGCGGTGGGAGGAAGTGTTCCGACAAAATCCTCCTTCACATTTTCAGGCGTTCATCGACGAGAAGAAAAAACGCCTGGTAAGTTCTTTACTTTTCAGAGCACCCGCGGCCAGGGGATACCTTTCCAGGTTCCTCTCGGGCCGGGAGGGGCGTTGGCGCTCGGTCACCGGGGTTCGCCCTGAGGTGCCCTTTAGGCCTAATAATTGTACCAGAGTTTTCTCGGAGGGTCTCCGTAAGGGGCCTGTGGATACCGGAGCACGCTCCGAGGCCCCTCCTGTGGGGGCTGTTTGTAGACCCAGTTCTACTGAATCGTGGGATAACGGGGCTCGCTCTGAGGCCTCTGTCGGCTTCCCTCAAAAATAAGACCGGGGTGCGCCCCGAGACCTTGGTGGAGCTTGCTGTTACCGAACGGATGTTCGAGGCCCGCGCGGATAAGGCTGTCACCGGACGTGGGTCCGAGGTCCCTCTTTCAGAGGCTAAAGTTACCAACATTTCTGAGAGGCCTGGCAAGGCCTTACCAGTGAAGGCTGTTTCTCACCGTTCCCGCTCTTGCGGCGACACCAGATCTGTTGAGGGGGCAAAGAAGGAAAGCTCTTCTTTTACCGGCAGTGCCGAGGTCCTTCCTGGGAAGGCTGATTTGGCGGTTGGTATGTCGCAGAAACATTTGAGGCCTCACATTCTGCCGAGGTTCCTTATGTCAAGGCTAAAGTTAAGACCCCTGATCCATCGACTGGGACGCCTGCCCCACTTCCTCACGTGCCGCGGTTCCCCACAGGCGATGACAAAATGGCGCCCGTTCCCGCCACGACCGCGGCGGCCATTTTGGGTGCTACCCCTACAACTACGCCATCGGCCTCAGTTGTAGGGCTTGGTTCCTTAGGTGAACAGAGTCCCTTGTGCGCATCCTTATTGGCCAGTTTACGATTGGAATGCCCGGATGCCTCTTCCGCACATTGTTTCATTGCCTGCTGGGTCGGCACCTTTGGTTTATGTGGATACGTCAGTGGAGGGGCCTGTGTGGCACCCTTCCCCGTTACATCCCTGGATTTGTCCACCTCGTGAGAGGCCTCCTCAGGTTCCGAAGCAGTCCCCGGAGGAGGCCTTTTTCGGTACATTTCAAACGTTAATGCGTACCGATCCCATGAGGGAATATTTCAAAGGGCTTTTCAGGGAGATCTGTCCACCCGCGCCTCCGGCTCCACCCGTTCCTCCGGTGATTCCGCCGGCGCCTCCCTTGCCTGCGATGCCTCCCCCCCGACTCTTCTGCCTTTGCTCCCATTGTCCCCTGTGGACAAGGCAGAGCCCGACACGGTTCAGCAGGATCCTGACCTGTCAGATGAAGGGCAGGCCGTTCAGGACCACGAGGACCTGCCCCGCTCTATTAGAGCTTTACCTGACCGGGTACTGGACATGATGTGCTTCTTAGATGTTCCGGTGCCAGAGGCACCCGCTCCGCAGGAGGGTGTGTTTTCTGGAGCGTTCGCCCTGTCTCCTTCGGAACGTACCGGCCTGTTCTTGCAGAAGGACGTTCTGGCCGAGGTACGCAGGGTTTGGGAAAAGCCACACTCTGGACTTTTTGACAATAAGAAAATTGACTCGAGATACAGGCTGCATTCTTCTGAAGAGGTGGCCCTGTCGTCTTGTCCGCCCACCTCCTCCACAGTGGTGACCGCGGCCACTTTGCAATCCAGGCCTGTAGCATCCTCTTCCACAACGGCTACTCAGGTTCTGGGAAAGGAGGACAAGCTCCTTGACTCCCTTGGGAGGAAAATCTTTACCAACTCGGCCT